>NW_028327176.1:69863838-70175812 GCF_987537825.1 Furipterus horrens
TGAGAAATGTGGATCTTCTCCCTTCTCGCAACATTTCCATAAATTTGAAGTCATTTCAAATTAAAAATTTCCAAAAACTAAAAGAGAATGGATAGCTCACGTTTCCCAAATCCCATACAGGGACATCCACCTTCAGGTTCACAGTGAATGCAAGATTTATGATTACTTGGTCAAAATGTATTGATGTTTGATTGATCACCAGGATGCTTTGCTCATTCTCTTTTGAGTCTTCTGGGATATTTTTAAAGCTATAATATAATTTAAATTTATAATTTTAAATTATATGATATAATTTCCAAGGAACAACAAGTAAGAAAAAATGTATGAAGAGCTGACTGTAGGCTGGAACTAAAAGATCCCCACCACTGGACACTGAACCAGCACTTCCTCTGGTGGAGTTTATTGCAACTGATGTAAAACAACATGGCCTGGAGATTGCTATGGGCTGAGGCCACAGGCATCACGTGACTTCAAAATTCAATCCTGTTAATCAGATGCTATCAGATATGGTTAAAAGCAAAAACAAACAAGTGCTATTTTGCATAAAACTAATTTCCTTAAGATATTTGGATTATATGAGAAATATTAAAAGTTTATTACACAAAGTCCCTTTCCACATACTTCCAGTTGCCTTCACTTAACTTTTCTTCTTAATCTATATTCTCATTTAGGATTTTCGTTTTGAGTTGGGGCTCATGTATATAGAAATGTTAAAATTGAAGTTCTGATAGTTTCTTTTCATGAGAAACTTGTAATCATATATCATATAAATATTTTTGTGCCAAATTTTCATTGTTTACTAAGGCTTTACAGACTTTCTTATGCAACTGTCAAATTCAAGAGCACTAAGAAACAGAATTATTTCTAGAACACTAACCAATCCTCACCAGCAGGTGACACGAGCAGATTGAATATATTTTATAGAAGAGAGTGTATACCCTAAATGTCTTTTTAACCCAGTTTACAGCTTCTGGCTTCAATTGGTGATGCTACACCTGTATATACCTCTAATATAAATAATTAAAACCTTAATGCAGTCAAAAAACATGGGTGCCTTACTCAGTGCTGAATATTGCATATTTGTGTAGATTGCCCATAATAGGCTTAGCAGAGGAATACTTTATTAAAGAGTAATTATTTTCACTTGTTATTTAGTTTTTTTTTCTTCCTACTCTATTATCACCTAGTTTCCAAGGCAGACTAGAACTAACATCATTGACTTAACCAATCAAATAGAACTTGGTACTTGCTACACCCAAGGCACTGCCTGAATAGGGAGGGATAAGATCAACAAACACAGGCCATGCCATCCCTACAAGGAGACGTCCATCCACAGAGCCAATAATACAAAGCAGAATGGCTCAAATCCTGAGTGTGGATATCAAGAGTGTGTTAGGTCTAATGTGGTTATTTTGTTTAAGAGTTCTTCCTCTGAGTTTCCCCAGAAGCAGATCCTGAGATAAGGGCTTGAGTGGAAGTAGTTTATTTGGGAGGAGCAGTAAACACCAGTAGGAGAGTGCAATGGGATAAATTGTGTCCACCAAATTTATATAAAGTCCAAAGCACCAGAACCTCAGAATGTGACTGTATGTGGAGAGAGGACCTTTAAGGAGGTAATTAATGTAAAAATGATCAGTACACTGGCACATAAGGAGGGACGACCATGAGACACAGTGAGAAGATGGCTATGTATACATCAAGGAAAGAAGCCTTGGGAGAAACCAACCCTACCAACACCTGGATCTCTGATGCTTTGATCTGGGGCTTCTGGTCTCCAAAACTGCGACAAAATAAATTTCTGTTGTTTAAATCACCTGGTCTGCAGTACTTTGTAAGATGGCCCAAGCATACTGTTACAGGGACTGAGCAATTTGACAGGGAGGGGATGTAGACAATAATGGGGCATTAATCAAGTCAGGTACCACTGTGGACAAAGGGAATGTAGTCCCACAGAGAAACTGAGGGGAAGGGTGAGAAGCACAGGCCCCATAGCCATGTCCCACAAGGCATGAGGGAATTGGGGTATTTATATATTCACAACTGTAAGTCCCTGAGTGAGGGCTGTTCCCAGGAAGGTACCAGTTATTGTGGCAGTTCCAGCCTGCCCTGAGCAGGGCAGAGTAGCTTTCCCACTTTCGAGGAGAGCCCTTAAGCAAAGAGATGTAGATGTGAGAGCTAGAAGTCTGCTCAGGCACACTGAAGTGAAAAGACAGAAGAGCTACAGGCCAGGCACTGACAGGGACCACTGTAGAAACTCAGCCTGAAATGTTTGCACCTGAGTTCACAGGAGGTCTGGGATTTGCTTCAAAATAATTGGGTTGGCCAAAAAGTCTGTATGGTTTTTTTCATAAAATAAGACACATTTTTTTCACCAATAACTTGACTGATTTGGATATTTGAGTATGTTGGCTATGTCCTGCATGGTATAACGTTGATTGTTCTCTTTCAATGTCTCAATTCGATCACTATCAACTTCAACCGCTCTACCTGACCATGGAGCATCATCCAGTGAGAAATCTCTAGCACAAAACTTTGCAAAACACTTTTTTTAAAAAAGTATATTTTATTGATTATATTGTTAAAATAGTTCCAATTTTTTCCCCTTTGCTTCCCCTGCCCAGCACCACCCTTCCCCCAGCAATCCCACGCCCCCCAGTCCATGCCCATGGGTCATACATACAAGTTCTCTACTTCACCCTTTCCTATATTCTTTTTTAAATAATTAATTAACTAATTAATTTTTTTAACAATAAAAAATAACACCCCCCCTCTCAGACTTAAGACCCTTTATAATCTTATAAAGGACAATGGGCAAAGGTCTCGAGCTTCTCTAGCTGCTTCAAGGTGGGCATGGTCGTCATCCTACCTACCCTTCGGTCCAGAAATCCCTAACAAGAGTGGGGGTGTGGAGGGGAGGGTGGCCTTCCCACATGGGGAAGGATCCTGCAGACTCCAGGTCAGTTGGCTGTCTCTGATCAACGCGTGCTTGGTTTAACAGGCTGGCATCCTTGTTGTATTCTGGGGGCAACAGATTTGGCAACAGGGTCAAAAGACATCATTCAATCCATAACGACTAGGTGACAAAAGGCAGGGATTAATTTTTCAATGTCTCATGTTAGGGAAAAAAAGGGCTTCTTTGGAGGAAGGTGTGCCAGGCACGTCTTACCTGTCCAAAACCCTTTTGCCCATTATACATAGTTTGGGCTGAGGGAAATATTTTAGGTTTCCCCCCTCTCAAACCTCTGGGCCATTTCTGTCCAACCCATTAGGATAGAAAAGAGAAACCAATTTTAAAGTGAAGCCCACAGACCACCCCATTCTTCATCAACCCAGCCACTTAGTTCAGCCAAACCGTTGAGTCTCAGGAGGCAGCAATGCAGACAGGATTAAGTGAGGCCTATACATACAGACTGTCACTCAGGTAATGAGATCATAGGCTTATGCCCTTTGAAAACAGAAAACACATGTTAATTTATGCAACATAACCCACAAACAAGTCTCTAAATCTGTAAGGCTGTCCTATTGGAAAGACATCCAGTTGCAAGGCATTTGACATTCTTCTTGCCTGTAAATTAAGCATCTTTGATGATGCTACAGACCTAGTTTAACTTTCAAATGAAAACAAACTTTAAATAAAAAAAAACTTTAAAGACGGTTAGCTGCACTACTTTATAGTCTACCACTGAGCATTGTGATTTTCTTTGAATCGTGATTTTTCTCCTTAAGATTACCCTCCTTGTCATTAAAGGGACTGCATTAAATCCATTTTAAATTTATCCTGTTCATTTCACAAAACACTTTTAACATATCCAGTCAGTCACAGCACCTTCTCCATAAACTGCATAAATCTTTTATTTTGCATTTCAGTTGCATTTTTACCTTTTGTGAAAGAATAAATTATAATATGCTGAAAATATTGCTTATTTCTTCCATCTTCAATATTAAAATAGCTACACAAAAATTCACCAATTTTGTTAAGTTTATTTTTAAATGCATGTTGATATGACAGCTGTCACAACACAATTTAACAAAATTGTTTTGGATGAAGTTGAAGACAACTAAGCATTACTAGAGCCATCTTATGGAAGAAAACCAAACTTTTTGGCCAACTCAATAATACAAGACAGAGAGAGAAGAGTCGGGCATAGATACAACAGGATTGGCCGTGAGCTGATCATTTTATTAAAAAAATAAAGGTTTCTTTCTTTTATTAATCAGAAAGAGAAAGAGAGAGAGAGAGAGAGAGAGAGAGAGAGAGAGAGAGAGAGAGATTTGTTGTTCTACTTATTTATGCATCCATTGATCGATCGAACTTGCAACCTTGGCATATGGGAATGACTCTCTAACCAACTGAGCTACTTGACTAGGATGAGCTGATCATTTTTTAAAGCCTGGATATGGGTACATGGGCAGCTGCATGACTATCTGGTCTACTTTCGTGTAGGTTTAAAATTTTCCATAATAAAAAGTTTGTAAAAAGTGCATTATAGGCTTCTGTGAAAAGGAGTAATAGGGACCAAATTTACACCCCTGCCTAAAACAACAACAACAACAAAACAAACCAAATATATGAAGTGGCAGTTTTCAATACACTGGACATCAGGCAATGAAGGACTGTCACCCCTGAGAGAAAGGAAGAAGATAAAAAAATAGGTGAGCCCTATGATCGATTCAGTTTACTGGCTTGAGAAAATTTCCAGGCCACAAAACAGGATGGAGAAACCAAAGCAGAGCCTGGCAGATTCCCTGAGTTTAGAAAACTGAGCTGGAAGTCCAATGTGAGGAAGGCAGCAATTAATAGTTTGCAAGATTGAATATGGAGAGGAGAGAGGTGCACAGAGAGGGAATCCTGAGATCTACAGAAGGTCCTCCTTAATCTTTAGCAGAGAACTGATCTGCCTCTGCATGTGAATAAACTGCCTGAGGCCCCCCAAAAGAATCAGCACGAAGAATAAGAAAGGACAGTACCCCAAAGGGCTAGGAAAGTGCCTGTTCCCATTGCTAATCCAGAAAACTTCAAAATTCATAGGGTATTGGGTAGAGTACTCAAAAGCTTCTTGTCTCAAATGTGGGGAACAATTAGCCTACGATTAAACAGGGTTGATCTCAGTGAACATCTTAAAAGCAAGACCCAGAAGGATCAAATAGTTTTCAATTAATTGTGTCCTAGAACAAAACTCCATGATACTTACAGGAATATAAAAATCTTCAGCACTCTACAAAATCAAATCACAATGTCTGTCATCCAGTCAAAGACTACCAGGTGTGCAAAGAATCAGGAAAATATGAGACATAGGAGGAGAAAAATCAATTGAAACTGACTTAGAACTGAACATATTTCAAAATAAGCAGAAAAGGACATTAAAATTTATTGTAACTTTATTCCATATTTAACTCAAAATTTAAGTAAAGGAAATAGAAAAAGAATCAAATTTTAGCAATGAAAAATACACTGCCTGAGATAAAAAATATACTGGGTAAAATTAATGGTAGGTTGGCTATTGAAGAAGAAAAGATTAGTAAATTTGAAGATGTAGGAATAAAAACTAACCAAAATTTCAGAGAAAAAAAGACAATTAAAAAATTAACAGAGTACCAGTGAGTATTCAAGTGGTTTAATATATGTGCAATTGGATTTCCCCAAAGAACACAAAAACAGAAAAAATCTTTCAATCAATAATGGCTGAAAATTCCCCAAAATTGATAAAAACTGTAAATACACAGATCCAAGAAGTTTTATTAAAGCTGAACAAAAGAAAATACAGAAAATTACACGAAAACACATCATAAGCAAATTGCACAAAATCAGTGATAATAAAATCTTAAAATCAGTCAGAGAAAAAAGACATGTTACATACAAAGGAAAAAAATTATAAGGATGATATCTTTCTTGTCAGAAACAATACAAGAAAGACAATGGAGAAACACTTAAAAAGTACTCAAAGAAAAAATCTCCTAACCTAGAATTCAATAGCCTGAAGAAAAATCTTTAAAAGCAAAGGAGAAATAAAGACACTTCAGATCTAGAAAAACAAAGAATTCATCATAAGAAGCCCATCCCTGGAGGATATGTTCACAAGATGATTCCAGACGGAAAACTGGATTTACACAAAGGAATGAATAGCACTGGAAATGGGAGAAATGTGTAAATACAGGGTGGGGTAAAAGTATGTTTACAGTTGTGAGCATGCAAAACACAGTTTATTCTTGTATTATTATTTATTAATTGTATTATTTTCTATATGAACGACTGTAAACCTACTTTTCCCCACCCTATGTATAAGATCTTTTCTTATAATTGAGATAGTTTTAAATATTTTACTGTTTAAATAAAAATAAAAACACTATTTTGAGGTCTATAATATGTACATATGAGGGATGGACCCTACCCCCCAAAAACCAAAATTACCTTCTGGAGGGCTGGCCCCTTGCAGTACAGGCTTCCTCTGCTAGGTGAGTGTTCTAGGAACCCATCAGTATTAGCATACCAGCTGGTGTTGTTGTGAGAGGCTGCATTTGGCTTCAGTGAATTTTTTTTGAAGACTTTTTCAACACGTTTGCCTGGTTTGTGATGTGTGATTTAAGAATGCATCTGCCCACACTGTGCTGAGTGTTCAGGAGTTTTTGATCCAAAGCAGCATGACCCTTTGTCCCACCCTCCCTATTCACCAGATCTTGCCTCTAGTGACTTTTTTATGTTTCCCCAGATGAAAAAAGTCCTCAAAGGGAAACATTTTGCTGATGTGGAAGAGGTGAAACAAAAACTGGCAGAAGCACTAAAAGGCGTCAAAATTGACAAATTCAAAAGCTGTTTTGGGCAGTGGAAAAAAAACATCCCAAGCCCTGGCTGGTCTGGCTCAGTGGATTGAGTGCCAGCCTGCAAACCAAAGGGTTGACCATTTGATTCCCAGTCAGGGCACATGCCTGGGTTGCAGGCCAGGTCCCCAGTTGGCGGTGCATGAGAGGTAACCACACACTGATGTTTCTCTCCCTCTCTTTCTCCCTCTTCTCCCCTCGCTCTTATAAAAATAAAATCTTTTTCAAAAAGTCTTGATAGGTGAATTGCAATAAATGGAGAGTACTTTGAAGGTGACTGAAGTTTAAATATGTAAGAATAAATATACAATATTTTATAAATAAATTCCAGTTTCTGGGTCTCCCCTCATATATATGTAAAACCCAAGGCCCAGGGAAGGGAAAATGGAAATACACTATTGTAAAGGATTTATACTATATTTGATGTGGTTTATCAATTAAATATAGACTGTGATAAGTTGAGTATATATACTATGAATCATAAAGCAACCACTAGAAGAACAACAGCAAAGAGTTATCAGTAATAAACCAAAATAGGAGATAAAATAGAATCATAAAAAATTTCATGATTTAAAAAAAAGGCAGAAAATAGTTTAAGGGAATGAATAACAAATAGGACAAATAGAAAAATAATCACAAGAGGATTGACTCAAAACCAACCATATCGATAATCATATTAAATGTAAAGTGTCTATCATGATAAAAAAATATCAGTGTCAGCCCTGGCAGTTGTGGCTTTCAGTTGGTTGGAGCGTCATCCCATCCTGTAAACCAAAAGTTCTTGGGTTTGATTGCCAGTAAGTGCACATGTCTAGGGTGCAAACTTAGAGGCAACTGATGTTTCTCTCTCACTTTGATGTTTCTCTCTCTCTCTTTCTTTCTCCATTCCCCTCTCTCTAAAGTCAATAAGCATGGTCTTGGGTGAGGATATATAAATAAATAAATAAATAAATAAATAAATAAATAAATAAATTCTTAAAAAATAACAATGTCTGATTGGTTGAGATAAAACAGTATCTCACTATATGCTGCCTACAAAAAAAGGCACTTTAAATATAAAGACACAAATAGGTTAAAACTGAAAATGACATGACATATTAACAGTACAAAAAGGAAAGCTAGAGTGACTATATAGACATCAAAGTAGATTTCACAGAAGAGGGATTTAGGGTAAGTCATTTTATAATAAGACGGGTCACTTCATCAGAAAGACATAACAATCCTGTACATTTATGCCTCTATTAACAGAACGTAAGATGAATAAAGCAAAAACTAGCAGAAAATTTAGAAAAATCCACAATTACAGTCAGAGATATGAGCTGCCATCCCTAAATAATTAACAGAGAAAGTAAACCCCAAATCTGTAAGAATATAGTGGATTTGAACAACACTATCAACCAACTTGACCTGATTAATCATAATAGAACATTCCACCCCAAAACAGCAGAATACACACTCTTTCAAGTTCACATAGAATATCTGCTAGATAGACCACACTCTGGGAAAATGTTCACATTGGTGAATTTGGAGCAGTGCGTAAATGAGTGTTATTGTTATCTTCCTACGTTCTCTAACTGGGACTCAGTAAATTAAGACTGACCAGAAAAAATATATATAAAAGAGAAAAACAAGGAGTTAATTAACATGTGTACATGTGAGAGAACTCACTGATGAGTAATTCAAAAGGCTAGTTAGAACTTGGGCTTATATAGCTTCCTATCAAAGACTAATATGTTTGTAGAGAAGTGAAAATGACAAAAGGAAAGGGGTTTTATGTTTTCAAGGCGGGCAAGCTGTGGGAAGGTAAATACATGTGGGAAACTAATGGAGTAAGATTTGTTTGTTTGATACTGACTTGCCATCTTCTTTATCATTAGAAAATTTCCCCAGCAGAGAAAATTTATGGCAGTCTTTATTTTTCAGAAGTTTCTGCTTTGGGTCAGATAAGGGAAGCTTGGAGAAAGCTTCTTTCTGCATCTGTTGATTCTTGGTTGCCTCCAGCTTGGAATAACCCCTATGCCACAGTGGTATGTTTGGAGGTGGCACACTTTAATTTCCTGCATGATATTAATATGCACACTTTTCTATATATTTTAAATTATGTCCTAACTTAAAACATTGTAAAAATTGCAAGTTTTGTGTATTGTTTTGAAAGGCTAAGCAAAAATGAAGAATCATCTATTGATTATATTAGGAGTTTTTAAGAGAGAGCTTATTTTTCACCATGTTCAGAAAGATACAGGATAAAGGAGGATTTCAAATATTTGAATGAGGAAGTCATACTTTTTAAAAAGTAGTTTTATTGATGTATAACTTTCATACTATAAAAATTACCCACTGTAAGTTCTAAGTCAATAGTTTTTAGTAAACTTTACAGAGTTCTGCAACTATCACTGCAGTCTAGTTTTAGAACACTTCCATTGCCCCTTTTTGGACATTTCACATGAATTATACAACACAGTATATGGTCTTTAGCATTTGCCTGCTTTCACTTAGCATAACGTTTTTGAGACTCAACATGTTCAGTAGTTCTTCCCTTCTGTTATTAAATTATGTACCATTATGGGGTATACCACACTTTGTTTATGCACACACCAGTGGATGGACATCTGAGTTGTTTCCAGTTTTATTCTGTTAGAAATAACGCTGCTATGAACATTCACATACATGTCTTAGTGTAGACATAAGTTTTTATTTGGTGAGTGGTTTCCAAGAAGTGGAAATCCTTGGGATTATGACAAGTTTATTTTTAACTTTTTAAGAAACTGCGAAACTTTTCCAAAGTGGCTCTATTTTCTCCGATAGCAATGTATCAAGGGCCCCAGGCCTCCACATCTTTGCCTACACTTGGCATTTGTCTTTCACTCTAACCGTTCCAGTGTGCATGTAGTGGTATCTCACTATATGGTTTAATTTTCATATCCCAAATGGCCAGTGATGTTGAGCATCATTGTCTTTTCATTCTCTGAACAGCATCTTTCACAGAGCAAAATTCTAAAATTTTGATGAACTCCAATTTATCCAATTATTCTTTTATGGATTGTGCCTACCTCTAGGTCACAGAGATTTTCTCCTATACCTCCTTCCAGAAAGTTTAGCTGTTACATTTAGGTCTATAATCCATTTTGGGTTAATTTCTGTGTACTTTTCTTTTTGGCTTATGGATAACCATTGTCACAGCTGCATTTCTTTAAAAGTTTTGAGTCTAACTCGGTTCTTCTACTGAAGTGTTTTGATTCTATGCATTACTATATACATATTAGGGTCAGCTTCTCAATTTCTACTAAAAAAAATTGCAGGGATTTTTATTGGAATTACGTTGAACTTCAGATCAATTTGGGAAGAATTGTCATCTTGGCAATTTGGGGTGTTTCAATCCATGAACATAAAGTGTCTTTCCATTTATTTAGAGCATCTTCAATTTTTGTCAGCAATGTTTTATTGTTTTCAGTGTACATGTCTTGCACTTTAGATATTAAATTTGTTTCTATGTGTTTTATCTTTTAGATAATATTGTGACTAAATTTTTTCTTAATTTCATATTTTGATTGTTCACAATATAAATGCAATTTTTGCATATTGATCTTCTATCTTGTGACCTTGCTAAGATCATTAGTTACCTTTTCTTTTTTTCTGTGTGTGAATTCCTTGGGATTTTTCTACATACAGAGTCATCTCATCTGTGAATCAAGACAGCTTACTACCTCTTTTCCAACCTGGGCTTTCTTTTTTCTATAATTTTACATCCTATGGGGCAGGGCTGTAGAGACCTGGTCTCTAGTTCTGAGGTTTGTTAGTGTCTCAGTAGTATGAGGCTTGGCTGATTCGCTTCACCATGCTACTAACGAACTTCAACAAAACGTGCAAGTCAGGGCATTCTGAGGATATTCTTTAAAAGAGAGTGTGCATTGGAAGCCATCTGTTCCCTCCTCTGGGCTGTGACTCATGACAGCAAGGGCTTGACTGCTATTGTTGGCAAACCCCAATGTCCAGAACAGTCTTCTGCTCTGTGAAATGTTGGTGGGTGGGTGAATTGATTGTGTGTCCTCTTGTGACTTGTTCTTGTTAGGATTTATAGTTGTGGAATATCAAAAAACCCACGGAATCAGTTAAAAATTATAGTGTCCTTAAGAGGTACGTTCCAAATATCTGTATGTGCAACCTATTTAAATAAAAGATATTGTACACGAAAATATCCTGAAGTAGTGGACTTTGCGTTACAGTTTCTAGGAACAATCGTTACATTTAAATACTAATAAGTTATTTAGCCATGCTTTTTATAGCTAAATAGAAGGCCAGTTTTACTTCTGTTCTTAAAGCTTTAAAGGAGAAACATTGTGCATTACTGAAATGTTCATTAAAGGAAACAAAACTTCCGTTTTCCATTTGTCATTCAAGTTAATAAAACGTCTTTAGAGAAGTTAAGTTGCTGTCGTAGCTGATTAACTTTGCAGTTGTTATTTTCCCATTGACTCAGCAGACTTTCCAGCTTGCTTTTTGCAAGAAGTTATAAAGGTTGAGACTAGTCTGGCCAGAATCAATCTGGTTTCTAAGATAAGAGACTGGAGTTTCTGCTGTCTCCTGAGCAGGGAATCTCTGCTTGGTCTGGGGAACATGGAGGCAGAGGGGAAATCTCACCCTTCCCAGAGGGCACTGACCCCCCTCAGGTCCCCAAATCCTGTTGATAAAGAGACCACTGCTTGCCATTACCCACATCTGGGGAGGGGTGGACCCTGAGGCTGACAGTACTGAACTCAGGGAGAGACTGACAGGAGGCGCATCTTTGGGCACTGATGTGTCTGGAGTTGCCTGCCTCTGAGCCCAACAGCCACGTGAGGTGAGTGATGGGGGCCAGTTGTCCCCCATCCCCTGACAACTGCCCTACTGTGAGCATCATTGGCAAAGATAAAATTCTTTTCTTTTCCAGTCAATTTGTATTATTTTGGAGCAAGTTGGTAACAGAATCAGGGTAAATATTTCTAATATGGCAAATGGTGAGTTTGTACTCCATAAAGAATGAAAATGGCAGAAGCAGCCAATTGGGAAAGCCTCTAACAAGTGTCAAGTTATCTTAGAGAGCTTGCCTCCCCTTCCTACACAGCCAGCAAGGGGTGCAGGAGAAAGTGTGGCTATGTTTACTGTGCACCATGGAAACTCAGGCTCCAGGACAGTCAGCAACCTGCCCAATTGTTCAGGGACTGCTTATTGATAGGTTCCTGTCCAGCCTTTGCTGCTGCCTGTGTCTCTGCTCCTGGGACCCTGATCCTCACTCCTCCTTCCTATTCAATAAGAAAAGTCAGGAAAAGGATGGGGGGAGGGGAGAGGAGAAAAGAAGAAAAAGCAAAAAGAACCCTCACAAGGCACATCTAATCTCCACCTGCAGGTCACGAGTATTTCTGTATTTCTTTATTTCTCTTGCCTTGTGGACTGACCTCTCTGGCCCTGTCCAAGCCTGGCTGAAGACAAAGACCCAACTTGTTTCTTCCTGTTTTCTTTCCCCATGGTTGGCCCATAAGAGCCACTTCTGAAAGTAATTTGAGTTTACACAAAGGAGAACTTGAAAGACTATTTTTAGTTCATGCTCAGAAGACAGTACCAGTCTGCCAAAGGTTGGAGCCTCTGAAAGTCCGTTCTTTCAAAACTTCCAGATATTCAAAATGGCTGAGAGGACACTGGGTTGCAAAGTTCTGTGAGGAGATCTCCAATGTCTGAATGATGGTGGCCCTGCTCCTTTTCCTGAGGGAAAAGCAAGCAGGATGTGAAAGAGCTGCTCCTCACACCCCGTGTAACCCTGGCCCTGGTGCTTTGCTGCAGGTGGATGAAGACCTTTCTCTATTTGCTGATGTCTCAAGAAAACCCAGAGGCCACCACTGGCTCACTTCTCTACTCTGCTTGGTCCAGGCGTCCTAGCCCTCCTCTGGCCACGGGGCGCACTCTGGGCAAGTGGGACAGGATCTGGGGCGCTGTGGGAATCTGATGAACTATTCATTATATACTTTACATTAGATAATTGAAAGTGGAAATATAAAACATAGAGTACAGGAAGTCCTTGCCTAACATCCTCAATAGGTTCCTGGAGATTGTAACTTTAAGCAAAATGACATACAACGAAACCATCTTTACCAGAGATTAATTGATATAAACAAGAGTTAAGTTCCTGTATCTTCTTTCTGGTCACAAATACATCACCAAACTTCTAAATGAAAGACCCAAAACACTCCTAATACTAAACATTGAAATAAATGGGAGCCCTACATATATTTAAGTGATGACTAAAAACAACTAAGGTGATGATTTTCCAACCTGCTGATTCCAGTGGCTGGAACCTGTCCCAGCAGCTCATGGCACCAGGCAGGACCCGCCCTGGAGAGGACATCGCAGTGCACAATGACACTCACTCAGACTCGGACAGTATAGACCTGCCAGGTCACCTCACATGCATATCTCTGGGATGTGATAGGAAACCAAGGTCCCTGGAGAAAGCCACACAGACAGCGACCCTGGCTCCAAGTCCATTTTTTCTTTTCATTAATGCTATAATGAAATGACATTATTCAAGGGCCTGCTGTATATTACTTAATATGAAATTTATATAAAACTTCCAAATAGGTTTTTGTAATTTGCTCACAGACATGAACACCTTTATACCTTTTTTTTTTCTTGAACCAGTCAGCTCCTTATCAAGACTTTAATGACGAGTTATTCACATTCTTTTTTTTTATTATTGATTATGCTGTTACAGTTGTCCCAATTTCCTTCCTCCCTGCCTCCCCCTCTCTAGTTGTCTCCCTCCTTAGTCCATGCCCATTGGTCCTGCATATAGTTCTTTTCAACATCTTCCTGTCCACTCCACTCCCTCCCACTATGCTTCCCAATTCCTGCACCATCTCCCTCCCTCTCCCCCCTCCTCCACCCTGCTGACCTCCCCCCAGTATGCTCCCCTTACCTTTAATTCTTTTTCCCTTCTTGTTGTCTACTTGGTTTGCCCTTGCCTCACTTCCCTAGCTTCTGCTGTTGGTTGTTGTAATACCGTTTTCATTTTAATGTTCATTGTCTTGACCCTCCTTCTTCTAAACAAGTCTCTTTAACATCTCATATAACAGTGGTTTGGACCTAACAAACTCCTTCAGTCTTACTTTGTCCTGGAAACACTTTCTCTGCCCTTCTATCCTGAATGACAGCTTTGCTGGATAGAGCAATTGTGGTTGTAGGTTTTTGATTTTCATTACTTTAAATATTTCTTGCTAGTCCCTTCTTGCCGGTAAAGTCTCCTTTGAGAAATCTGCTGATAGTCTAATTGGGACCCCTTTGTACATGATTCTTCTCTTCTCTCTTGCTGCTTTTAAAATCCTCTCTTTATCTTTAATTTTTGACATTTTGATGATGTGTCTTGGTGTGGTTCTCCCTGGGTCCATCCTATCTAGAACTCTCTGTGCTTCTGAGACCTGTAAGTTCACCTCCTTCCCCAAGTTAGGGAAGTTCTGCTTCATAATTTTTTCGCATAATTTTTCAATTTCTAATTCTTCTTCTTCACCCTCTGGCAATCTGATAATCCGAATGTTCATTCTCTTATAGCTGTTCCAGAGGTTTCTGAGCCTCTCATCATATTCCTCACTCTTCATTTCCTCTTTCTGCACTGGTTGACTGTTTGTTCCCTCCTTAATGTTCCGATTTGATGATGTGATCCATGGCTTTCCCTTCCTCACCACTTGTCTTGTATGTATTTTTGTTCATTTCAGCAGGGCTAGCCTTCATTCCTTCCCTGTCTTGATTTAGCCCTGCTGTTAGGTCTGTAAGCTGTTTTAGGACTATGGCTCTAAACTGAGCTGCCGAAAGGTTCGCTATTTGTTCCTCGGTCAAGGCTTTTATTTGTTTTTTCGTTAGCTGTGTGATTGGTATTTCAATAATCAATTCTGCCATTCTGACCATTTTGTTTATCTTTCCCTCTTGGGCGGGGCGCTGTCACACCTCCTACGCTGTATTGGGCAGAGCCCCTCGTGCTCGTCACAACCCGGTGACCTTTCTCACCACCCTGTGGCGCTTTGCGTGGGGGCCGGGGTCCAAGATGGATTCCCGTTGTTACTCTCCGCTGGGGAACAGGGCCGCCTCCCAATGGAGTCCACCCTCTCCAGAGTTGGAATCGCAGGAGCCGAAGGATTCGGTCTGCAGCTGGGGCGGCCCCCAGGTGTCTCTCTCCTCCCCCCAAACACAGGCGTCTGCTCACCAGGTCCCGCCATTCGCGGCTGCGGCTGCCGCCTCCAGCACAGTTCGATCTCTCTCAGCCGCGGGCTCGCACTTCCTACCCCTCCGGACGAGCACCACTTGTTTATGACTTCCTACATTGGACTTCCATGTAGCTTTATTTTCAGGAACTTCTTATAATTTTTAGTTTTGCATTAGTTGTAATCCTTCTGAGTTATAGAGGGAGACAAAGCGTGTCGGTCTATGCGTCCATCTTGCCCGGAAGTCTCTAGTCACATTCTTGATAGTCACCATCAACAAGAAACTTTGCTCAAGGAAATGGCATACAATTTTTTATTGATTTTTTAAAACAACCATTCAAAAATTTCCAACAGTAGAAATGATTCTTTTCTTTCACTGATAAAATGGGATGCTGGTATTTCTCCTAACAATGCAGATCCTTTTCCTACCCTCGGAACTTTCTAGTATGGGGCATTTCACAGTAACAGGGGAACTGCTTACCCTGGAGACAGGGGCACTGGGGCTGGCAGCCAGGACCAGGGTCCTGGGCCTGGTGCAGAAGCTGATCCTCACAGGCTGTGATGGCTTGCGTGAGGCTACTCACAAGTGATTGGCCTGAGGAGGGCAGCAGTCCTGCCCCAGCTGTGCTGCCCTGAGGGCAGAGGAATCAACTGACGGCATCAGGCTACTGCTCTTACTAGCAGAGTAAGGGTGGCTTCTTCTGCTTCAGGGTGCCCATCTGTGAAGTAGCAATAATAGTACCTATCTGTAGGCTTGTTAGGAGGACTAAGTGAGAGCAGTTCCTGGCACATAGTAAGTGCCACCTATGTGTTTATTAATTAAATTAAAAAGTCAAGCTCAGTTGGTTAGAGCATGGTCCTGAAACATCAAGGTTGCAGGTTTGATCCCCAGTCAGGGCACATACAAGAAACAACCAATGAATGCATCAATAAGTGAAACAACAAATTGATGTTTCTCTCTCTCCCACTAAAAGTCAATAAATAAAAAAAAGTTAAAATATACAAAGGTTGAGAGGCTCTGGAGCAGGCCCCCAAATTGCATGCTTAGAACCAGCCAGAAGCAGATGGTTCTGAATTCTCCTTCCGCCCCTCTCTCGGTGTGGGCCCTCACCGACCACTCAACCTTTACTGCCTCACTTCGTGGCACACACACGATGATGGCACTGGCACCACGATTGTGATGCACAGATTCAACAGGTCAGTTCCGTGAAGTGCCTGAAACCTAGCAGGTGCTCAGAAACAATGGCTGTTGTGATGCAGAGGAGCCAGGACACAAACGTGGGCTGCTGGGCACTAAGTGCTCCCTGCTGCACCTGCCACCCAAACAGAAAAGTCCTTCACTTGTCCAATGCTCTTCTACTATTCATTTTAACTCTTCCCACAGTGTATTTTTCAACCCTTTAATATTTTCTGTTCTTTACCTTTGGTCTCTCTGGAATGTTTTTTTTCTTATCTTTAAGAAACACACAAGAATGACCAGAGCAAATGCCTTGTGGGTCAGGCACCAAGGAAAAATTCCTTTGCAAAGGCACGAGGCTGCTGGTGACCTGTCTTTCCAAGTCAGGCAAGCACAACACATCCTTCCTCATTCTTATTTTATTAGAAAGTTGTATCAAAGAATTAATCAGTTATAAAACTTTAAATATCAAAAAGTCACTCTTATTAAACAAATGATTCACAGAAGAGTATCAGATTTTTCATAAGACCAGAAGCTAAGTCAAATATGGCATTTCACTTTACAAATATTTTTACATTTAAGTCAGGAAAAAGAAAAGAAGTTAAAAAAAGAACTTTGTGCAAACGTTAACATCAAAGAGCAGCTATAAAGATGAAGCTGTTAAAGCTTAAATTTTAAAATCTGTAAGGTAAATGACATAAAATAAGTCATCTCTTATTAAAATATAATATCTATATCTTTCCACCATATACATATATATTTTTCTCTTTAAATAAATACTGTGTATTTTTAATGATGACGTTCTTAACAACATTCATCTGGTGCTTTCACGCTGTGGCATCTACTTGGTAAGGAAGACAGAGGCCCAAAACTTCGGGCGTATTTGGATCTCACAGACAGAGGAATCTGCCTGGTTTGGGACTGTCTCTCGGATCTCCTCACACAACGGCTTCTTCCTCTTCTAAGGAGTTGTCTGCAAACAGAAGTTCATCTGGTGGTGGGCTCCCCAAGGGGAGTGTGTTGCACTGCGACCAGGAGACCCCATTCCTTACAGGCCCGTCTTCCAGGAAAACGTCGCTCTTCCCCGCTGTCCCCATTCCTGGGGTGGCAGAAGCCAGGTCTTCCCAGTCCTCACTGCCCGCATTTAGAATGTATCTTCCCTCGGGAGGTCTGCTCTCATGAACTTGCGCTGTGACCACGCTGACAGCAGCGCTGGACGTGCAAGCCGCAATGATAGAGTCCGGATCGATGTCCATGTCCAACTGCGTGAGCGGGGGGCCCTCTGCCAGGCCCTCACCGCTCTCTGGAAACTGGGTGTTGATGTAAATGACATCAGCTTTGTCCTGCACTTGAGGCAAACTTTCCAAGAGCTTTTCTAGCTGCAGCCTCAACATGGCAAAGGCAGGCCGGTCCAAGGGCTCCGCCCTCCAGCAAGAGTACATTATTTCATACCTATAAGCAGAGAACATGCGTTACCATCTGGGCAGCACCGAGCTCTCCACCCTGTTTCACCTCGTCTTAGATTTTATCGCATTTTAATCCACACAAATTTTACTTTTTGGAAATGACTGAAGTTTTCCTTGTGGCATAATGTTTGTTCAATTTGTATTCATGTTCTGTGGGTACATGACAGTGTTCCTCTGTCTCCAGGAATACAGGGCATACTATGGCCTATAGGCCAAATGCAGCCCACTGTCTTTTGTAAATAAAGTTTTACTGGAATCCAGCTACATTTATTTGTCTATGTGTGGTTGCTTTCACTGCAATGGCAGAGTTAAGCAGTTGCAACAGAGACCACGTGGCCTCAAAATAAAAAATATTTACTATTTGGCCCTTTACAGAAAAAGTGTGCAGCCCCCTGCTCTATGCCATCAAACTGGGTTTGTCATCAGGAGAGCTGAGTTAGAAGGGCCTGGGGGTGGGTGGAGCCAGGTGTTTCGTGGGTGCTACTACATGTAATCTTTTCAACAGTCCTGTCCTTGTTATCTTGCAGTAAAAAGGAAAGTGGGCTCAGGGACGTTACAAAACATGCCATGGCTATGTGGGCAGCAGGGGGCAGGAGGGGAACTGGACTCCTACCCCCAGGGCTTCTCATGACCCTCTCTGCTGTGCTCTGTAGCGAGGTGGTGTCCTCATTCTCCATGTAACTAAGAAATACAATGAAGGGAAATTGATGTGAGCACAGCAAAACAGGGAGATGACTGAATTAGGAAGAGTGAGTTCTACCACCATTTCATTTGGATTCTTTCCTGTTTTGAGAAAATTGATATTCATGTTGCTGGATAGGGAAATGACCCAAATGTTAATCATCTGAAACCTGTATTAGATTACTGCTATTTGTGAACATAAATATGCAATTCCCACATTCACACGTAATCACAGCATGTAGAACTTGGGCTAATTCTACTAACAATCACACACATACAGATAGATGGATCTCATTCATGTAGACATATGGCAGTCAACATCTGCATTTGTTTCTTTTTCAGTTTCTATCAACAAAGCATGAGCTTCTGGAAGGTGGGGGTCGGCAAGTGCTTTGCCTGTGAGCACAGGACACTGAGCTACCGAACAGCAGGCACATTTCTCTGACAAGCCTGATTTTCGCCTGGGCATCGGCTCAGCTGTTCTACTTTCATGAGATGGTCACTGGGACCTGGCAAACAGCTTTTGTTTCCATTTTTGAAGTTTTTATGGTATAAACTGATTTGCATGGCTTCCTTGTTTTCCACAGAGCTTTGACTGTTTGCAGTCTGAGATGAGCTGGAGGAATTCTCATCTTAGAGATGCTTCCTTTGCATTATGCTGTGAAGGCGTTGTTATTTAATTTACCTTCATTTATTCCATGTCTCATGAGAAAGTGTTTACACAATCCAGTGATTTTCAACTGTGTGCAACAAGAATTTTTAAACCATGCTATACCTGACCTCTTCTCCCTTATATGGTCAAATTAAAAAACGACAACAGCCAACACAACAATAGCCGTCTGGTGTGAATGAATCAAAATTATACCTATCTTTTTTTGTCAGATCGGAAAAAAATGTATTTTTGGAGTGCCACCAAATTTTAGTAGTTTATATGTGTCATGAGATGAAAAAGGTTGAAAATCACTGACATGATCTAGATTCTTCTTCATATAACATGGTAGCAGTCACACTTTCTTTTTTTAAAAGAGATTTTATTGATTTATTTTGGGAGAGAAGGGAAGGGAGGGAGAATGAGGTGGAGAGAAATGTCAATGTGTGAAAGAAACATTGATTGGTTGTCTCTTGTACACCCCCAACTGGGGACCTGGTCCGCAACCCAGGCCTGTGTCCTGACCAGGAATCAAATAGGAGACCTTTTGGTTCACAGGCCGGCGCTCAGTCCATTGAGCCAACCAGCCGGGGCAGCAGTATAACTTTCAAAGTTACTTTTCTTTTACTTTCAATACTTCATGAAATATGTAACAGTACAAAAGTGACTTGTAAAGACGTGGCAGCGTGTATGCTGTCTTAAGCCACTCCCACTGTGGTGGACCAAGGAGAGCAGCAAGAGGGCGCATCCCTGGTCAGTAAACAGAGGCCTGTGATGGTCAGTGATTTCAATTTCAGATGTGGTAAAAAAACCAAGTTGGTAGATGCCTTTGTAAATGGTCGTTTTTGCTTTTCTATTGAGATTTTTATGAAAGATGTACTCATATAGGTTGCTGGGGCTGGCGGAGTGGAGCATGGGGATTTTTGAGTCACGGCGACAGAGTTTCAGTTTTGTACGATGAAAAGAGTTTTGGAGATAATGATGGTGATGGCTGTACAACAAGGCAAATGTACTTAAACTACTGAGCTATGCACTTATAAATGGTTAAGAAGGTGAACAACAATTTTTCTAAAAAGAAGTTAAAAACATGCAATCTTACAAATTTATAAAATGTATATATTTATGAATTTAATCCATATTTGTCAGCACCTGCTTTTCCCCCAGCTCTGAGGATGGCTGTGTGCTTCACATCTGCTCAGAGAAGTGACACCTGAGAGGCAGGTGTCCTGCTGGCAGCATGTGTCTCCATAGCGCTAAGCAGGGCTGAGCCCTGACACTTGGCCAAGGGAAAGCCCCCACTGTTCTCCTTCCTGGGGCTTGCAGCTGCCACAGGTAGAAGTGGAGGGACTGTTCAATAAGTAGAGGAGGGTTTCTGAGAGGGGGAAGGCAGGCGTGAGCCGTGTGACGTTACCGTGCCACCGTTTCCTCATGTGTGATGAGGGATTGGAAGCAGATGACGCCAGGCCCCACCAGCCTGAGCTTCTCTGATGTGATGGTGTTAGTGGTAGGATTGGAGGGCAGAGGGACTCTGAAGGACATCTGCTGGTGGAGGGGACCCAGTGGGATAAAAAAAGAACAAGGTGGCTTCCAAGTGTCACTGGAGGAAGAGGGGAATGAATGCCAGTGCATGAACCACAGCAGTCAGCTGGTGGGGCGTGTCTGAGGGCAACAGCCAGGAGGCCATAAGCTCAGTTGAGGAAATGTCCTACAGAGGTGATGAGGACATCATGCAAAGTGGCCTCTTGGGCCAGGGGGAAAGACCTGCTCAGTTGAAGGTGCGTGACACCCTGAGAAGAGGCAGCCTCAGAGGGCAGGATGGAAGTGCAGGGCACAAAGTGTGCTCCATTACTGACATCACAACATTTCTTAGAGTTGACTTTAAAAAGAGGGAGGGGCACGTAACACAAGCGTGAACTCATCTCAGTTAAGGTTAGAGAGCAAACGAAGGTGAGAAGCTCAGAAGTGTTTCTCATTTTTAAAAGAAGATGCCCCAGATATAGAAACAGAGGCCCAGCATGCAGATGGGACAGGGGGCCCACGAAGAAGGCCTGGTTCAAGCCTGAGGTGCAGAGACTCCCAGGAAGGGGTGGCTGGGGACCACAGGGCCACCGGATCCTCCTGACCTCCTGGCCCCACAGTGTGTGCTGACTCCGCAGCTCTCACCTAAACATCCTCACAGAACACCGAGTCAGCGTTCTTCATTTAGCCCTGTGTGAGGCATCAAAAAACCACAGTGCAACACAGCTCAGACCTTGTGAAGACCTCAAATAATCTGCAAATACCAAGTGCTTGTGGCGTAAAACAGAAGCCAAGAAAGAAATGGCCACAAAAGTCTTCATTCAACATTGTTCAGGTGAAACAGCATCCCCCTTTGCAGAAGCAAACATTTCATTCACAGGGGCCTTTCAAAAACCATCATGAAACCCCAGGTCTAACTTAATTACAATTTCAGAATGTCTTTAAAGGGCTTAACACTTGTTAATGTTAATAGTTTACAACCACAATAACAACAGCCACCACCACCAAGCAAGCTGAGGCTCTGATCAATAAAGTTTCTTTCTGGGAATTTTCATGCTTATGTGAATTCTCCATGCACAGGTATTAAAATTTGATTTTTCTCTTGTTTAAAAAAATAAAATAAAAATAAACTTTGTGTTTGACTTGGGCGAGATCTGGGATGCCTGCATGCCACCTAACCTAGCCCTCCTCTGTGTGAAGAGCAGGACCAGAGTGTGTGTGTGTGTGTGTGTGTGTGTGTGTGTGTGTGTGAGACAGTGGGGGTGGGGGTGGGGATGTTCCCACACATGCTCACCCAGCCCTTCCAAGCCTGAGCCCACGCAGGCACAAGGTCCTGAAATCTTGCTGAATGTGGGAAAAATGCCTGTAACCTCCGTCATGTGGAGAAGAGACTTGACTCTAGGAAGTCTCATGTCACAAGCTAGAGGCAATGCCGCAAGAAATTATTTTGAGAAGGTCAGCAAGGTGCTTGGGCTGATGGATCTATAATGATGTTATATTACTAATCAGCACCATGATGTGACACCTGCTCTGTGCCCCCAGCAGGCTGAGCACACCACTTTCTTTAATACTCCCAATACCTCTGAAGAACATGTGACTAGACTGTGCCTGTGGCTAATAATGAGGCACAGAGAGGTCAAGTCAGCTTCAGTGGCCTCCCCTGTGGGTCACTGGAGGCAGCACCTGGCCCCTGTGGGTTGTGGGCCTGGGCCTCTCCCCATACTGCCCACCCTGGAGAGGAGGGGCCTGCTGGGGACGGGCTGTGCACTGTGGTCCTGCACGCACAGAGCTGGGGCTCTTACACCGGGCTGAAAACCTTGTCTCCCAGAGTGTTTTAAGACGCGCACTTTTAGGCCCACTTTGTTCCAACAGACTCACAGTGTCTAGGCATAGAGCCGAGGAATCGCACGGCTAGCATACCCTCATGCTATTCTGATGATCAGCCTGACCTCAGAGCCATGGGTTTAGGTTTCTAAATTTCCTGATTAAGGATATTATTGCAATTTGTTTGTCTGCAAAGTTCTACAGGAAGAGAAGCATGATGGCAGCACAAGAGGGCAAGTGATCATTCAGGTACCACACGTGCTATCAAGTCAACGCATTTACCTAGGATGCGTTTCCTAGAGGTGCCTGCAGGCCTGTGGAAGGTGTGGGTTCACTGTACAAGTACACACACCATCTCTCACACCAGGAAAGGCTTTGGCCTTTATGTGCCATCTCTGTATACACAGCCTGTCTAAAAGCAACCCCTCCCCCTGTGGCTGAGTGTCCCCAGGTCTTCAAAGACCCACTGGCTGGCCCACGCAGGATGCCCGGGGACATTGAGAAGCTCACTCACAGTTCGTCCAGGCAGTCCTCTGGCTGCCTCAGCCTGTGGCCGTGGAGAAGATAGTCGTACATCTCGTGGTTCTGGACTCCGGGGTAGGGCGTCATGCCCCGCGTTACAATTTCCCACATGGTCACACCAAATGCCCACTGAGAACAAAGCAACAAGAATCAGATCTGAGTCTTTTCAGAAAGGCTGAATGGACTTGTTCATTGGGAAAGGTCATTTCCTACAGCCCCGGTGACTGTGCACAAAGCTGACAATTATGTCTGAGACACACTGCTCTCCCAACACAGCAGTAACGTGGGCTGGAGCGTCACAGTCCCATTTTCTACTAACGCTGTTCTGGGCACTGACAAAGCAGAGAGAGCCTCCTGCCACATCAACGCTTGGTTCCACTGTCATCATCAAGTGCTTTCTCTCCTAACCTCTGGGTGAGGGTGTAACCACACAGCACCTTTTATACAGCATCTTGGTCCCATTGAGCCACAGGAGGAACGTATTGAATTTAGTATGAATATCTGAATTGTGGGTGATAAATCACTCTACAGTAGCAAATGAAAATGGGAATAAATTAAGGGCCTGTGTAAAGACAGATCTTTTGAATGTCAGGAGATGTCACTGGAATCTAGGATTCCATCTGAATTAGGGTATCCAGCAATAAATATGAGAGATGTGAGCACGCTCCCAACCCTCAGTTTATCAGAATAAAATGTTTCGTGACACCTGCTAAGTCACTTCATTCAGAGTGGTTCATCTCTGAAACCCAAGGTCCCGAATCAAAATCCTGTACCTACCACGTCACTTTTACTGGTGTAGACACGGTCCGCGAGGCTCTCGATGGCAATCCACTTCACAGGCATCTTAGCGATGCGGCCTTGGCGGTAGTAGTCGCCACTGTAAATCTTCTTAGAGAGGCCGAAGTCTGCGACACACACAGTCATGTCATCTCGCAACCTACAGGGAGGGAGTTCGAGTGCTCAGAACCAGCACAGGCAAAACCTTAAAGCACAGTTCTGCTTCACAAGCAGCTGAAAACAGGCACAATAAGTAGCCCAAAGATACAGACCCCCCACAGCCTGTAAGGGTCCTGCTTGGGGACCAACAGCAGAGCAAGTGACAGGGAGTGGAAGAGATGTAACCCTGCACCTTTCTGGTCTGCATGTGGATCTGGACCAGCAAGGCCACCTAGGCACAAGAATGGAGACATTTGGAAGGAAGAGAGGAGCTGCATAGGAGCAGAAGCCCAGCTCAAATCCAAGGCCTCTGGTGCCTCAAGTGCCCCAGCAGCCTTCCTGCCTGAAGTCTGGAAGCAGCACCGGCTCTGTGGACCAAGGGAGCCTCCAGGCAGCTTGGGGAAAGTGGGCAAGTACATCCCGTAACAGGGAGACCCTGGGCTCCCTGCAAACATGGCCAGGTGGTACTTGAGGAGTTACTCAGAAAATTAAAGAGATACAATCACATTTATAGCCCAACCTGTTAAAACAGATCCTAGACAAGAAGGACAAGGAAGAGCAGACACGAGTGGTCTGGAGGCAGGGTGATGACTGTCCCTGTTTTCCCAACACTGACTTTTAAAAGTGGACGTCCCCCGTCCTGGGAAATCCCTTAGTTCCGGGTAAACTGACAGCTGGTCTCCCTATCTGGTAGGAAAAACATGAAGGAAATATTAAGGGGAATAAAAGGTTTTCACAGGTCTCTCTCCATGGTAGAAAGACGATTTAAATAAAAAACAAAAACAAGAGCCTTCTGGGCTTTCAGAAATGAGGTGAAAGTGGCAGGGGCTGGTTAGGAGGAGGGCAGGCCCCAATGCCACATCTCGTACCAAGAAGAGCAAATAAAAGCAACACACTTAGGGAACATTCCCTCTTCTTGCAACAGTACAACACAGTTACTGTTCACAGCAGATGCTGGCTCTGTTGGGGCCAGGTGAGGAGGTGGGAGAGAAGTTAAGCTCAAAGTTCTTGTGTGCGTCCTTGTCACTCTGGTCGGGGTCTCCACAGGACAGAGCGTCTTCACAAGGCAGCATCACGAGAACTTAGGGAGAGACCTCTACGATTTTCATTACTGACAGTACCAGCGACAGGCCACCCCCTGTGTGCCCGCTACCAACTCCAGCACAGTGAGGCCCAGGCCCCCAGGACGCACGCAGCAGGACCCTTACATGCAGTTTCGAGCAGCTAAGTCTCGATGGAGGAAGTTCCTGTTGCTCAGATACTCCATGCCCTGGGCAATGTCCACCATGAACTTCACCAGGATCTGCACAGGAACGTGCTGGTAGATGAAGCAAGAAGAAAGATTACTTTTTAAAAGAAAAGCTCGCAAGGTATCTCTGGGGGAAAACAATGTTTTTACCTCTTAAATGTGTGGCTGTGAAACATGGAAACAAATCTTTCATTTCCATATCTCTAATAGCACAAATACAGTTTTAAAAAAGGAATGAAAAAACAAACCCTAAAAGTGTTTGGCAAACAACACTTTTTTTTCTCCCCATATTTAGAAGTATTGACAGTAAATAACTTCCATTCTCAAGGTATGAGATCAAATGGGATCCTCCGTGTCCTGAGTGGCCATGGGACCAAGCACCTATGCCACAGAGAGGGGACAGAAGGGTGGTCTGTTTTCATGGAGGGGGGAGGGTTCTAATGTTTTGAGGTAAAAATCCCACTTTAAAGGAGCTATTTACAATTGTGCACCCACATCTGCTATCACTTCACTTTGAAACGTTTCCAAAGAGACTTTTCTGTTAGAAATTAGGATGGTCCTTGCTCCTTATCACAGGAATTTTCATTTTTGTTTCTTTTTTGAAATTATTTGTTTGTTTGTTTGTTTTTAGAGAGAGGGGAAAGGAGAAAGAGAGGGAGAGAAACATCACTGTGTGGTTGCCTCTCACTCACGCCCCCACCTGGGGACCTGATGTGCAACCTAGTCGTGTGCCCTGACGGGATGGAACCAGTGACACTTGGTTCGCAGGCCGATGCTCAATTCACTGAGCCACAGCAGCCAGGACTTCATTTCTGTTTCTCTAGGACCCTCCTGCAAGGTTCAGCAGTCCAGTGTTTTCTCCATGTGGTACAAGTGCACTAGGCTTCTGGGTTAGAAACCTCCCAGGTGGGAACTGATTCTGAGGATCATGACAGAAGAAACCTTCTCTTGCCCTGGTTAGTGTGGCTCAGTGGGTTGGGCACTGTGTCCTGCAAATCAAAAGGTCGCTGGTTTGATTCCTGGTCAGGGCACATGCTGGGGTTGTGGGTTCGGTCCCCCGTCGGGGCACAAACAAGAGGCAACTAATCAATGTTTCTCTCCCACATCAATGTTTCACTCTCTCTCTCTCTCCCTTGCCTCTCCTCTCTCTAAACATAAATAAATAAAATCTTGAAAAGAAGCCCTCTCTGCAGCAATGCATGTGTGAACACAGTCAGAGTCTAAGACAGAAGGGTTTACAAGTTCCTGGCAACCACGAGCATGTCCTTCCATGACATCCTTTCCTCAACACACTGAATTTGTCACGTTTTACTTGGTATGGCATGAGTTTTCCAAAGTGGTTGTAACAAAGCCACTGAATTTTTAATGATTCATGTTTCCCAGCTAAGACCTGTGTCAGTCATACATGGTCTATACAACAAAATGCTTTAATTATCCTTGACCTTTACATAATGAAGTTGTTAAAAAAAAAAAAAAAAAAGAAGAAGTGCCCAGATCAAGAAGGAATGTCTTATGCCTGTGTTCTGTATATTTGGGGCTTTAATTTTCTTGATGCTGATTTTCAGAGAAAGATTTGGGTGCTAAGAAATATCAAATCTGCTGACATTCATGAAGGTATAATGAGTATCAGATACTCCTGATTTGTGTTAGTTTTTCTTTGAACAATGATTTTGTTCTTGTAAATTGTGACTACAAATCATTTAAAAGGTAATATTTATTAATAACTAATAAATGAGTTGTACAAAGTTGCAGGACACTAGATTGATATACCAAAATCAACTGTATTTCTATACACTAGCAAAGATGAAATCAAGAAAGTCATTTTATCTACATAAGAATAAAAAATAAAATATTTAGGAATAAATTTAATGAAAGTGCAAAACATACTTTGACAATTACAAAATGAAAGAAACCAAAGATGGTCTAAACAAACAAAATGACCGTCTGTACTCGTGGATCTGAAGACAAGGACAGGACGGCCTGAGGCCCTGCTGGAGGGACATGTTACGTAACCAAGACCTAGTCCTGGGCCATGCTAGCAGGAACAGAAAGTATTTATTCCAAAATGGACTGAACAGATAGAAAAGAAAAGATCTGAATAAAAGTTTGATTTTCCAGTTTCTCTGTGCATTTTGTGACCTCCAGCTTTATTTGTGGCTATAAAAGTATTAAAATATGAAAATATATTCCTTTTTCATATTAATAAAACATGGGAGTTCATTTCCAACAGTGGAGATACATTTGTGTTTTTGTAAATAGAAACTATTCATTATTCAATAAAATGCTGTCTACGTGTTTCTCTTGTTATTTTGTTCAGAAGAACGTGAGACGACAGCAGTCCTTTGGGCTGGCACAGACACGTTGATTCTAAAATCCCACGGCAGGGCAATGGAACTAGAAGAGCTGCAACAATTCTGGAAAGTAGAATGAACTTGGAGGAGTCACATGACCTGATATTAAGAATTACAATAAAGCTACAGCCATCAGCCCGCTGATTCTGAGGATGGAGGGGCTCATGATAAAGAGAAAGATGGGTGGAGTTAAGTTCACCCTCATTGTCTCTGAGAAACAGTTCAGGGTACCTTCCATCTGAAAACTGAGTCAGGTCCTGCACCCAGGGATTTCAGAGTGAACAGTGAAAAAGAGGTGACTTCAAAAGAAAGTGGCCACTCTCGATAGCACAAGGGGTTCCCTGGCTCCACTGCCAGGGAGAGGAGACTGTGCTCCCAGCTGGCTTCCTCCCCACATAAACAGGAATAACAGGACCTGGGAGCAGGCCTGCTGTGAAGGTGGTTACCCCATTTCCACAGTGAGCACCAAACAAAGGCTAAAGTCCTCTCCTCCCCTCCTTTATTTTCAAGGTCGGACACTGACATTGTGCAGGCCTTGTCATGTAAGCGCTGAGAAGTGTCCAGAGGCAATGCAACAGGTAATTAATTACCTTTGATCCTGTCTCCAGTCGGGAGTAGAGTAAGTAGGTATGTAGGTCCCCATATTTCATAAAGGGTAAAATCACCATGGGCTTTGGGGTGCCTTGAGAGCCCATTTCTATACAAACACCTGAAATTAGAGCGGAGTTAGTTACAAAGAATGCTCTGTTAGCAGGGACCAGTAAAAGCAGGGAAGCAGCACCGGCCAAATTGAAACCATGTGCTGCCAAGTGAACAGTTAAAAAGACAAATGCTTGTAACTCACACTGTGTTCCAGAACACAGAACACACACTGGGTCCACATCTTGGTATTTTTCTCTTTCAGATTAGCGCCAGTCTTTGCACAAGAGTTCTCAAAACTTCAACTATAACAAGTATAAGCGCCTAGAGACCTGTGGAGTTTTTGTTGTACTGAGTCCAAGTGAGGGGCAGTGACTGCATTAGAATTCAAGAGCAAACTAGTTCCCCGTGATGGTTAAATACTTAATCATATGAAGATGTGCACTGAAACCAAATGCTTAAAACTATGCAAAGTACTTTGAAGGCCATTAGGTAAGCTCTACCTCCTTATATTTTAATGGTTAGACACAGGAAAAGCTGCAGCCCCGTTTACCCTGGAACTCTAGAACTAGAGCCTGTCTGTCACCTGATACTAGGCTTGCAAAGCTCTTGCACATGTTGGTGCAATGACAAAGCACGATTGTTCCCAGTCTGCTGAAGTCAATTGCTGCAAATGAGTAACAGTAGTTTCTTTGACATAATATTGTATCCAAACATTAGTTTTCACATCTCCCTGAAGTGACAAAGGCACTTTGAAAGTTCCCCAAAGAATTTAGCCTTTATTAAATGGCAGGAGAGCAAAAATAAGTCATCAGAATATCCAATTATTTTTAGGCTGCTCGCTCTCTCTCGAAACAGCGTCACTTGCACAGCAGCCACTGGAACCTGACCTCCCCTTTCCTGTTTTTCAGCCAACGGCGCTACAAGCCAAACTCTGATGTTAAATCATGTCCCATTTTTACCCATTTTGCCATCAGTCTCTGAAAGTGCAACTGTAAGAAAAGCCTTTTGGGTGAAAAACTCCATGTTATAAACCACTTCAAGTTACACCAGGGTTCCCCTAGGCACAGAGTAGGGGAGTGGAGCCCCTCTGGCCCCAGGCCTGCAGCCCTCGAGGTACCTAGGAGCCGGATGACGTTGGGGTGGCTGAAGTCTTTCATGCACGCGGCCTCACTGAGGAACTCCTCAATCTCTCGCTGAGAAAAGCTGTCCACTGAAAGAAGAGAAGGGAAATCTCAGGCACGAATAACGTGCTCCGTAAAGGGGAGGGGCAACAGCAATTTTGTTTTCTAAAAGTAAAATCGGGAAAAGACAAAACTGTAGCAACAGCAAACAGTGGTTGTGAGGGGCTGGGCGGAGGAATAGAGGGGAAACATCTGTAGGACAGGGTGACAGTGGATATATGACATGATGTTCTTGTCAAACCCACAGGATGTACAGCAGAAGTCTATGTAAACCTATGGACTTCAGTCAATGATGTATAAATACGGGTTCCTCAACTGTAAAACATGCATCACGCTATTGCAAGATGTTAATGAGAGTAGTGCCATGTATAGGGAGGATACATGGGAACTCTGTCCTTGCTGCCTGGTTTTTCTATAAACCTAAAACTTACTCTAAAATTGAAGTATATTAGTTTTAAAGATGTTAGGCAAATCCAAATGATGTGTTGCAATCAGTTTGGCCTTAAAAAAAGAAGGAACCTGTGCCCTACCCCGCCTCTCTGTGCCATGCACGTCTGGTTGCTCAGTCCTGCCTTACTAACAAGACACTTTTTCATGCTAAGTTTTTGGAATGAAACCAAGTTAAGAGAGATATTTAAAAGTCTATGCTAAGTGACATAGCCAGTGACAAGAGGACACATACTGTGTGATCCCACTGGCATGAGGTAGGTAGAGGAGTCAAATTCATAGACAAAAATGGAAGGGGATATGCTGGGGGTGGCATGGGGTCCAGAGTTGTTGAAGGAAACAACTTTCAGTTTTGTAAGATGAAAAAGTTCGGGAAATGATGGTGTTGATGGTTGCACAATAATATGAATGTACTTAAATGCCACTGAACTTAAAAATGGTATTTGGAACTTAAAAATGTGTATTTTCCCATAATTAAAAGTAAACAAACTCACATAAAGCCAGGTGTGCCTTAGGGAATCTACTCTAACTGGGTACAAGGATTAACTAAATCACTTGAGAGCATCTAGAAATGTCTGTGCATCCTATGGATTTAATATATATTAACCTTCCGATAAAAATAAATTTCAAAAAACATAAAAAATAATTGTACAGACTTGTAAAATGTCTGCCACTTAGTCCTCACATTCAGACTTTGTTGCAGACAAAATGGGTGGGACAAGAGGGGTGGGGGTCTGCCTGTAAGCCCTTCCCCCAAGGGGCAACATCCTGGCAAATGCAGAGAAGCCCACAACTGGAGGCCAGAGACTAGTCTTTCGATATTTGATAATTAGCATGGATGCAATTTGTATGCAAGTTACTCTATTAAGTTGAAGAATAGCAGAGCCAAGGCCAGAGAGAAAACAGGTTCCAGGCCCTGCTCCTCTGACCATGTTCCCTAAACTTCCAATTCAGTAAATGGGGGCAATGGAAGGAGCCTCCCCATGGACACGCTGTGAGGTTCCAATAAAACACTGTGAGTCAGAACCAATGCTGTGTGTGGCTCCATGCAGGGTTCGGGTGACATGCCATACAACAGAGGTCTATTTTATGGTGCCCAGATGAACACCTGATGAATCAAACTGAGACAATCATGGGGTCACATGCTGCCACCAGATCAGCCCTGCCCAGGAATTCATGCCTTACTTGGAGTCACTAATGAGGGAGAGAAAATGAATGACACAGTATTGCCTTGAGGGTGACGACTCTAAGTGCAGGTATGAAGAGCTCATTAGGGTAACTGCCCGTCTACGATCAGGCAGTGCTCTGGGTGGCCCTCTGACCCATCGGTGACCAAGATCGTGACACACGAACTCCATCCTGGCTTTACGGAGCCCTGGAAAGTGAAGCAGCTATCTGCACCTAGACGAATGGGTGTGATGGGTGATAACTCACATTTCATGGTCTTCACAGCCACTTTCTGAGAGGTCCCATCTTGTTGAGTAAGACTTCCTTCCATGACAGACCCAAACTCTCCTGTGAAGTCAAACAGCACCTATGTGGACCTTGTGTAAAATCTCTCCTGACCACAGAAACGCCACAGTGCCAGAGCCACTGTTTTCACATGGCCCGAGAGTGACCCATACATGCAGCCAGGAAGAGCTGCCAGGCTACCCACATTTGCAAACCAGGGCACAGGCCAGGCATTGACCTCCTGCTTGTCACTACCTTGGTTGGCTTGGACTTAGCTCAGTTCACTTTATCACAGGACAACATGAAAAAATGTTTTTGAAATTTATAAAGTACAACCTCAGAACACCATTATCATTCATCCTAATGCCAGACTGACAAATTAAATATGTATTCTCACCCTTGTTCCTATTTAACCAGGAAGATGCCAGGAATTATAAACTTGAGACTAGTGGAATAAATTTAACCCTTTGAGTGCCATGTGTAATTCAAAATTTGGATCAACATGAGAAAAAATTATATCAATATATAACCTGAGGTACAAAAAAAAAAAAGAGAACAAAACACAAAATACAAATTATTCCACTGTTATTTACATTTGTAGACATTGAAAAAAGAGTCGCTGGGAAAGACACTGGCACTTTTGGGAAAATTTGTCAGTGTCGCTCACAGCGACGTTGGCACTCAAAGGGTTAAAAGAGCAAACCACCCAGTGCATTACATGTTTTTCAATGGAGGAAGGGAATTCCTAGTTTCAGGACCTACTGTGCACGCTAGGCACTGTAAAGCCCCACTCATATGCCAAGTCTTAGTTTCAAAATAAGTATTTACTTTTCCATTTTAAATGATAAAATAGACTACTTGTATTAACAAAGTCACAAAATAATATTTTATTTAATAATCCATATTTAAAAAAATTACTGTGAACTGCTTTCTTACTTTGTATGTTAAAAGAATTAAACTGCTTACCTTCACCCAGAATTTTTCCAAGAATTAGAAGGTTCCTGTCAATCACGACATCTTCCAGCTTATTTTGTAGCTCCTCGCTGACTCCCAAACTGCGTACTGTAGAAGTGAGGGGACATATGAGTTGTCATTGTGCTTCCTATCATTTGAATATAATTCAAATTACATATAAAGTCCCATAAAATAAACGTTTTATTCCATTTTATACCCCATAGCACCCCTCATAAATGCCCGTAATAAAATATGACACTCAATTGTACTATGATTAAAGTGAGTAAAATGAATCCCTTAGGGCAAGATGAATTCTAAGGGAGTACAAAAATCAGAACCATATGTCTCCTCCCAATGTGCTAGTTATCAGCAGCTGGAAATCACATTCCTGTTGGATAGGTTCGCCCATGACCAGGAGAGAGAGAAAGAAGTCAATACTTTCCAGTGAGTATGTACTGTTACATCCCCAAGGACAGGATGCAAAGGAGCCATCGGGCACCTCCCATCCTCCCTGCCAGGGAAGGAGGTGCAGAAGCCACAGGAAACACAGAGCACAAGCTACAGTTCACACTTGGTACATGCAGCTTCCTCACGCTGACATGGAAAGTGCTACACTGAGCACCTGGAGGGAGGACTGGAGAACGAGACCCTCTGTAACAGAGGGCAGAGATGCAGCACTGATAGTCAGTGTTATCAACAAGGGCAATTAACCAGGAGAGGGAGGCCAATGCAATGACTACCTGGCAAATGACTCAGTTGGTGCCCCAGCTAGGCAACGAGAAAGGCTTTGAAAGAAAAAATTAAATGTGAATTATCTGGAAACTTTAGCTCTTAGTTAAAACATCTTACTCAAATGGTCCTCCAATAAAGGAATAAACTGGTCTAAATTAAGAATTTTTAAAAATTTAATAACATCTAAAAGTTAAAACTTCTAGATGAGAAAGTAAGGGGACTATTCTACATCATATGAGTATTTATTTCATAGCAACCTGTATTTCATCATTCCTATATTTGGCTTGCTATTGTGGTTGTTTTGACAAATGTGCAGAAGTTTAAATTTGAAGTCTGCACATATTTTATACACAGTCTCTGAAATTATCCAAGAACACAGAACTATCTGTTTATTCCCACTGTTCAGTGGGGAGAGTGCCCACTCTGATTCAGCAAAGCTCAAATCATAAGTGCTACAAAGCATGTTAGCAAATCGTTCTCTGAGTTGAGTGCCAGCAAAAAACAGGACAAACAAGCTCTGAGACTGTCGGTGGTTCTGCTCTGTCCTTGAAGTCTCTGACCACTACACGCATCTCCTGTCACCCCAGAGTTCCTTTTCCCTCCATGTCTCATGGCATTTGAAGGCCTGCACCCCACTACCTCACCCAGGTCTCCAGTAAATTGGCCAACAGGGTAGCACAGGGCCAGGTCTGACTATCTCCTTGTTGCTTGCCAAAGACATCTTGCACATTAAAAATATATATTCTTTGACTCTTTTGGCTTTTGTGAGAAATCTGTCAATGAATTTGTTGTTCTTTCTTTTCTCTCCACTATTTTAACTTTTGCCAAAGAAGGGAAATGAAAGTCAACTTACAGGTGAGCTGGATGGCTCTCCGGCAGAAGGACTTCTTGGCTGTGTAACTGACGACCAGTTTCAAATCCTCCTCTGTGAATGCGGTCCTGGGTGATGGAAAACAAACATCTGGAGTTACAACAACAGCAGGTGCTGACCCCACTCCTTGGCTCCCCCTGATCCTTTTCTCTTACATGTACATATTTATAGCAGCTTCCCAAGTGTTATCAACACCTCTGCCGCCATTTAGTTGGTGATTATGTCAAATTTATGGTTAACTTGGGGAAAACAAACCATGTCTCGAACAACACGGAGCCTTCCCATCCATGAACATGCTACACATTTACCCACTTATTTAAGTTTTCTTCCATGTTGTTGATAAAATTTACCCCTTTTCCACAAAGTTCTTGCACATTTATTGAGTTTATTCATATGACACGATGGTTTTCATACTGTTGTGGGTGAAGTCTCATTCCAGAACTTTGTCTTTCATGTATTTTAAAACCATAATCAGGACTTCCGGCCAAGATGGAGGCATAGACAGACACGCTGTGTCTCCCTCCACAACTAAGAAGGAATACAACTACCTCAAAACTAGGAACAACCAGAAGTTCCAGAAAAACAAACTGCATGGAAGTCCAGCAAACAAAGATATAAAGAAGAAATACTCATCCAGACAGGTAGGAGGGGCAGAGCCGGGTGGAGTGGACTTGGTGTGGTGGCAGCAGCAACAACAGCAGCAGCGGCAGGCCAGTGGAAAGCACAGTCACATGTTTTGAAAAGTCAGGAGGGACACCTGGGGAGCGTTCCCAGTTCCTCACTGGACCTTGCAGCTCACGGTCCCAGTCCCAGGGAAAATCAAGCCTCATTGCTTCTGACTGCAGACCAGTGTGAGTTGGGGTGGAGACAGAAACTGCCAGTCTTTCAGCAGAGTCCGCTTGTTTAAAGGGCACCTATGGTCCTAGAACATCCGCAGACCCACCCACTCTGGGAACGACGGCCGGGGCAGCAGCTAGAGGGGCACCAGTCTGCAGCGGAAGTGGGAGAGGTGCCTGGAAGAGGGGCGAGAGCTGGGCAGGCAGCACTGTTCCCTCTCGGATCCCTCCCCCACATACAGCGCCACAACGTGGTGAAACGAGTCACCCTGTACTGACGAATACCTAAGGCTCCACCCCTTACAACATAACAGGAGTGGCAGCTCTACCTGGGATGCGGAGGCAAACAAACACAGGAGCCTGTCAGAATGAGGAGACAGAGAAGTATGGTCCAAACGGGGAAATGGATCAAGGTTCCAGTGAGAGAACTAAGCGATGAGGAGATAGCCAACCTCACAGATGAGGAGACAGACAACCTAACAGATGCAGAATCCAAAACACTGGTGATAAAGATGCTCACAGGCTTGACAGATATGCTTGAGTATGGCAAATGCATAAGACAAGAAGTGAAGGCTATGTTAAATGAAACGAAAGAACATCCGCACAAAACCAGTGGGGAAGGGAAGGAAACCGGGGTTCAAATCAATGATTTGGAACATAAGGAAGAAAAAACAGTCAACCAGTGCAGAATGAGGAAGCAAAAATTGAAAAAAATTAGGAAAACTTCGCAAATTTTGCGAAGGAGATGAACATACAGGTTCAGGAGGCACGGAGGCTCCCAGGTAAGCTGGACCCAGAGGGGACCACACCAGGATGCATCATGATTGAGATGTCAAAGATGGAAGATAAAGAGAGTCCTGGGGGCAGCAAGAGAGAGGCGGAGAGTTGCCTACAGGGGGGTGCCTATAGGACTATCAGCTGATTTCTCAGAGGACACTGCAGGCAGGAAGGGACTGGCAAGCAGTATTCAATGTGATGAAAGGCAACCTGCAACCAGGATTACCCTATCTAGTAAAGCTATCGTTTGGAAGGGAAGGGCAGATGAAGTGCTTCCCAGACAAGGTAAAGCTAAAGGAGTTCATCATCATCAAGCCATTATTATATGAAATGTCAAAGGGACTTACTTAAGAAAAAGAAGATCAAAACTATGAACACTAAAATGACAACAAACTCACAACTATCAACAACTGAATCTAAAAAATAAAAAAATCCAACTAAGCAAACCAGAATAGGAAGAGAATCATAGGTATGGGGATCATTTGGAGCGTTATCAGCTGGGAGGGCAGAGGGGGAGAAATGGGGATATGGTGCAGAGATTAAGAAGCATAATCGGTTGGTACAAAATAGACAGGGGGAATTTAAGAATAGTATAAAGAATAATATTAAGAATAATATAATATGAAGCCAAAGAACTTATAGGCATGACCCATGGACATGAACTAAGAGGGGTGTGATTGCTGGGGGGAAGGGGGGTCCTGGGCGGAGGGGAGCAAAGGGGAAAAAAATTGAAACTACTGTAACAATATAATCAAAATATACTTTAAAAAATATAAAACCATAATAAAAATATTTTTTACAACACATAATGGCCTAAAAACATTTCCTCCTAATAAAAATGTAAGAAAAGTGGGTGCCTTGGGGAGACTTCAGAAGAAGCGAAAAGACACTGAGTTTCGGGAGACTAGGAAGGGCAGTGTTGCTACGTGTAGTTCTCAGTGCTGGGCTAACCCTCAAAAGACAAAGCAGCACCCTTTGCTCCTGCACCCACCCCTCCAAATCCCCTCAGCTGCACATCTAGGGGCCCACACCAGGCCTTGGGAGCTCAGGACCACCATGACAGCTTTGCCTCTTATCCTGAAGGCTCTGTCTTTATTAAGTCTATATTTGAGGGGCCTAAGCGAATGTGTCTATGCCTCCTCCTATATCAATCATTGTTTCCTCAGCAATAACAACATAGGACTGATGATACAAACTGCATGCTGCCACTGGTTTTGAGGACACCAACAACTTAGACTCCCATAAATGACTGAGTCTGAAAGTCTCAATTCAGAATCATAGCAATTACACTGGTAATAACCTTGGGGACTCTTTAGAGAGAGGTAATACAGTGGAAGCCTGGATAAGCTAAAAGACTTGTCTGAGTGGTAGAATGAATGCCAGATCCCAGGCGTTGCATCCTGCAGTCTGGTGCTGTCCCTTTGTGGGCCAGGCTCCTGGCACCACAGGGCCTTTACACGTGCTGCTCTTCCTGGCTAAAATGCTCTTCCCTTCTCTCTCACCTGATCAACACCTGCTCTTTCTTCAGCTTTTACCTCAGGTACTGGCTCTACAGGGAGGCCTTTCCTGCCTTTCTTAAGGCAGTCAAATTGGCTGCTATATACTCAGAAAGGCCCTTCTATGTAGAATTTTTCATAGTTGCCATTTTATATTAAGTTGCGTGATGACTGCCTGACTCCCCATGAACTGGGGTTCCCATGAAGCCGGAAGCAGTGCCTGTTTTGTTCACCACTGCACCCCAGGCTATCACAGTGCCCAGCATCTGGTAGGCCTTCAATGAGCTACTCCTGCACCTTCTGCAGAGCGTCTCTGCAAGGAGCCCCCGAACGACAGACTGGGGTGTTTTAGTCAACCCAGTGTCCAGGTGAGATTTTGCCCATGTCTTTAAAATAGTCACTGTTAGAATTTACATACTCAGATATACTCATTATAAGGATAGAGCTGTTAAGCACTGTGGATACCTGATCACAAGCCTGAGGTGGACACACATAAAGGGCAGCCCCACTCTGTGGAGGGCCCCTGGGAGTTTCTGAGGGAGGGAACGTGCTAAGGCTGTGGAGCCGTGGGAGAGGTTGCAGAGCTCCCTCCCTCCCCGATCCTGTCCCACTCTGAGCTGTCAACAACTTGCCTCTTTTGCAAAATACCTCCTCTGCCCCGAGAGGGACAAACTGGAGTTCATGGAAATCCAGCCTCTCTGCACAGGCACTAGAGTGGAACACTGAGCCCCAGAAACAACACTGACACACACAGCTTGTATTCCTAGGCTGCTTTACAACATGGCTTCTCGTTTTTCTTGATATTCAACTACTGTTTGGCCGTAAAAGCCATAGGTATAGGAAATAAGAAAAAGAGCTTCTTGTAGATGTGAATGTGAAAATATAGTTTTCCTCTATTGACAGAGAACTGATCATTACAGAACATATGTAAAATACAGGGGAAAAAAAAACACAGAATCACCCACAGTTATAGAATTGCTAATGCTTTGGTGAATTTTCTTCTAGTGTTTTTTTTTTCCAGATATAGTCTGTTTGATTTTTGTTAATAATTAGGATCATCTAAAGACTTCTAATAGAAGTCCTCATTTAACAGCAAATGCATTTGAGAAGCTAAGGCCTGAGGATGGTCTATGCCAGTGAGCCCCTCCAGGCTGGCTCTCACAGCTGGCTGCCTCTGCAGCGCTGGCCTTGGCGAGGATGCTGCCTGCCCTTGGAGGAGCATGGTATGGGGTGCCCAGCTGGAACACTGAGGAGCTGGCCTAGCAGGATAGGCATTATCACCTGGCATAACAACCACATCAACACCACTGAACAGACCGTTTTTAACTGGAACACTTACCCAAACCTTGTCTCCTGGACTCTTCTTCTGATGGCCAGAGACACATACAAAACCAGCCCCATCAGAACAAATCCACAGAAGCAGCCAAGGACAATGAGCACAGGGTCTGTGTTGCCAGGTGCTGGAGCTGACGAGGGGGCAAAACCTACCCAACCTGGTAAAAAACCAATGGAAGCAACTCAGAACACCTCTTTTGGGATCCAAAGTACACATGGAACACTGGCTTGTAACAGGGGAGAGCAGAGTCCTAATCGTTAGAACTAGTCCTTCTAAGATTCCGTGATCCACACAGACAGGCAAGACCTCGCTGTGACAATGCAAGCTGAGACTGGGCAGGGCGGTCTCAGAATCAATGGGTAACTGTTGGCTACAAAGATGTAAGGAAGTGAAAAAGGGGTCAAACTAGTATTTACCTGGTACTCTGTGATTAAAACACTAGAAACATTGAGAACTAGAATGTTTACTTCTTTGTAAACACTTATCAAGAGAAGTGTGAAGAGGGCTTGCTTCCTTCCAGTCGTATAACTTATGTTGTGAACAGAATCTACTTCCTGTGCCTGTGAATTGTCATGCTCCATTCTGTTTGGATCCGCTCCCAACATCTTATGCTTTGTGCTTTCAATGTGGAACAGTATCTCTGAGAGCTCCTTTGTAGGAAGATCTTTGCTGGCATACCTTCCTCTGGAACATCTCCATCCTTTAGGGCACAATCACTTCAGTCACATGGTTAAGTTCACCTTCTCCAAGTCCCTGGTGTGTATCTAGAGCCTGTAAGCTATTTCTTCCATAATTCAACTCAAATTTCACTGCAAACACTCACTTTTCCTTTCTTTACTGTACTTTCATTGTTGTTGGCCAACTCCCTCCTTTTTAAAAAAAAAATTATTCATTTATTTGTTTGTTTTATTTTATTTTTAGAGAGAGGGGAAAGGATAAAGAGAGGGCAAGAAACATCACTGTGTGGTTGCCTCTCACTCGCGCCCCTAACTGAGGACCTGACGTGCAACCTAGTCATGTGCCCTGATTGGGAATCCAACCAGCGACACTTGGCTCGCTGGCCGACGCTCAATCCACTGAGCCACAGCAGCCAGACCCAACTCCCTCTTTTAATTTTCTGTTTTTGTAAGATGTCACATGTGTTCTGTCACTTGTAGACAAGAGAGCAGTAGGGTGACATGCCTTAGATGTGAGTGAACTGGATAACAAAAGAGCAGTGACCAACTACCACCGTGACTTCAAGACGTAGCACACTGGCTGTGGTCACAATGAGCCTGTTGTTTACGTAGATTTGTGGACTGAAGAGCCAGTGGTGAAGTGTATATTCTATGCAGTTCTCAGTTAATAAACATTTGAACCATACTGTTTAGGAATGGTGTTAACTCAATAGTGGTAACTGAAATGTATGCATACTGGAATCATGCAAAGCACAAACTGCAAATAGTGCAAAACTGTTGACAATTCTGGACAGTTTGTTATGTAAGAAGATAAAAGCTCTGTCATCTTTTTAAAAAAAATTTTTGTTTTAGTCCTCACTTGAGTACATTTTTACATTGCTTTTATGGAGAGAGAGGACGAAGGGGGAGGGGCGAGAGAAACATGAGAAACATCAACGTAACAGAGAAACACCAATTGGTTGCCTTTCATAGGCTCACTAACTGGTGATCAAACCTGCAACCTAGGCATGTGCCATGACTGGGAATTGAACCTTCAATCTTTTTTTTTTTTTTTATACGCTTTATTGATTATGCTGTTTGAGTTGTCCCAATTTCTTTTCCCTTTGTTCCCCTCTACCCAGTGTTCCCCACCCCTCCTTAGTCCATGCCCACTGATTGTGTATATAGTTCTTCTCAACATCTTCCTGTCTACTATCCTTCTTGATTCCTGCATCATCTCCCTCCCTTTCCCCACTTCCTCCTCCCCGCTGACCTCCCCCCATAATGTTTCCCATGCCTATAATTCTTTTCCAACTCTCGTTGCCTACTTGGTTTGCCTTTGTTTCGGTTCTCTAGCTTCTGTTGGTTGTTGTGATACAGTTTTCATTTTAATGTTCATAGTTTTGATCCTCTTTCTCCTAAACAAGTCCCTTTAACATTTCATATAACAGTGGTTTGGGTCTGATGAACTCCTTCAGTTTTACTTTGTTCTGCATGCACTTTCTCTGCCCTTCTATTCTGAATGACAGCTTCACTGGATAGAGTAATCGTGGTTGTAGGTTTTTGGTTTTCATGACTTTAAATATTTCTTGCCAGTCCTTCCTTGCCTGCAGAGTTCCTTTTGAGAAATCAGCTGATAGTCTTATTGGGACCCCTTTGCACGTAATTCTCTTCTTCTCTCTTGCTGCTTTTAAGATCCTCTCTTTATCCTTAATTTTTGACATTTTGGTTATAATGTCTCTTGGTGTGGTTCTCCCTGGGTCCAGTTTTTTGGAACTCTCTGTGCTTCCTGGACCTGTAAGTCTATTTCCTTTCCCAAGTTAGGGAAGTTCTGCTTCATTATTTTTTCACATACTTTTTCAATTTCTAGTTCTTCTTCTTCACCTTCTGGCAGCCCTGTGATTGAGATGTTGGCCCGCTTATAGCTGTCCCATAGGTTTCTGAGCCTCTCCTCATTTTCCTCACTTTTTGTTTCCTCTTTCTGCACTGGTTGACTGTTCCTTCCCTATGTTCTGATTTGTTGATTTGATCCCTGGTTTTCTTTCCCTCACCACTAGTTTTGTATGCATTTTCATTCATTTCAGCAGGACTAGCCTTCATTCCTTCTCTGTCTTGTTTAAGATCTGCTGTTAGGTCTGTAAGCATTAGTATAACCAAAGCTCTGAACTGTACCTCTGAAAGATTTCCTATCTGCTGCTTCATTAGATTAGATATTTGCTGTCTGGTCAGCAGTGTCACCGGGATCTCTATCATGATCTGTGCCATCCTGACAGTTTTGTGTTTATCTTTGCTTCCTGGGCGGGGCTGTCACACCACCTACACTATAAGGGGTGAAGCCCTGTGCACTTGTCACAACCAGGCGACCCTTCTCACCACAGTGTGGCGTTTTCTGTGGGGGTGAGGGTCCAAGATGGATTCCTGTCATTCACTCTCCACTGAGAGACCGGGAGCCTCCTCCTCCATCCCCACCCCCTCCAGGCTTCACAGTCTAAGGCAATGAGGATCTGCCTTCCCCAGCACTGGAATCACAAACTGACGGGTCTGGTCTGCAGCCGGGGGTGCCCCCCAGGTGCTTCTTGCCTCCCCTTAAATATGGGTGTCTGTGCTTACCGCTGTCCTGCTGCCATCACCACTGCTGCCGCCACCAGCACAGCTTGACCTCTCCGCCCAGGCTTTGCCCCTCCTACCCATCCTGATGAGAACCACTTCTTTATAACTTCATATGTTGGACTTCCATTTATTTTCTGGAACTTCTGGTTATTTCTCATTTTGCAGTAGTTGTATTCCTTCTTAGTTGTTGAGGGAAATGAAGCGCGCCAGTCTAGGTCTCCATCTTCGCCGAAAGTCTCCTGTGTGTGTTTGCCTCTGTGTCTTAGGTAGAGCTGTCGCTCCTCTCTAGATGAATATTTCTTCTTTATTTCTTTGTTTGCTGGACTTCCATGCAGCTTGATTTTCAGGAACTTCTGGTTGTTCCTAGTTTTGAGGTAGTTGTATTCCTTCTTAGTTGTGGAGGGAGATGCAGCGTATCTGTCTATGCCTACATATTGGCCGGAAAAACCTGCAATCTTTTGGTGTAAGGGACGATGCTCAAACCAACTAAGCCACCTGGCCAGGGCAAATGCTCTGTCATCTTAAAGCCTGATTTTTTTAACTTGTGCCTTTAGAATTAGAATCTCATTGTCATTGAATTTCTACCCGGCAGACAAGACTTGTGTCTGCATTGCCAGTTACTAAATGATCCCAGGTACTGAGCCTATGGGATGACAGGACCTGTAATATGGCTCGATTTCTTCACTAAAGGGAGAGCGCGTGTGAGGGTCACTGGAAGAGATAGTCAGGAACTCACTGGTCTGCTCACAAGTCCTGTCTGCTACAAGTACAAAGGCCATGTTTTCAAGGACTTGTAAAAGCTCAGGTCACACTGACATGGATGCCTGTGCATGGAGTTGATGAGAGCAGTTTAACATCAAAGAACCCAGGGCAGGACAGTCAGAACAAAGCCGGCTCCCCTCATCTGTGGAAGTGAGCACGCTATTTGGGCCACTTGGGGCACCATGGTGGTACCTCACCAAAGGACACTCCAACAACATGCAGAAGCCAGCACATAGGGCTGGGCACTTAACTCAGGGAGCCCAGGGCCATATGAAGGTAGCTTCTGTAGGAAACACTGTATGTTCTGTACTGATCAATCACGAAGCATGCTGGCCAAGGCTTGAATGGGCAATAATCTGACAAGCAGCACTGATTAAAACAAACACTGGAAGTAAACAAATAGTACCAGTTCTAGAGAGTGAAGTACCAGCCATATTGCCTTTCCAACATTCAGTCAGTATTCATCATTTAACCATCTTCAGTAACCCGAGTCAAACTAGGTACCCTGAGTGGACCAAGCCTGCTAGCAAGTTAGAACCATTCGCAGTCATGCCAGTGGGAGGACTCACACATTGGTGAGGCATGTTATCCTATCAACTCTCTTTACCATGGCAAAAATTCCTTTTGGTCCTATGTTTCAGTCTTAACCCAGCCACCCACTCTCTGGCAATCTGTGTGCTGCCTGGATGGACCTGATCCAGCAGCCAATGGGGGGCCCGGCCCTCACCATGTTCAGGGATGAATATTTTCACTGGGGCACTGAAAGGTCCGACCCCTCCTTTGGTGACAGCAGCAATCCTCACTGTGCATGTGGCATTGTGGACTTGAACAGGAATCTGAGCATGGCTGCCATTATGGCTGATGTCTTCAGACAGCTCTTCCTGGGGATGGACAAGAAAGAAAAGGAAATGAAACTTGGCGCTGCTTGGGGCATGTCACCTGTTCCACCACAGTTCCTTCTGAGGGAAGTCACTCCATTGCCTCCAGGGGCCGTGGCCATGTTTCCACATGTCCCTTCCCTCACTCAGGCCACAGCCAATGGAACGAAAGCACAGAGACACAGGGTGGGCTGGCAGCAACCATGGTTGTGAGAGCACAGCCCTCAGGGTGGCAGTGAAGACACCTCTGGAAGGGAGGGGGCATGGAGCCAAGCAGCCAGACGACAAGAGCACGGTGACTCCAGACCCCCCTCAGAACTTCCAAAGGACGCTGCCCAGGAGCCACACTGCTCCCGACACGGATCACCTGCCAGCCTTCCTTGGACCAGTACAAGTGGGCTTGTTCCTTGTAATTAAAAGAATTCTGACTAAATCTCCATTTAGGAAGGTAATGACAGTATTTTTTTTTGTTTTTACCAGTGTGACAAATGCACAAGTTGCCCAATTTTTAAAAATCTGTTTTTATTTTTATTTATTTTGTTTTAAAGCCACCGCCAAGTAACATGAGCTATTAAGACACAGAAGAAAATGACTTTTGAAAAAGTAAACAGGACCTGCATCACCAGTGCAGCTCAGTTGGTTGGGCATCGTCCCACAAACCAAAAGGTCATGGGTTCGATTCCCAGTCAGGGCACATGCCTGGGTTGCAGGTTTGGTCCCCAACTACGTGCATATGGAAGACAGCCAATTGATGTTTCTCTCTCATATTGATATTTGTCTCCCTGTTTCTCTCTCCCTACCCCTTCCTCTAAAATAAAAAAGAAAGAAAGAAAAAGTAACCAGGATTAAGCGTTTATACAGCACTTTACCCTTTGTTTCCATACCTCAACTGTAATGATGTTCTCTGGGGTAGGAAATGAATTGTGTGTCTGGGCTGGCTTTTCAAATAGAAGCTGTATGGATTCTGGAAATCTGATTTCACAGAGAGAAAGGAGAACTATCATGTCATGTGGACCACAGATGTCATGGGTCGCCCGTGAACAGAGGGCCTGCTTTGGGGGTAACTTTCTTTCCTGGCCACTCAGTCGCATACAGTCACTTCTAACCATCGTGCAGGATGGACCAGCTCAGCCTTAACGGAGAGGGCAGTCCCATCCCTCGTGACCAAGTGGGGTTCTGGGTCAGCTGCCTAGAGATGGTTTCTGAATTTGACCAGCGGGGACCATTAGGTCTCAGAAATGCCCTCAGACAAGCAATGATAAGGGAAAATATAGACTTAAATTTTTTTGTTTTTTCTATCCCATGGGACTCTATTGTTGCAGAAAGACTTGCCATAGATTTTTTGTTGTTGTTGTTTGTTAATGAAGTAAACAAATCAATAATTAACCATTTTTTTGAATATTCAGGCAATATTCTTTTAGAAACAGAACATTTTATTTATGGCAAACCCAGTTATTTTCTAAAATTAAACTATATTTGACATGTAAATTGGGTGAATTTAAGGTGTACAACATATTGATTTGAAACATTTATATATTATATAATTGCCATTGCAGCCATAGTTAACACCTCTATCATGTCTCATAATTATCATTTCCTTGTAGTAGTTGTAATAATTAAGATCTAGTCTCTTGGCAAACGTGAGGACTATACTATAACATTGTGGCTTGTGTTCACTGTACCGTGCCTTACATCTGTAGGACTTATTTACTATTTGCAGCATGTGTGTTTTGCTTATGGGATACCTGGTCCATCTCTAATTTGTGAGGGACAGAAAACCATCAAGGAGAGTAATTCCCTAGTCCAACTCGTGGTCCTGCAGCCCTACCGCGAGTCAGGCGGCGGCTGAGGATTACATGCCTGCTTCAGTGTCCAACTCCATGCCTGGCCAGGAGCACAGGCCCGCTTTTGGCTCCACACTTTTGTCTACAAACACTCAAATATAAGACCTCATTTATGAGAGAAATTATCTCCAAATAAAAGGATATGCATAATTATGAAAGAATTAAACCCTCTAGAAGGAGAGAAATAATAATAAAGAGAGTTATCCTTTTGGAAATAAACATAAAAGTACTTTATGAAACCTATTGGCTGACTATGAAAACCTAGAGAAGTGACTTTTTAATTCCCCCCTCCAGTCCCTTAAATGAGTAAAGAGCTAATCCATGCACAGCTCTTGTCATCATTCTGAACCAAACTATGGACATGATGCCAGGCACTGCTTACTGGCCACACATTTTGGAAATATATCAAAACTATTCACTCTAGGGATGGAATTATAATAAATTTAAAGTAGTGATTAGAAAGATATATGATAAATATTTTAGTGGAGGTTTAACAATTTTTTCTAAGAATATTCTTAAATGGGAACCTCCAACATAGTTTTAAAATGATAACTTTTAAAAAGGTGATGTCTCTCATCCTTTGTTTTGATGTCAAGTGTGTAAAGAGAGGTGTGACAATATCTATAGCCTCAAAAATTATTTTAATTTTGATTCTGAAAGCAGACAAAGAAACCCATTTAAAAATCACACACATAGCCCTGGCCAGGTAATTCAGTTGGTTAGTGTCGTCCTGATATGCCCAGGTTGCGGGTTTAATCCCGGATCCCTGTTCAGGGTACATAAAAGAATCAACGAATGAATGCATAAATAAGTGGAACAACAAATTAATGTTTTTTTCTCTCCCTCTCTCTATCTAAAATCAATAAAAAAAAAAAAGAAAAATACACACATGTAGGAGCTGCCCTGTGTGCACCATCCCGCTCAGTGTCAGGTGCCAACCACAGAAGGTGGGGCTGTGTTCCTGGCACAAGATGGTCTGGCCATGGGTTGACTGCATATTTCTCATTTATGGCCTTTCATTTTTCACCAACACAGGCCCATGTCCTCAAAGACTTAAAATTTCCAGGAAATGAAATCAGAAGTATAGTATGATACTGATTAGAACTTCACTCATGGATAAAACATATGGACTTGGCCTATTGGGGAACGTAAGAGCACATAATGTAAGAAACATTATGTCTTGTTTCCCACGTGGGCATTAGGTCATCAGGGTGACTGTAGTGGTGTTTGTGCTCAGTTATCAAAAGACTTTAATATCTTCAGCTCTGTGAGAAAGCACAGCCCTATCTTTGTAACTATATTTAAGAATATGGCCCTTTTTATTGCTTCAAAGAATAGCAACATTCAGTGGGGAAGGACTAGCAGATAAAAGCTTCTGTCATGTTAGCTAATACATAGAAACAAACACAGGGAGCCTGCCAAAATGAGAAGATAAAGAAACATGTCCCAAATGAAAGAAAATAACAAAACTGAAGAAAAAGAACTAAACAAAACGGAGACAAGCAAGCTACTAGATTTAAAGCTCAGAATACTGGTTAGAAGGAAGCTCAATGAACTCTGGGGAAGAATAGATGAATTTAGTGAGAACTTCAACAAAGAGAGAGAGGAAACATAAAAACAGAACTAGAAAACATAAAAGAGAATCAGTCAGAAATGAAGAAAACACTAACTGAAAGGATGAATATATACTACAGAAAATAAACAGAGGGATAAATAAAGTAGAGGATCAAATCAGAGATTTGGAAGATCAGAAAGCAGAAAACACCCAATCACAAGAACAAAAACAAAAGAGAATCCAAAAATATAAGGATAGTATAAGGAGTCTCTCTGGGACAACTTCAAGCATACCAGCATTCACATCATGGGATTGCTGGAAGAAGAGGGAGAGCATGAAACTGAAAATTTCTTTGAAAAAATAATGATGGAAAATAGGCGTCCTGCCCAATGCAGTAAATAAACATACAAGTCCAGAAAGTACAGAGTCCCAAACAAGATGAACTCAAAGAGGCCCACACCAAGACACATCACAATTAAAATGCAAAAGGTTAAAGACAAAGAGAGACTCTTAAAAGCAGCAAGATAAAAGCAATTACCTAAAAGACTGTCAGCTGATTTCTCAAAAGAAACTTTGCAGGACGGAAGGGAGTGGCACAAAATATTCAAAGTGATATAAAAAGCAAGGACCTACAACCAAGATTACTCTACCCAGCAAAGCTATCATTTAGCTTTGAAAGATAAAGAGCTTCTCAGACAAGAAAAAGCTAAAGTAGTTCATCACCGCCAAACCAGTATTACATAAATATTAAAGGGACTTTTTTAAGAAGAAGAAAAAAGATAAAAAATATGAATAAAATGGCAATAAATACATATCTATCAACAATTACTTTAAATGCAAATGGATAAAATGCTCCAGTCAAAAGACATATGGAGGCTGAATAGATAACAAAACAAGACACGTACACATGCTGTCTACAAGAGACTCACTTTAGATGGAAACACACACAAAGACTGAAAGTAAAGGGATGGAAAAGATACTTTCTGAAAGTGGAAACTAAAAAACAAAAAGTGTGGGTAGCAATACTTATACCAGTCAAAATAGACTTTGAAACAAAGGCTATATAACAAGAGACAAAGGTGGCCTTAGCAATTCCACTTCTGAGTACTTATCCGAAAAAACCCAAAACACTAATTCAAAAAGGCATATACATCCATATGTTCATTGCAGCATTATTTGTAATCATCAAGATATGGAAGCAGTCTAAGTCTCCATCAAGAGATGAATGGAAAAAGAAGAAGTGGTGCACGTATACAACAGAATATGACTCAGCCATGTAAAGAAATGAAATCTTGCCATCTGCAACAATGTGGATGGACTTAGAGGGCTTTGTGATAAGTGAAGTAAGTCAGACAGAGTAAGACAAATGTCATATAATTTCACTTCTATGTGAAATCTAAAAAGCAAAACAAATAAACAAGCAGAAAAGAAACATACTCATAGATACAGGGATATTTTGATGATTGCCAAATGGAAGGGGGCTGGGAGGAGAATGGGTAAAAAAAGTGAAGGGATTAAGAAGTACAAATTGGTTGTTACAGAATAGTCATGGGATGTAAAGTATAGCATAGGGAACATAGTCAATATTGTAATAACCAAGTATGGTGTCAGATGGGTCTAGATTTATCATGGTGATCACTTAGTAAGCTATATTAATGTCTAATCACTGGATTGTACACATGAAAATAATACCATTCTCTCTGTCAACTGTAATAAAAAAATTAACAATTATTTAAAGAAAAAAAAGAAATGACTGTTCCATTCAGAGAAAAGTCCCCCGGCTGGTTGAGATGTCTGCCAGGTCCATGTATGGAGTCTGTAGTGCCATAAATGCCTACAAGAAAGTTCATGGTCCTGCATTCAGATGGTACAAAGGTGGGCAAGACACGCTCCAGTTTTAAAGAGAAAAAACCACACGTGCTCCTGACTTGGGACTTTTATTGAAAAAGGAAAGGGTATAAAAAAAAAAATAGTACAAAAGTGTCAATGTCTTTATCAAGATCTAGTAAATGTCTGTATGTTAAATATCAGAAGTTTTTTAGTCTGGAAGAGACACAACGGTTGTGGTAACAAAGGTATAAACTTTGAAAACCAAGTTTTCAGCATAACTGCAATAATCTACCCATGGCTCTCCGGTCCAGCTCCCCATCACATCATGCCCCTAAAAGCATTCATGTTCCAGCGCTTTGAGTGAGTCATGATCCCTCACAGCTGTCACATTATGCCTCGTCTCACGTTCTCTCTCTCATCTGGAACTCCTCCATCATCTCCTGTCAAGATTATTCCAAGCCCAGATCAAGTTCCCCCTTTGCTGGAGAGGCATCTGCACGGGCCCGAGCACCATTGCTCATCCCTGCTGAGTGGGCCAAACTGCAAGGCCTAACCACTCCTGACCCTGAGCCATACTGGGGCTGGTCACATAGGCAGTGAAGTCACTCATGGTGGCAGCAGTGAGACCACTGTGCAACTGCAGCGCATGGGCCATTTGTTCTTGCTGCACAGGGTGCCACGCTCTTGGCCCAAGAACCCTCCGTAAGTGAGCCTATTGCATAGCTCCATTGAGCTTGAGGGCAGGGAACCCGCACCACCATGCTGAAGTTCTGTCTGATGTGCTGTGAGTGACAAATGTTTGCTCTGGTCGGTTGGCACTTGTATCTAATTTGGCTCCTATGGAGAAGTGTCAAGGCGACCACTTGCTTACTGAGCCCTCCCGTTCAGAGTCTGGTTACTCCTTGCTGTCCTCTATGCAGCTGGGTTCTCCCCTAACAATCTTCTTCAGAAAAGTGTCCCCTGGAATTACAAAAGGCTATGAATTGCTGGCTTGCTAAGTCTTATAGCTTCTTGACCATTTGTTATGGTTATGTGAGTAATTCACATATCTTCCTAAAGGGCCCAAGCTCCCTGAAGGTAGAAATCAGGTGGTAACAGAGATGACTTCTACCTGTACGTACTGAATAAATAATTGAATGGATAAATGAATAAGTGAGGAAAGTGCCAAAGATTCCTTGAAATTTCATAACTATTCAGTCACCTTTAAGTTTTAAACATCCTTCATATCCCACCCACTGGAGTTGCCTTGCCTAACTCAGTAACATCTGGTATTCTCACAACAAAATGAAGGCTTCTAAAACAGTATTAAATCAGCAGATCAGAGACAAGCGCACTCTACTAGTGCTCAGACTTACGGAAGCATCCGCACTCTGCCACAGGTGAGATACCCGGTAGCCCACCAGCTCCCCATTCTGCCGTTCAATTGGAGGCTTGATCCATCTGATGTCCAACTTGCTACCAGATTCATTCAGAAACACAGTGATGTTCAAAGGTGCTACCGATGGAGCTAAAAGGAAAAGGAGAGAAGGATGAAGAATCGCAAAGAAAAGCACACAGAGATTCAGTCTCTTCTTGGTTTCTGAATGTTTGGTTTTCAAATGTCCTAGGAAAGCACTCAAGTGAGACTGAGACGAATAGCAGATTTTCTCTTTTCAAAATTCAGGACTTCTGAGGTAGTACACGAGTGTTCAAAAGTCAGCTCTTTCCAAACTAAAAGAACGAGGAAGAGGAAGACAGGGAAGGCAGTGGGTGGAGCACATGGACTCCCCCAGGGGAAGCAAAGCAGACACACTTGACCAGCGTTCTCCAATAGTAACCTGAGAAGCCGAAGGTCAAGCAGGCCAAATGGATAGGAAGTCTGTGTCATGTGAGATGTACAAGGCAGAGAACTCTGCATACCTCAGAAGGAAACCACCCCTTTGAAGTCCAGAGGCAGGTGACTGATAGTATGAAGAGAACTAATCAGCCAGAAAATTACTATATATGTGTAAGACCTTTCATTATTGGAGATCTGAGGCTTAAATGTTAATTACTAGGCTAGATGTCAAAAGGTAGCATTTAGTACTGTTTTTCGCTCTCTGGTTTATAGTCCATTCTGCTAAGGCACATACCTCCTCTATGTCTGTTATTTCTCACAAGGATAATAAAAGTTAAAGCTTTTTGGGAAACAGGTCAAGGTCATTACTATATATTTTTTTTGTGAGAGAGGAACCTTGACTACATCTATTAAAATGGAAAATGATATTCTTTGACCAGATATTTTATTTCCAGCTATTTAACCTACAAAATTCTCCTGTGGGTGGCATTATATTCATTGAAACAAAATAGTGACAAAAAGCAATAAGTGTAATGGTCAGTCAATAATTGTGACATAATGAATTTTGATACATTTTCCAATGGAAAACTTACAACTCGGCCAGTGGAAAAAAAATGAGATCATGTACACTGTTACGAAAAAATATCTAATGGAGGTAAAGTTCAAAATGCTAGAAGGTATGATTAATGATCCATTTTAGAAATTTTAAAAGTGTTTTATATATATAAAAGAATAAAGACAATTGGAATAATAGATCCCAAATTATTGCCTGTAGTTGTATATTTCTGTTATGTCTGAAAGGAAAAGACAAAGGAACCCTAACCCTCTTTGTCTCTGCTGGTTCCAGGAGCAGTTAGAAGGCATTTCAGCGTAAGACATGTCATACAGCTAATGCTGTACCTGTGAAATGAATCACACTTTCAAATCTGTTGTAGAATTAATGGATAAACATAGCCAGCTCATCATGTTTTTACATCTGCTCCCTCCTGCAACCCCTCTACAATGACAGTAAGGGTTTTAAAACAGTATAAACTCATAAGGTAAAGAGGAATCAACAGTGGAAGGCAAATTTCAACATATATTTGAAAGCTGGAAAAGAAACAGAGAAGGTGTAATTAACTCAGCTAGATGATTCTCCCAAAAGCACTAGGAGAGGCTCAGAAGCTGTGGGCCCAGGTGGAAGACTGAAAGTTTGATCAGGAAGTTGTTAGTCCTTGAAATTCCTCTAACTTATTGCCATACATGTGTCCGGAACCCCCTCAAATTCTTACAGGAGACAGGATACCTTCCTTATTCTATGAACTAAAATACCTCTGGACTCAGCATTAATAGAATGGAAGTACAATGAGGGGCCAGACTGGGAAGTGGGAAAATAAGTGAAAGCCTGTGCCCTGAATGAGGACTCCACCTTACCTGTCTTCCTCACCTGGCTGCTATTCATGAGTCGGGACAGAAGACTTCTTTTCTAGAGAAAGTGATAAGTCCTACTGGAAAGAAAACCAATACTGACACTTGGGGATATCTTCACTCTAACACTTAAGGTCACCGCCCAATCACCTGACAGTAATGTCTGCAAAATCCACCCACACTCTTAGAGCATCCAATTAAGGTTCTGGTTCTCCACTCTTCAGTAGAAGCAGACAGTGGACAATCAGCAGAGGTCAAAGACCACAGGACACACAGGACAGAGGGCTCAGAGGAGACAAAGCCAATGTAGGGAACTACAGAAAACTAAAACAACAAAAAAAAAACCTGATAATTAATATACCCAAAGATAGGTAAAGGTTCTTGTACTTGAGAACTGAAAAAAAAAAAAAAGTCAGTGAAATAGAAAACTCTTGAAATTAGCAATATGATAAAATACAATATTTAATAGAAGAATTGGAAGAGAAATCTAGTAAGTTTCCAAAATAGTAGACTAAAAATTAAAGAGGTCAATTTGAGAAAAGAAAATTGAAGAAGCAGCCAAAGAGGTCCGCCATCTGTCTAATACAATTCCTGAACTGAAAAACAGAACATTTTCAAAGAAAATAATGTTTCAGAAAAAGTCTCAAAACCAAAGTACTTGCATTTCTAGGTCAGAAGGGCCCCTTACAGTTTATGAGGATGACAAACAGAATCCACATCACAACCCATCACAGCCCCATGATTAAACAGAAAAGGTATTTTAAAAAACAAATTAAATAGTTCATGTAGAAAACTCAAGTATTGGAATTCTCCACAGTAACTCTTGAAGATAAAAAACAATGCAGAAATATTTTTAAATTTTTGAGAAAATAATTTCCAACATAAAATTCTATATTAGGAAAAATTAGCACTCCAGTATGACATAAAGACATGCAAGTTCCCATAGTTTTTATACTTTACACATACTGTCCCTGGAGCTACTAAACAACGTGCTCCATGAAAATGAGGGCTTGAACCAAGAAAGACAAACACCCGGGAGAAGGCTATGGAGTTGCTAAGATGACTCTGGAGGGAAACAGGAAAAGTAACACATGAAAGAATTAAAGATAACAGTGCTCGGGCCTCACTCAGGGCTAGGAGTCATGTCTGTTCTCAGTTATCAAGACTGGAAAACCTAATGATCTGAGGAGCATTGGACAGAGTACACATAACAGTCTTGTCTCACTAGTGGGTAATAACTGACTCTAGAGTGAGCCCTGTTCTTGTCCTGCCTCACAAATCTGAAAAGGAAGATCCAAAAGGATCAAACTTTTTCCAATAATTTAACAATGTCCCCCCAAAAGCTCAACTTAACAGGAATATAAAAATACCTAGTATCTCAGAAGGCTAAATTCACAATGTCGGGAATCCAAACAAAGAAACTGTAAAGTCCTCTACGTAACATGAATATAAAATGAATCAAACAAAACTGCCCCAGAAACATCACAGATGTTAGAATTATCAAGGACATTAAAAGTTATTACAACTGCATTCCATATAGTCCAAAAGTTAAGTACAAAGATGAAAGATACAAAAAAGATACAAAAATTATAATATGAAAGATGAAATATACATTAGATAGAATTAATGGCAGATTAGACACCACACAAGACCAGTAAATTTGAAAACACCATAGAAACTACCCAATATAAAACAGAAAAGCAAGAAAAAATAAAAGAATATCAATGAGTTATGAGGCAACTTCAAGTGATCAAATATGAAGTCTGTCCGGAAAACGTCCAGACAGTGTTAATATGATGAGAACGGTTTGCAAGACATCGATGTAAGCCGGCAGGCAAGGACAGTGGACTGGAATGCACATGTGTGAACAATGACAACTTCACTGTACTAGTCAGTGGGGTGGTAGATGCAATTGAGTGGGCATGTGTACTGTGTGGCCTTCACATTCAAAATGACTGAGTGAGTAGAGCAATGAAGCTGCATCAAATTTTGCATTAAGCTGGAACATTCCTCCTTGGAAACTATTCTGATGACTCAGAAGGCCACAGCTATGGGCAACTGGTGAGTGGCAGCTTCATCATGACAATGCGCCCACTCATGAACACACCTTGTGCAGACTTTTTTGGAGAAACATCAAGTCACCCAGGTGATTCAGCCCTGCTACAGCCAAGATTTGGCACTCCGGGATTTCTGGTCTTTCCCAAAACTAAAATCACCTCTGAAACAGAAAATATTTCAGACCATTGATGAGATTCAGGAAAATACAATGGGACAACTGATGGCTATTGGGAGAACTGTGTGAGGGCCCAAGGTGCCTGCTTTGAAGGGGACTGAAGCATCATTGTATTATGTACAATATTTCTTATATCTTGTATCTTCTTCAATAAAAGTTTCAATTTTTCATAGTATGTGGCTGGATACTTTCTGGACAGACCTTGTATGTGTATAATTGGCATCCTTTAAGAAGAGGGATGGGAACAAAAAAAATATTAGAAAAGGTAATGGCTAAAATGTTTACAAATCGGGTGCAAAACATAAACACACAGATCCAAGAAATTCAAGGACCCGCAAGCACAAGCAATATTTTTTAAAAATTACACCAGCTGGTGTGGCTCAGTTGGTTGGAGCATCATCCCACAGGTTCAATTCCTGGTCAGGTCACCTGGCTAGGATGTGGGTTTAGTCTCTGATTGGGGAGCATGGGAGAGGCAACCAATTGATGTTTCTCTCTCACATTGATGTTTCTGTTTCTCTCCCACACCCTCTCTCCCATTCCTTCTCTCTAAAATCAATAAGCATGTCCTCAGGTGGGGATTAAAAAAAATGACACCAAAGCACATCACAAATTGCTCAAAATCAACAATAAAGGGAAAACGAGAGACAAAATACATGCAGATACATTACATACAGAGGAACAAATAACTACTAGTGTACATTTCTTATCAGAAATAATTCAAGCAAGAAGACAGTGATGCAACATTTTTAAAGTACTGAAAGTAAAAAGAAAATGTGAACCTGGAATCCTATATCTAGTAAAAATATTTTTCAAAAACAGAGCAAAAGAAATATCAAAGGTAAAAATAAAGATTTTTCTCAGACATACAGAAGCTTAATTCCTCACCAGATCCATACTATAATAAATGATGAGAGCTGTTAAGATAGAAAACAATGCTGCATGAAAATGTGGATCAATACCAATAAATGAATAAAATTAGAAACGACAACTTTGTGGGTAAGTATGTGTTTTTCTAATTATCTAAGTCACCCTAAAAAATTACTGATTGATTGAAAAAAGAAACAACAATGTTGTGTGGACTTATAACATAGATAAAACTAAAATGGATAACAGCCATTGTGCAAATATCAGAGGAGAAAATGGAAGTGTACTATTTGAAGGTTCCTACATGGCACATGAAGTGGTATATAACATCACTTGAAGGTAGACAGTGATAAGTTAAACATGTATACTATTAACCCTAAAGCAACCATGAGGTAAACAAAAAACAAGAATTATAGCTAATAAGAAAACAAAGGAGACAAAATAGAATAAAAATATTCAATTAACCTAAGAGAAGGAAGAAAAAAGGAACAAACTACAGACGAAACAGATAAAAAATGTGATAGATTTCAACTTAACCTTTAAACTCAAAGTTTAAAGGTGTAAATGTAATTTGATACGAGCAAGATAACATGCATCACATCATATTTTAATGGATTAAATACCTCAATTTAAAGACAGAAGTTGTAAATGGGTTAAAAAGCAAGACTAAAGTATATGCTTCCTAAGTGAAACACACTTTAAATATAAAGGCAGAGATAAGAAAAATAAGGATGAAACAAAGATATACCATGGAATCAAAGCTAAAATGGTTATCACAATATCAGACAAAGTAGACTTCACAGAGGATAATATTACCAAGGATAAAGAAAATAATTTCATAATGATAAAGCAGTCAATTTGTTATGAGAGCACAGCAATATTAAACATTTATGTGCAAAATAACAGACCTTCAAAACATTAAAAAAAAACCTGCTAGAGAACTACAAATAGAAATTGATAAAGCCAGTTATAACTGCAGATTTCAATGCTTCTTTCTAAGTAACTGATAGAAGTAGGAAGAAAATCGATAAAAATATAATTTGAAAAACACAACCAATGAATTTCAACAAGATGACATTTATAGAATACTGTATACAATCTAATACAAGCAGAATACACATTTCTCTTCAAGTGCACAGCAAACATTTATCAAGATAGACCATATTCTGGACCATAAAATAAATTTCAATAAATTATTTTCTCCAGCCCCAACAAAATGAAATTAGAAGTCAATATACAGTTCTCTAGAAAACCCCCAAATATTTGAAAACTAAGATACATACCTGAGGAACTAATGGGTCAAAGAAGGAATCAGAAAGTAAGTATTTTGAACTCACTGGAAATGGAACTCAGCATATAAAAATTGTTCTTAAAGGGTTTTCTTCCTCATTTGAGAAAAGGAGGTATTTTACAATTTTGGCACTGGAGTTTCATCTGTGCAAAGATTAAGCCCTAACAATTTCTGATCTGGCGCTGCCGCACAGTCTGTATTAAGACCAGGTCACTAATGGTATGAGGCTGGACTTAAGGGCACGTAAGAGGTTCTGCATGATCTATAGCTCCAGTTGGGAAAGAATGAAGGCTGTGTGACTCAACTTTAACAGAACTACATCATTTACTCCAATATTCATAGAAAAGGAAAAAATCTCAGAATTAAAAAGCAGCACACAGAAAATTGTTTAAATTTAAAGATGTTATTGAAATTTGCTATGAGCAAGATGATACAGAGGTAACAGTACCTACTCCACTCGACTGCTGTGAGGATCTCATGAGATAATGCATGTAAAGCACCTAACATGGTCCCTGGCACACAGTCTTTGGCTAATGTTAGCCATCTTCAAATTCATTAGTTTTCTTGAGTTTGATGCTATGAGTGAAAACTTTTGTATTATTATATTTTAATTAAAAATAATATACGCTATAAAGAGTGTGCTGGTATCATATATTCTTATACAAAAAGAAAATATTACTTATATGTAGTTTTTAAGTTTCTTTCTCATTTTCACTGGCTACCTCAATAAAAATTTCTTCTGGAGACAAAGACCAAACAAAGCAAAACTTAAACTCTAAATCAGGCCACTGGGAAGGACTTGTTTAATCACATGCCATTAGAAGCAATATTCTGAACGCAAGGAATTACCTCCTTCGGTCGTGCTGGCCAGGATCCAAGGGCTCCACGTGGACCAGCCAATCTCATTCCTGCAGGACACGCCAATGCTGTAATTAGCTAGAGCTCGCAGCTGCTCAGCTTGATACAGAGGTGGAGAAGCAGAGGTGTTAAAAATCATGATGGAGCCATTACTCAGAGGGTCAACTTCCTTGACCTAAGTGAAGAGTGAAGACGTGGACCCGGCATTAGTAAGGTGGTGGGAATGTCAGACATGGGGCTCTCAGGCATCCTGAGCACGTGGCCCTTCCTGTCCACAGAAGGGAAGTACCTGCTTCCTTCCAGGCCACACACCAATGTCCCCACCAGCATTACTGAGTGTTACTCATGCTGCTGGAGCAACAATGGAGGACCCGAGGAAAGGCCTAAAATAAGTGATCTCAGTGTGGCAGGCAACAGAGCACATAATTATCATTATATTACAATTATGACAATACATTATAAAATAGCCCTTCCTCTCTGAGAGCCACCGCAAGTCTTGATTTCTTCCAGTGGTTTCACAGAATATGCAACAAAGTCAACAGACATATGGTAACAAAGCCTAAGATATTTACTATCCAGAACTTTGAAGAAAATCTTCCCCAAATCCTATTTTAGAAGATGGAATACTGGATTTGTTTTAATGTGTATTTCTTTTCATCATGTATCCTGAGGACCCTCTGCTCTTCCTTGAGGGAAATTTTAGCATGTTCATTATTCTTCCCCGCCTGCATAACCCAATATAAATTCACTCCAAAAGCATACACAGATAATGCAGATTTTATGACATTTTTTGGTGGGGAGACATAGGAAAGGGTCATTTACACCCCACCCAATACAATTTTCTCCAAATCTCTCTAAAGCATATCAGCTCTTTCTCTGCGTTCCTACTCTTCATCCTTCCCTCCATAAAGCCCACCAATCTCCCCACATCCCTCTCCAGGTGTCCTGTGTCTGCACAGGCAAGAGAGGGGTTTCCCAGTAAAAAATCTCCCCAGTTTTCCTTAGGCACACCTCCTGTCTGGGGATGGGGAAATTGGGAGTGTTTTCTTTTTTTTCTCCAGACATTTTTTAAATTTTCTATAAAACAGAGTACTTATAAAATCAGAAAGACAAAACGGTATTGAATAAACAAAGAAGTAACCAAAAGCAATCTGAGGGAAAAAATCTTAAACTCTGTATTTATTCCTGATAAGAATGGGCTGACAATCATGAGGTGTAGATCTATAATGCTGCCATTTCAGGATATAAGTGTTGAAATTGAGGCCAAGGAGCCACAGATAACATTTTGGAATTCCAAATCCATTAGTGATACCTCAATGGTGGTGTCGAGGCCGAGTCTCACTTCCGACTAAGAACCAGAGACTCCACTGGGTGACAAGAAGCACCAGTTGGCCTGAGGAGACATGATGAGCTGCATGCTCATCTCACTGGTGGTTGTTGGCAGACACCACTTTGTTTCTTCACTTTAGAGTATGCAGCTCCTTCCTGGTGACCAACCACGTAAACTAAGGTGGAGGAAACCTGTAGCTCCCACCCACCCACCCACCCATTTTGGAAGCAATGTGTGGAACATTTCCAGGGTTCAATGGATCCTGGGGAGAAAAAAAGGAATAAAACAGCAAGAAGTATGTGGGAGAGTTAAAAATAGACCTGGAGTATGCAGCCCAAAATGGGTGAAGAACGGAATTCACCTCAGGACCAAAGGAAGTGGGAGGGTGTGTCCTGCTATAGCATGGGTCTGAATCTCGGCCAGAACATTCATTTGTTACCTAGTCAGAGTTTAAAACTGTAATGAACTGGGAACTTACTATAAAACTATCCTTGGTTCCTTTAGAAATGGAATATACTGTGAATCTGCAGAATGTAAATTATAACTTCTCAAGCCAGTCCTAATTATCCCTATTAGGACTACAGGAGGAAAAAAAGGGCCCAGTTATATTTGAATTTCACATCAACGAGAAATAATTATATGTATAGGTATGACACCAAATTACTCGTGTAATTTAACTTGTAAAATATTATCCTTATTTGCTAAATCTGGTCACCCTACCAGAGATGGAAAAGAGAATGGGTAAAGGAAGGCAGAAGTAGCTGGAGGGCAAAGACAGAATAACCATGTCGGTACTACAGGATCTGAGGTGGGTGAGGCAGGAAGATCACTGATTCAGGCCATGGCCACCCAAAGCCGAGGCAAGGACAGAGAGAGCAGGTGAAGTGTGCGTGTCATCATCACCCTCCACCTTCAGGGCAGCCTGATGTTTTCAGACCCTCCAGCCACCCCACTCCACTTCATGTCTACCCTGAAGTCCCCTCTCCAGGTTAGGGAGCTCCTCCTCCAAGCCCGTCTGTAGGCAACCACCCTCGTGAGGGAGGAGCCTTGTGCTCTCTTCAAACAGCTCAGCCATTTGGTAACAGTTTTTCAAAGCGCTCCTCTAAGCTGCAGATATATAGGGGCATTCATGGCCCTGTATAAGGAAACAGATCCTGGTAGTCCCCAACAACAGAGCCCTGAAATACATGAAGCAAAAACTGAAAGAACTAAAGGGAGAAATAGACAATTCAAAAACAACAGTTGAGACCTCAATTTCCCACTTTCCATAATCAATAGAACCACCAGACAAAAGATCACCAAGGAAACAGAATAATTGAACAAAACTATAACTTAACTCAACCTGACAGGTGTAGGACACTTCACCAGCCCCAGGTGAATACACCCATGCTGAGTGCACACAGAGTACAGTCCAGGCCAGAACTTATGCTTGGCCATAAATAAGCCTTGATAAACTTAAAAGGATGGAAATCATAGTAGTGTATCCTCCAAACACAATGGAAGAACATTAGAAATCAATAAAGAACGAACATTTGAGAAACTCACAATCACATGCAAGTTAACAACATATTCCTAAATAACCATCATGAAAAGGAAAAAAAGATCACAAGGAAAATGACAAACTTGAGATAAACTGGAAAAACACCAAAAACCAACCAAACAAAAAAGCATAAAACTTAGGGGAGGCAGCTAACACCAGGGGATTAGAGGGCTATAATCGGCAAACATGCCCATATTTAATGAAGAGATTTAAAATCAATCACCTAACTTTCCTCTTTAAGAAACAAAAACAAGAAAAGAGCAAACTAAGCCAAAGCAAAGAGAAGAAAAGAAATAAAGATTAGGGCAGAAATGAGTGAAGTAGAGAACAGAAAAACTCACAAAGGCAAAAGCTGGTTCTTCGCAAAGATAACAAAATTTGTAAATCTTCAGCTAGACTGACCAAGAAAAAAAGGAGGGAAGACTCAAATTACTAAAATAAGGAATAAAAGCGGGGCCATTATTAAAGCCTCCAAGGAAAAAACAATCTCTAATCGAATAAATTGTATACCAACAAATTAGATAATCCAGAGGAAATGGGCAAATTCCTAGAAACAGGCAAACTACCAAAAGTGATTCAAGAAGAAACAGAAAATTTGAACAGATCTATATCAAATAAAAAGATTCAGCAAGTATTCAAAAAACGTCCCACAAAGAAAAGCTCAGGACCAGACGGCTTTTCTGGTGATTTCTACCGGATAGTTAAAGAATGAACAGCAATCTTTCACAAACTATTCCAAGAAACAGAAAGGGAGGAACCCCTCCCAATTCATTTTATGAGGCCAGTATCACCCACAGACTGAAACCAGAAGAAGCCAACACAATAAAATTACAGCACATTATGTCTTTTGAATATAGACACAAACACACAGTGGTGATGACTGCACAACTCTGTGAGTATACTAAAGATCACTCAAGTGTACACTTATTTAAATGGGTGAATATTATGGGTGTGAAATATATCTCCAAAAAGCTGTTAAAAAATATCCCCAGTGAGGACTTTGTAGACACAACAAGAATTCCTGACACTGACCAGTACTTGGGAGGTTTATAAATAAAGCTGGGCAAGAACTAAGCAAGGCTGGGGGTGGCGGGGTGAGGGTGCAGGCTATTTTGGGGATAATGCATGTTTTCATTCTGCAAAGCAAGAGCAGCTATTAGACAACAGTGGGAGGCAATGAGAGCAGGGAAACTAATTCCATTTGGTATTAAAAACATCTGGTTGTCAACACAAAATTCTTTGGAAGTTGCTTCCTCAAGTTGAATGGGTATAAATGGCCTGTGTCAGGTTAACATGTTTTTAACTAAGAAGACCAGACATCTATGAAAGTAAGAACAGTTCTTGATCCCACTGTTATGATAAAGTACCAGGCAGAACACATTTACATTGTCAACAGATTATCTACACACATTCACTACCTGTTCTCACATGCAATGTCTCTCCTGACACACAGAGGGGCAAGTGGTCCTGAGCCCTGCTTGTGGCTAAGTTTTCCAGGCTTGAATTTGGTCCTGCCCCCCAGGCTCTGGGCCTGCGGTGGTGCGGGTTTCAGTGAGATGGTCTGCAAAGCCCCTGGGCTGTTTTGGGCACTCGGGAAACAAACAGTAGGGTTCCTTTCCATGTTTATAAAACTAACACTCAGAGCAGAGACTACATCATGGCATGGAATCATTGTAGGATGGCTAACCTCTATTTTATACCAGTTTTAGGTAGTGGCTAAAAATGGGTGAAGCCTTTGCAAGACCTGTAAGGCCACGGGCTAAGGTGTGACACTCAATAGCAAAGATAACCTGGCTTGTGCCTTCATGCCTGTCCTTCATGGCCACCAGCCCAGGAGGAGCAAGGATGACAGTACCTGGCTTCCTGAACTCCTGATCGCAAGCCAGTCCTACTTTAGGGATGTGTTTTTATACCTTAAAAACTAATTCTCCCTGGCCTCATGGTTCCCCCTGGTTGGGCCCTGGCCATGCACAGGAGGGAGGCAGAGTACTGGGGCAGAAGCCCATAAGATGGTGCATGCAGGTGAGCCGTGAGCCGGGAAGAGGTCAAGGACTCTGAATGGCGTTGAGGTGCCGTCAGTGCCCATCTGCACGAGGAAGGAAAAGTCAGGGAGACCCGCAGGGCACCAAACAGTGACTTCGCGCTGTATCCTGGAGGTTCATTTACCTGAATGTTGCAACTGCTGAATGGGGAGTACCCATCAAAGCCTGGGACCCAGGAGATCAGGAAGCCGTGTGCGCTCCTGTTGTGAATGCTGACTTTGGCTGGTGGGAAGGGCAGGGCTACATAAAAAACAAAGACACACACACAAACACAGTTATAAAGTACAGGAGGCCAAGCAACCAGTCATATTAATACCAAGCTTCTTTCCACTTCTTAAGATTAAAATATTAAACACAAGTCTTAAAGAGGAGCCATCCGATGCCTGAGGGTGACTGTGTTAACCTACAGACAGGCCTTTCAGAGATGAGGTGGCTCTGCCTGGGGGGACACAGGCCTGTTTCTCTACCCACTGATGAAGGGAAAGCTTTTAGATGGAAAAGATGTGGAGATGTCCATCTCCTTTATAGAGTTCACATCCATGGTTCTACTGTGTGCAAGTGCCTTGCTAGGCACTTGGTGAGGAAGAAGAGACACAGCCCTGCCCTGGCGGAGCTCTTGCCTGAGTTGGGGAGACCTGTGTGAGCAGAGGGTAAAAGCACCCTGTGCAGGGAAGAGAGGGGTACCACAGGAGCATGGGTATGCACATGCCTGTGTGTATGTGTGTGTGCATGTGTGCTTGCGGGGAGGAGCTTTCCAGGCCAAGGAAGCAGATGAGTCAGTTCCAGCAAGAGTCCACTGCCTCTGCTTTCGGGGGGCTGGGGGGACCATAATGAGTGTGCAATGACCTTGGTCATACGTGGGATGTGGACAGGTATTTCAATTAGACTGTAAGAAGAATCTGAAGTGTGGCAGTCTTATTTTCTTGGGCTAAATTTAATTCTTAATTAATAGTAATAATTACACTTATAATAAAACATGATGACTAATGTTGTTGTGTGTCTACCATATACCCCACTTTATGGCCTCCATCTCATCTCATTATTATTAGAACCCTATCAGAGAGGTTGTCTTCCCATCTCCATTTACAGGTGAGGAAACAGAATCACAGAAGTGAAAACTTGCCAAAAGTCACAGAGCAGAGAAATGCAAACTTGAACTCAGGTCTATCTGACCCCCAGAGCTCATGGGAGGCCTGTTAAGGAGGCAGCAAGCAGACCCATGTGAGCACCAGTAGGGACTGGGCACCTGATGGCCACTTGGCCGGCTATATGGCCCAGGGCACAGTTGAATGGCCTCTCTAAGCTCAGTTCCCTCTTCTTTTAATGGGGACAGTAGCAGCGCTGTTCCACGGGGCTGTGGTGAGGATTAAATGAGCTGATAAGAGCACATGAGGTCTGAGGAAGGCGATGACGGGGTGGGCGGGAAGGCTGGGCCATGTTAAGCGCACACTGAGCGCCACATTCAGTTATTTCAGTTTTACCAGCAGACATACAGGTTGGTGAGTGGGGGATGGGGGGAGCATTTTGTTTGATTTACTCCCCTAAATAGATTAGTTGTAGAACTGTGTAAAATGTCTGCTTTTCCACATCAATATTTGGAAACTAAATATTCAGTATTCAATATTTAGATAATAAAGTTAACAAAAGATTAGAAGAAGGGAGTCTTCATTGCTTTGACATAAATTTTTAAATAAATAAAAGCCAAAAGCATAAGTTTTGAAAGTAAGATTTATTTTCTAAAAAGCTGAGATTCTATGTGAAGCAAAAATTAAAGAAGTACTTCACCTTTTATGGATTTTTAGGATGTTTATACGCAATGAAAATGTCTTTATAAATTTATGCCCACTCATGCATTGTTGAAATTCCCAACATTTCCTTTGAAAGTGGTAATGATGGGATTCCTAACGAAGGAAGGAAGTTATACAGTTCCGGCAGCGGTAACATGCGATGTGCTCATTTTTCCCTCCCAATGAACTTTTAGAAAACGCCCCCTCATTAAGAACAAATACTGAAACATAAAATTTGCCTGAATTTCTGTGAGAGTGGGTAAGGAAGATGATTAGAAAAGGGATAAAAGACAGTATTCATATTTAGGTTTTCCTGTCTTCTCAAGTTTCTGGTTTAAATGCCTTTGATCCCTCAGAGAAAGGAGGAAGAGGCAGCTGACTGGACTAGACCATCTCCACACAAGGTTTCCATAACCTTATGTCCCAGCCTAAAGGAAGCAAGAGGGGCAGGGAGGTGAGGAGAAAAGGACAGGAGCGCTGGGCCTGGAGGACAGCGACCCTGACATGCTCCCCTCCCACCTTGGAGCAGCAGCTGGCAGACTTGCTGTGCTCCAGCTGCCCTGGGAAGGATGGGGCCCATTCCTAGACCAAGGACTCCAGCTGCCCCCGCCCCAGGGGCTCTTTAAGGGGTAAACTGGGACTAGTTCAGGCTGGAAGAGCGAAAAGTGAAAACGGGCTGAGATGATCGAGGTAAACATTTCAGCCTATTTTCTTCTCAGACTGAGCAGAGCTAAACTGGCTAAGGTTTACCAAACATATGTGCCAGGCACTGTTGTGAGCACTTTTACTGGTGCAAGCTCATTTATGCCTCAAGAACAGGTAGGTTCTGTAATTACCCCATTTTACAGAGGGGAATACAAGCCAGAGAGGTCACGTGACTTGCCCAAGTTCACAGCGGCAGTCAGTGGGGAGGCCCAGGCTCCAGCTGTCCCCCAACCCAACTCCCAGACACGCTCAAGGGACCGGCCCTGCTTCTCACCTTTGATGTTGACCTGTATGCCCTTGGACACGGTCAGCCCCTTGTCATTGTGGGCTTCACAGCTGAAGACTGCTGTCTCGGTCAGACCTGAAGTGGAAGGAGACCGTGAGACCAGCAGCAGACAAATAGGCCACTGCTCAGCAGAACCCCACGGGTGTCTGGACATGCTTTTACTTCTTGGTTCATTGCTTCAAGCCATAAATGCAAAGTTAATTTTAAAAGTGTTCTGATGTTTTGAAAAAGAAACACACACACACACACACACACACACACACACACACACACACCTGGGATTAAACCCTCGGTACCAGGGAGCAACCAGGGGCCTGAGAGGCAGCAGTTTCTCCATTCAAAGCCTTTCTTTTTCCCTCATGGGAGACATCAAGTAACAAAGCACTATCATTTAGTTTTTTAATTTCTACAAGGAGGTGTGGCAGTCACAGGCCCCAATGTCAAGAAAATGGTCTCTGAGGCTCCCCAGATAGTGCCCTGGAGCTTAGCTGCCCAGTATACCATGGGCACTTCACAATTCAAAAAACAGCAGGAGAAAAGCCACACTTTAAAAAATTTCAGAGGATCTGCTATACCTAGTCCTTATTTAATAGTAAAAATAAGTCAACTCATAAAGAATTATTATACAAGAATGAGGCTTTATTTCTACTCGATAAGTGTTAAATTTTTTTTTTAATTAAAAAAATTATTCCCGAGCTGTGAAGATCTCCCATTCATTAATTTTAAGAAGAAAGGAAGAGAGGTAACTGAGGTCTAATTCCATTTTTCAATAAAGGAACCCAGGCTCCTTGGAGAAATGGCTGATTCTCAGATGGGGGCATGAAACATGGCATCACACACACACACACACACACACACACACACACACACAGATAGGGGTATGGCAGAGACATGGGGCAACTGAAAAGTGCTTCCAGTGGCCACAACTGGAACAATGTGAACAAGAAAATAAATGAAGTACCACTGGATTGTAACCCAAAGTATAAAACAAATGCCCATGAATCCATACTGATATAAATATACAATTAAATAAAAGAGGGAGACTAGGCAAGCTCCCCAATAATTATCATGGGTGCTCTGCCCTCAGCAGGGAGCATTAACTCACCCTACTTAAGCACAGGCTGCACACGGTGACTTCCTTCCAAAGAGGACAGTGTGGAAAGGAAAATAAAATAAAAACTTGAGTGTGGAGAAACTGACAAACACTGGCTCACCCAGATGATCAAGGTTAACACCAACAATGATAAACCAGGTGACAATGTATCCTCGATATGACGTGATGTAAATTGTACTTCCCCTCCACAATCTTACCCCCCAAAATAGATAACCAAAGTCTACTCGTGACAAAAGCCACAGACAGGTCCAATTGTGGGGCAGTCTACAAAAAACTTGCCCCATCCTCCTAAAAACCATCAAGATTCTGACAGCTGTCAGACAGGAGAGGGTTTCGGGGGTGCTGGGTGAAAAAGGTGAAGGGATTAAGTAAAAACAAACAAACAAAACCTCATAGACACAGACAACAATATGGTGGTTGCCAGAGGGAAGAGGGTGTTGGGGGAAGATAGAAAAGGGCATGGGACAGGGGTTGGGGGTGGGTAAATGGTGATGGAGGGAGACTTGACTTGGGGAGGTGAACACACAATACAATACACAAATGATGTACTATAGGACTGTCAGAGAAGGAAAACTCTGACTCCAAAAAACCTCCGCTGCCTTGCGGCATACCTCTTCAGGGGAAAGGCTAAGGGAGTAAACCCCGACAGAAAATCCGGAGCCGGAGTCCCTAAGGCGGTTTGACGTTGTAGTCAACACCGGCAACTCCTGCGGCGCACCTGAAGCCAAGCTGTATCGACTCCGTCTTTCCCTTGGACCTTTCAGCTGCGAAGAGGGGGGGGGGTCTGCTGCATGGGCAACAGCAGACCCTCCATATTACCCTGCGCAGGCTCTGTAGCTTCAGTGTCATTGCAAGATGTCGATTCAACACGGGAGGAGACAGATACCATGTCACTCCCGAGTCGGACTGCACAGCCATTCTCGGCGGTGCAGATAGACTCTTCAGAAGCTACACCATCGTCTCTCGAGACGGACGGCTGCCGACGACGACTATAGGACTGTACATGTGAAATCTATATAATTTTATTAACCATTGTCATCCCAATAAATTCAATAAAAAAATATATTAAAAAAAACTGTCAAGTGTCATTGAAAACAAAAACTGTTGCAGAAACTGTGGCAGCCAAGAGAAGCCTAAGCAGACATGGCAACTAAACACTGAATGAAATCCGGGAGTAGCAAAAGACTTAGGCAAAAGCAAAGGAAATGTGAATAAGGTATAGACTTTAGTTAACAACACTGTATCAGTATTGGTTCATTAATTGTAACAAATGTGCCACATTAAGGTATGATGTCAACAGCAGGGGAGAGTGGGGGTGGAATTCTCTGTAGCATTTCCACAATTTTTCTATAAATATAAAACTATTTGAAAAATTAAAAAGATTATATTTTAAACACACAGCCATTTATACCCTCTAGTTTAACCTGGAAACTTTTCAATCTATGTCTCTGGCACAAAGTTCACATGAACTGGAGGAAGACAGAATTCTTCAAAGTATACCACCTTCTGCTTCTTGCCCAAAAAGCCTATTTTGTCTTCTACTATCGATCTACTTGCATAGGGAATGTTCCATCTGATAATTTTAAAATTCAAAGCTTGTCAGGAAGGAAATACTTAAATATTTTAAAAACCAAAAGGGAACATGCTGCCAGGCATGAACCAAGAAAGGCTTGGCCAAGTGGCCAGAGGACCACGTCTGGGAGCAGATCCAGGAAGAAATGCAAATCCAATCCCTTTTGTGTTGGTGCTTCTCCTGAGCGTTTCAATGTGCAGAGAAAAACCAGTGCTGGTGGGTTTTTCTTCTTCTCCATCCAGATGGAAGTTTGTCCCCACATCTGAGCTCTGATCAGACATAGCCCCTTAAGGGAAAAACTGACCTTTGGGCTTCTGACTATTTACTCTCTAAAGTAATGTTACATCAGAATCAAACAAACATTTTAGGTTTGCATTTTAACTTTCTAAGAGGAGTATTTTCATCAGGCTGGAGGAAAATCCTAAACGGATTGCTGAGCTAGATTCTCGTGACAACTGCAGGTGCCAGGAAGCTACAGTTCCAGGTAGGAACCAGACTTTTTTCCAAGTTGGTCAACTCCTCTCAAGTCAGGGATGAAACTGCTAATAGCATGTGTGGTGGTTTAGAAAATATTTACTGCCCTGCAGAGAAGTATTTATTTCAACCCCATCAGCTGCATCTATAAAAGGACACCTGTGAAGATGCCATCTCTGGGGCCTCTGTAGCTTCTGCTTGATTTCCTCCCAAATAATTTTGAAAAATATGTGTAGTGTCTCTCACATTTTGAGGTTTGCATCTTAAGCTGCTCCTAATTTAAACAGCTGCAAAGAATGTAACTTTAGGTACCCTGAATACATCTCAACTTTCTCCAGGAAAACGCCTTTAAAAGGTCCAATGCAATATGTACAAGAATGTGTGCAATTTTCCAGAGGCTGAACGCTGTGTGATGTCACTAATCTATTGAAATATATGCTTGTGTGTTACTGTGTTAGAAACATTTTCAGTTTTCATTTCTGATTCACTACATATCAACAGATAGAACTAATATAACCAAAACTCTTGGGTTCTCAATCATTTTTAAGACTTTAATTTTACAGGGATCTTGAGACCAAAGCTTCTGAGAACCGAGGCTCCACAGTGACACAAGAGAAGACTGGGGGGGTCTTTTTTTTCTTTGTACAGTAAGGGAGCAATGATAGGGGAGCAGGAGATAGAGGAGACAACAGAAGAGCTGGCACAGCATGTGGACTTTGGGCACTTTGTCTGGCTTGGATTTTAGGAAAGAAGGCATCCTAGGTGAGGATGAAGACACTGACCCCTCCAAGCCACTGCCTGGGGCCCGGGCTGCCAATCACTATTTCACAGTCAGCCTGTGACACTTTGGTTTTCATGCTTAAGTACCACTTTTCATCTTCCAGGTCATAAGCTCCCAAACAAGATGCACATGTCACAAGTTTCCATGAACTTGTGAAATTTTACTTATATTTAGAAAAATCACCCTTAATTAGAAGACACAGGGAGTGGAATTTTTTGTACTTGAGCAGACATCTACAGGCAAAAACCAGTCATTTGAATTCAATAAATGTGGCAAAAGTCTTGGGGAAATACTTAGGAACAAAGTTCAAGTCATATTCTGCCGTGAGGGAAGAGCTAGCCCTTCTGTAAATGAGGAGGATGGGTGGGTTTCACTGAGATGTTACCCACCGTCCTTCAAGCCCGCAGTATTTATTGATGCAGGAAGTAAAAGTGCTTATCGGGGGACATGACTTCTGGTTAAGCAGGAAGTCCGTTTTCCTCTTTGTGTTTCTTTTCCGAGGGAACACAAAGTCAGGAAAACCATTTGCAGCAAACTCCCTGGTGCCCACCCCCTTTCGGAACCACCCAGAAGGAGCCAAACCACTGACGACAGCAGTTCTCAACAGAGGTTCCAAAGATGCCAGCAGAGAGAGGGGAAGTTGGTCCAAACCAGTGAACTTTCTCCAAAACTTGGTGGGCGGCTAGGGCCAAATACAGTGTTCTTTGCTTACTGTAATTCAGCGATACTTCTTTTGGCCTGAGAGACCCAATGAGTGAGACTCCCCTCTCAGCCTGGGTTGGACACAGCAATGGGCGTGCACAGGACAGACAGCTCCCTTCCACGGTCCTGCCTTCCCTCTGGTGGAGCATGAACCACCAGACTGGAATAGACCTGCAAGTTTTATACCCCAACTCTTGCGGTTTTCCAGGGAAGAAGTGATCCAGCCCTCCGTCTACGCCCCACCACCCACTCCGCCCTGCCCTCCCCTGTGCCCAGGTCTCCCCGAGCCTGTGTCCTCCACCCCCACTCCTTATATCTCACCCAACCCCAAGATGGCTCACGACCCTCTTGCTTGGTTCTCTGCTGTTTGTTTGTTTTTTAAAACAGGGCCTCTGATACAAAGTCTGAAAGATATTTTAAGGAACATTGAGTAACAGGATGTTCCCTTGAGGGAAGGACATTCAGAACTGCTGAAGGGGCAATTTCTAAGGGTACGGTTAGGCCAGTTCCTTGAGTTCTGGTTTAAGTAATCTGATCCTTTCATTTTTGTCTTTCTACCAAAAGAGGCAAGAAATAGAAGAATATGCTGCATAAAGGAAGGCACTTATGCTTCCTAACTTTGAACTCACTGTCTGCCCAGAATTCATTCACTTACCTACTGTTTACTGTGTACCAGACATTTTCCCAGGAACTGGGGATGTGTCCAAAAATAAAACAAAGGTCTCTGACCTTACACATCTCACAGGCTCATGGAGAACGTGGGCAAGAAATAATAACCTTTTCACTAAGTGAGCCGCATGCACTCTCAGAGGTGATTAGTACTAGGGAAAAAAATAGAAGAGGATCAGGAGGTCAGAGGTGAGTGGAGCAGTGGGCTGTGATTTTAAATACGTGCGGCAGACTGGCTCCTTGAGCAATGTTCTGTGAGCAGAGTTAGGGTGACGGAATGGGCCAAGTTTTTACCAGAGGTGGGGGCAGGATCGAGGTAGAAAAACAGGTGGGACAGGCCTTTGGTTTGTCCTCTAAGTGGAGTGGGAAACCTGGAGCTTTAAGCAGAAGGCTGACAGGATCTAACATGCTTTATCAGGATCGTGCCAGCTGCCATAGAAAGACTAGAATAATTAAGCATGTAGGCTCCAAACTCACTCCATTTTTCCCCTGATCTGTAAAATAGGTACTAAAAGTGACTCTATCACACCTTGCTATAAGGTTCAAAGTAAATCTTCACAAAAAGCACTGTGAGAATAATGAGCTGATTTATATAAAGACGAGAGTCTCAAGGGCTGGGCAGTTGTAGATGTTATCCTTGCTAGATGTTAAAATGTAGCACAGTATTTTGCAGACCAGCTGTAAACAGGATAACCTTGGAGGGGGAAGGGCAAAACCCAACCTGATAAATGTAGCCAATTAAAAAGAATAAATCAGTGTGTGATTGACCAAACAAGTGTATATAAGCAATGACTTCACTCACTACCTTGCAAGAACCATCTCTGGTTCTTGAATAGAGCACCCCAAGCAGCAAACCCTTAAGTTCATTACTATTATTATTACAATAAATATTAATTAATAAGTATATCCAACTAACTAAAAAACTAGCTTTGCTGTTTTCTAAATGTAGACTTAAATATAAAATAAGTATTTAAAAAATCAGAAAGATTAGCATAAGTCCACCACTTTTCTTAGGAAGGTAGCTCATAATTGATAGTGAGTAACTACTACACGTAAAAATTTATAATAGGTAACATTGGAGTCATTCCTGTAGGCTGCTTTTGGCTCATTATTTCACTGGGTCCTCATAAATGTTCCATGAAGCAGACACGGTTATTATCCTTATTTTACCTAAAAAAGTCGAATAGCTTGCCTAGGGACACATGACAGTGAGATAGCATTAGTCTCTGCGTTGAAGCTGGAGACCTTCACATCTAGCCTATAATGAATACATCCCACCCCTAAATACCATGCAGCAAATGCTTGTTACAGTTCTTTTTTGTTGGCAGAACTGAGTTTTGTCCCTGACAAAGTGGTTCTTTAAAAAGAAAAAACAAAAACAAAAAAACCCTTTATTTTGAAATCATTTTCGATTCCTAAGAAATTGCAGAAATAGTACAGAGTTCCAGTCCACCCTTCACTCAGCTTCCCCTGCTGTTGAGATCTTACACAATCGGAGGACATCCCCCAAAACCAGGAAAGTGACCTGGTGTAGTACTGTTAACTAAAATGCAGCCCTGATTCAGACTTCATCAGTTTCTGTTTTGTTTTATTTGGGGAGGGAGAAGTGTATATTGTGGTCCTATAAAATCTTATTAGAGGTTGCGCAGAGAAACAGAACTGTTCCATATGGAAAAGAAGCTCATTTCTGCTACCCCTTTTAGGAACATCCCTCCCCAACCTAACCCCGGAAAGAGCTGGTCTGTCTGCCATCACAATAACCCTGTCATTTTGAGGCTATTATATAACTGGAATCCTACAGCATGGAACCTTTGAGATTGGCTTGTTGACTCAGAATAATGTCCTTTATCTTAAAGGTAGCTCTTACATCACTAGAGAAAAAACTGGTATCAGATGGACAGTGTGTGACCTACTCATTCATAAACATGCTTGCTCAGAGCAGCCTCCACAATCAGGGCTCTTCAAATGCTTCCTTAGGTTGCATTCTCTCAGTCGGGGTTAATGCCAAGATAGAACTGCGCCTCCCTGCAAACACCCCGCTTTACATCAGCATGTAACCCTCCAAAGGCACCTCTGGTCAGAATGGCCTTGGCACCCAGTTCCTCAAATTTGAATTAGTGGAAAAGCTCAGGTATCACACAAAAGTTCCTCAAAAGTATTATGTCATTCTTCTTTTTTTCTTTTTATTCTCATCTGAGGACATGCTTATTGACTTTAAAGAGAGGGGAAGGGAGGGAGAGAGAGAGGGAGAGGAACATCAATGCAAGAGAGAAACATCGATAGGTTGCCTCCTGTGTGTACCTCAACTGGGACTGAACCTGTGACTTAGATACGTGCCCTGGCAGGGAATTGAACCTGTGACCTTTCGGTTTACCAGATGATGCTCCAACCAACTGAGCTGCACCAGCCGGGGTTATGTCATTCTTTTCTGATGTTACAAAGTTTGGGTGCTCAGCACGGCCCGTGTGACTGACTGGGTCTGACTGATGGCCGAGCACAAGTCCTGCATCAGAAGCCTGCACTTAGGGCCCCTTTTTCCTCTGCACCTACAAAATGGATGTAAAAACCCTGTTCTGGTAATTTCACAGAACTGGTTAGAGATATAATGACGAAAGAGATAAGACTTAAGTGAAAAAATAATTATACAAATACAAGTTATTTTAGTATCCTGCATCCCTTTGTTCCAGTGAAAGGATCAAAGACATTGGACTGTTTGTCATTCATTTGTTTGTTAATGAGTTCATTCATTCAGTCTCACAGTTCTGCCAGGCACTGTACTGGGTTATGGGGTTAAGCAGATTAATAATTAATATATGATAATCACACTGATTAACAACTGAGGGGCAGACAAGCAGATGGTTCTGCCTCCCTGTTAGTGGGGAGGCACAAGAGTCATGGAAGAGGCTCTCTGGGTACAGACAAGGTCAGGGTGTCTAGCCAGGTTTTCAGAGAAGAAATACATAGGTACGAAGATATCTACATGAGCAACAGAAAAAAAGTAAAACCTATGTGTTCATCAACAAGGAAATGGTTAAGTAAATTACTGTCCTTCCACTCACTGTGACAATTTCATAAACAATGAGACAGGCCCACCAGCACTGTCACTGGGAAAGAGCTATATGGCTTGGTTGTCTGTGTGTTATGAATATATGTGAGGGTAATTCAAGAACTGGGATGGGTCTGAAAGGGGTGAATCAAAGTTTGAGAGTGGATTCTGTTGCACAGGGCAGTGAAAATACAGAGAGAAAAGGGAGATTTTCACATTTTGTTTTGTTATGTCTATGGTGTGACTATGTGTTCACATATTATTTGCATAATAAAAAGGCTGGAATTAATCTGCACAAATATTATCATTCTCACTTGAAGGAAAATCACTTACAGTTACACACACATATTTCTAGAAAAAATTAGGAAGAAAACAGTTTTCGTTGTAATTGTAAATGTATAAGAGGCTCTAAAAACACTTTTCTGAATTTTCTACATTTTCAACATACAATTATTTAATAATTATGCAAAATAAAGCTTTTTAAAACCTTATTTTGAATTAAGTATAGATTCACAGAAAGATGTAAAGAAATATACAGGGAAGATTCTGTTTCCTTCACCCTACATCTCCAGTGTGAACATTTCACATAACTTAAGTGGACTGTCAAAACCAGAAATAGTGTCCAAAACACAGGTTAGAACCTCTGCTGAACTGTATGCATGTCTTCTCAAAGTAATACCAATGCTTTCAGAAAACAGAGGAGGTGGCTAATGTTGAGTATGAGGTTAACTGAAATCCCCAGGTCTTTTTTCTCATTAAATTTCTGCAAAGTCAAAGCTCTCCGGCCTCTTGTCTATTTAATTATTTTTGAAATAATATTCTACTATGTGACATTTATCCTTATAAACGTTTAAGCCATTGTCCCAGTTTACTGAACCCATTTGGAGCCATGACTCATTGGATTAGCAGATTTTCTCCCTACTTTGTGGCAGCTGCCATTTTGTTGTTGATGAAAGCCTAGATTCTGATCTAACTGAGAGCAAAGCCAGAGGCTTGTTAATAAAGGCAGCTTCTGAGTTGACATCAGTTCATTAAATCAGTGTTCTTGGCTACTGTTCAACACATAAGTGCTTACTTTTATTTTTTTCCATTTATTGCTTCATCTTGTCTTCTGAGACATTCCCTGATACATCAGTTACTAAACTTTCACAGAAAGACTGGAAATCAGTTTGGAATTCATTTTGAAATCAGGCGTGACACTGTTAGTGAGCTGAACTCCTAAATAAGATAGTTTTCCACATCTTTATAGGCACCAACTTAATACCCCCCTCTTTAAGTTTTACTGTGTATTTCCATCTCTCAATGATTCGGTACTCACCAGAACCAATGTCATTTCCTTATGAAAATAGGCCACACTCTCCATCTCCGTTTATCTAGCACTTTTTTTCTTCTGTATGTTTCCAGAATAATTAGAAGTGTGTTTCTGTGATAAGATCTACAGAATCTTTTATTTTATCTTATATACACATATATATTTTTATTGCTTTTCTATTACAGTTGTCCCATTTTTTCCCACATTGCTCCCCCCACACCCAGCCCACCCCTTCTCCCTCAGTCATTCCCCACCCTGTTGTCCTTGTCCTTGGGTTATTTATACTAGTTCCTTTACTAGACCTTTCCTCTAATTACCCCCCTTGTTTCCCTTTCCCCCTCCCCTCTGATAACTGTTATTCTGCTCCTTGTTCAATTGTGTTTATTTGTTTGTGTTGTTCATTGGTCTCCTGTATAAGGTGATATCATATGGTATTTTTCTTTCATTGCCTGGCTTATTTTGCTCAGCATAATTCTCTTTAGCTCCATCCATGGTGTCGCAAATGGCAGGAGTTCCTTCTTCCTTTCTGCTGCATAGTATTCCGTTGTGTAAATGTACCACAGTTTTTTAATTCACTCATCTACAGATGGGCACTTAGGCTGTTTCCAGCACTTGGCTATTGTAAACAGTGCTGCTATGAACGTAGGGGTGCATAAATTCTTTTGAATTGGGGTTTCAGGATTCTTCAGGTATAATCCTAGCAGTGGAATAGCTGGTTCAAAAGGCGGTTCCATTTTTAGTTTTTTTGAGGTAATTCCATACTGTTTTCCATAGTGGCTGCACCAGTCTGCATTCCCACCAGCAGTGCACTAGGGTTCCCTTTTCTCCACATCCTCACCAGCACATGTTGTTTGTTGATTTGTTGATGATGGCCATTCTGACTGGTGTAAAATGGTATCTCATTGTGGTTTTTATTTGCATCTCTCTGATGGCTAGTGATGTTGAGTATTCTTTCATATGTCTATGGACCTTCTATGTATCCTTCTTGGAGATGTATTTGTTCAGGTCCTTTGCCCATTTTTTAATTGAGCTGTCTGTCTTCTTGGTGTTGAGATGTGTAAGTTCTTTATATATTTTGGAGATCAATCTCTTGTCTGAGGTATCATTGGCAAATATGTTTTCCCATATGATTGGTTCCCTTTTCAACCTGCTGATGTTTTCTTTTGCTGAGCAGAAAGTCTTTTGTTTGATGTAGTCCCATTTGTTTATTCTTTCCTTTATTTCCCTTGCCTTAGGACAGTGGTTCTCAACCTGTGGGTTGCGACCCCTTTGGGGGTCAAACGACCCTTTCGCAGGGGTCGCCTAAGACCATCAGAAAACACACATACAATTACATATTGTTTTTGTGATTAATCACTATGCTTTAGTTACAGTTGGGGGTCACTGCAACATGAAGAACTGTATTAAAAGGTCGCAGAATTACGAAGGTTGAGAACCACTGCTTTAGGAGATGCATTGGTGAAAATATTGCTATGTAGGATATCTGAAATTTCCCTGCCTATTTTCCTCTAGGACTTCTATGGTGTCACGGCTTACATTTAAGTCTTTGATTCATCTTGAGTTTATTCTGGTGTGTGGTGTAAGTTGGTGGTCTAGTTTCATTTTTTTGCACGTCCCTGTCCAGTTCTCCCAGCATTTGTTTAAGAGGCTCTTCTCACTCCATGATCTACAGGTTCTTTTAACACCCAAGGCCATAGGTAATTTGTCTCAGCTCAAAGATCTGACATATTTACAAGAGCCAGATACATCCTTGCAACTGCCACCTGTGTGGGGTTTCACGTTCTTTGAGATCTTTATTTTACTTTCTCTAATTTGAAGGTGTTTTCTTTGATAGAGAAGACAGATGCAAAATAGGAATTGAGGAGTTTATAACCTAATAGTGTGCTTTTCAATATAATCTTTATGTGATACTGTGATTGCCCAAAGCTACACATGTGGTAAATTTACATAGAGCCATGCGCACACAGATGAGTCCACGTATAGCTGGTACCAGTGTCAGTTTCCTGGTTTCGACAGCAGACTTAAGCTATGTGAAATGTTCACACTGGGGATGTAGGATGAGGGTGGAATAACTAGAATGCTCCTCCACTGCTGTGGGGAACACACTATGGTACAACCCCTTCGGAAAACAGATTCCTTGGTTCTTTCAAAGTTAAACATACGCCTACATATGACTCAGCTGTTGCTCTCCTAGCTATTTATCCAAGGGAAATAAAAATATATGTCCCCCAAGAGACTTACACATAAATATTCATATTTGTGTTATTCATATTTGCTTTATTCACAGGAGCCAACAGCTGTAAACATCCCAAATGTTCAACAAATGGATAACATACTATAGTGCCTTCATACAACATTGGTGGTAAAAAAGAATGCACTGCCAATACAACAGTGTGGATGAACCTCAGACACAGCACACCGTGCCCAAGAAGCCCAGCACAGAAGAACACACACATTATGATTCCATTTATCTAGAGCATGAGACCAGGCAACACTAATCTGATGACAGACATCAGAACAGGACTGCCTATGGGAGGTGGGGACTGACCAGAAGTGGGTGAGGGAACCTTCTGAGGTGACAGCCATGTTCTATATCTTGATTCAAGTGGTGGTTAAAGGAGTCTCTACACTCATCAAACTCCCTGAGCTGTACACTTAAATTCTATGGATTTCATCTACTTGTAGGTTGATTTTACCTCAATGAAGAAAATCTTTCTTTATGGGACTTCAAAGCAACCATCCTAGGGAGAATGGAGTGTATTTTTAAAAATTGATTTTGAAAAGAAGTCACTGATGATCAACTCTTTGGAGAAACTCTAAGAAAACTCAGATGAAGGCAGAAAAAGCCCTATGTTCCTGGAGAGTCAGGAGTTAAAAAAGTGACTCAGAGACAACACCTAGGGGCTGGCATTCACTTGCTGACCCATTCTTGCCATAAATATTTAGTGACTTATACTATGGGTCAGGCACTGCCTTGGGAGAGACCAAGTCCTTATCCTTACTGAGTACATATTCTCTGAGATAATATAAGCAGGGTCATTATAGACTGACAAGTACAATAAGGAAGTCCACAAGGACTTGTGATTGGAAGTCAATAAAAAGGTGGCAAAAACCTAAAATGGTTAAGAGTGACCAGGAAAGGCTTCCCTGAAGAAGTGATATTTGATTTGTGTCACAGAACAAAGGGCAGATGGAAGGACACTATAGGCAGACAAAAGAGAATGCAAAGGTCCTGAGGCAGAAGGAGGGTGATGTGTTTGAGAAAATGAAAGACAACTAGTGTGACTGGTACTCGGTGAGGAAAGGAGGGAGAGTTGGATGGGGTTGGGTTGGAGAGCTGGGTGGAGGCAGGAAGGACTGAGTGACAGTCTAAGACAACATTAAGTCACAGAAGGGTTTTCAGCAGGCAAATGACATGATCTGCCATGAGGAGGAAGGATCAGAGTGAGGACAAGTTTGAGAACAAGGAGACCAGCTAGGACACTGCTGGAGTGGTGCTGGCAAGGGCTGATGGTGACAAGACCAGGACACTGCATCAGAGATGAAGAAAAGACAGATTTTGGATGTACTGCAGAGGCAAAACTGATGGAACTTGCTGATACAGTCATGCGAAAAAAGAGAAAAAAGCAAATGGCAGTATCCCTTACTAAGTTGAGAAATTCAGGGCAGAACAAGTCCGGGGGAGGATCAAGTGCTTCATTTTAAAATGTCTACAGACCCAGCAACTGGAAATGATAAGGAGAGAGTTGGCTCCATGAGCCCAAAGCTCAGGAGAGAGGTCTGGGCTGGAGACGCAACGTTTGAGGTCATCATCACACAGATGGTACCGAAGTCAGCAACCCAGAGAAACTCTCCCAGAATGCGTCTCAGAAGGAAGAGAAGCGGGTCCAGGACTGAGCCCTAAGGCATCACCCACTCAGAACTCCTGCCACAGGCTCAGGAGGAGCAGTTAAGGGCTGAAGAAGCAAAAAGACAGTTTCCAGGAGCCACCGTCTCAGGGCCTAGAACATCCTTGAATACCCAAGTCCTAAATGCAGGATTAGGGCTGTGGTTCAGAATGAGTCATCCCAAGATGTGCCTCTGTGAGGAAGTTCTGCTCCTCTCTTCACTGCCTGGATGACTGGAATTAGAGGCCCTGCCCATAAGAAGAGATTCCGGAGAGAACCTGTCTATGTGCTGGGACAAACTTCTATTTACTGAACACCTGACTCTTCCTGCAATGACCTTTTAAAGCCCCCAAGGGCACCTTGCCTTATCCCTACTTCAGGATGTCTTATTTATACTATGTTTCCTTTCTGTCTCTGAACCTCTCCTGTATGGGGGGAGTGGAGGGTCTCTGACTCTTACTATGTATGTGGGGTTCCCATACACATGTATGCATTAAATTTGGCCATTTTCTCTTGCTAATCTGCCTCACTTCTATTTGATTATTAGACCAGCAGAAGAACCCTGGAGGATACAGAGGAAAGGTCCTCCCTCCCCCACAAGAGTGGTACCCTGGCCGGATGTTGCTGAAAGACACAATGGGAGGAGCAAAGAGGAGCCCATCGGCTTTCGAAGCACAGGAACCTCATTGGCGTTGACTCTAGAACACAGAGCGATGCCAACGAAGTCGCACTCTTGTATTTGGGTGGACATCAAAATGGCCACTGACCAGCAATGTGGCCCGATTGCGACGATGACTCGCTTGGCCCCCGTGACCCGTGCAGCTGCCTTGCTGTCCAGCCTCACCGAGGTCTTCACATCGGTGGCTCCTGAAGTGCCAGACCTGCCAGGCCAGCAAGGCCGCAGCTGCGATGGGTGACGTGAATGGGCTCCACTGCCTGGCGGGTGGATGCCAGCTGCATCCCCATCTGAACCACAGACACGCTTGGGAAGGGAGAGCACTCAGCCACTTCCCAACCCTGACCTGGGAACTCTCACACCTGGGTGTCCTGCCTGCCTCCCCATCTACTTGTCCCTCACCTTGGCCGGCCGCCACACCCATTTTCATCCTTTCGGTTCACAGCAGTGCTTAGCAAACTCTGGCTCCCTTCTACTGAGGAAATAAAGAAATCGGCACACACTCACCAGGAACAGTTAGCACAGATGGGGATTTTTCGGGTCGTTCATTCACACGGCTGCTGTTTTGAACCCAGAAAATGTTGACAGGCTCTGGCGGGCCCATGGCCTGACAGGTGAGGTTGAAGGCAGTGTTTCTGGTGACGTTCATGCTCTCAGGCTGCCTGGTAAAGTGAGGAAGTCCTGCAGAGAAAGATTTAAGGGAAGGAAAGTTTCAAATTCATAAGCAAAGGCAGAGCCCTAGGGGAATGGAAACTTGGCTACAGAAGATTCTTTCTATACCACCTCAGCTCTGAAGCCCCAGTTCTCCTGTGAAAGTTGGGTAAGAAAGAAAACAGAGGCTAATCTCCACCAACCTAGCTCCAGCTGACTTTCTAGGACACTTTCCCAAAGGGGTTGTAACAGTGACTTGGAACTGGTTTTACCAGCAGGGAGGCCGGACCATTTTGAAATCAGGCCTTGCTCACACTCCTGGGGCAGGTGGGCAGTTTTCAGCATTCCTCACCAGAATAAAGAGAGTGAAACACCAAGCCACGCAATAGGTCTGCCTGCTTTTGAGGACAGTGTGTTGTGTTAGGCTTTGAGATGGGTGACATGAACTTTAAAATCTGTGCACGTGTAGAGGGCTGAACGCCTTTCAAAGCACAGTCTCATGAAAACACTGTAGACACAGTTACACAGTCACAGTCCTAAGATCTCGGACTGTCATTCCAGGACCAAGGCTGTAAGGAAAGGCACTTCAGGAATGTCTCAGAGGAACCCAAATAACTCACTTATTCGGGGCATGTGCCAAAACTTGACCAGGTGAAGCTAATTGTTTTCATACATTTAAAGTGTGTTCTTTTGGGACTGCGAACTCACAGACCTACTGGTTCCAGCAGGAATGTTGTCGAACTAGTAAATGGAAAACATTTTTCCTGCTTCAAAGTTTTGTAGAACTCCACTTGGACCGAACGGGAACCTGCCCTGAGCATTTTCTGAGACTTTGACAAGTAAAATGTCCTCTAAATATTTCCCCAGATAAACAGCAAATGAAGGATCCACCCCCACCCACAATGCTGACATAACACTATATTTCAGTCTGGGACAGGCCCAGAACAAAGCTATAAAAGAGATGCCCGAGGGCCTGCCTCCCTCAGGCCTCTGCAGCATTAGTAGGTATCAGGTTTGTGTTTACAGAAGAATGGGTAGCAGGAGCCTTTTAGTGGAAGATGTTTCCAGTTGAACTTCCCTGGAAAGCTAATCACTTGCTCTACAGCCCATGTAAATGAGGGTCAGGAGAAAGTAGGAAAGAAAGGTGTTCTGATCCTCAGCTCACAGAGGACCCCAAAGGGCAGCACCTGGATGGTGGAGTGAGCACTGGGGTGGTTAAAATAAAGATGTTTCCTCCTTGAAGCCTTTCTTCACAGGCTCTGCCATTGCAGAATTAGTCATGCAAACTCAGAGACCCAGGGACCTGGGCTCACCTGTGCCTCAGCTCACGTTCCCCACAGGAGTTCAAGTTCATCCAGGGCAGAGGCTGCCTTATCCTCTATCTTGTGTCTCACTTCTCACCTCTATTGAACCCATCTCTTGTCATGGCATGGAACTGCACTGAACCAAACACCTGACAAATCCTAGGGCCCTGAAGGGAGTCCTAGCCTGAGCTGCTGACCCTGTCCAGGAAAGCCACTCACCCTCCCTGGGCTCACCAATCCACATACGCAAGACAGGAAGAGATGCTGAATAACAAGCAAACTGCCACCTGACCAGGTGAGTGGTACTTGGTACCAGCACTGAGAGCTGGATGATGACATGAGTTTGCTCTCTTAAAAAATCATCAACTTTTTAAATTGTATATAACCTCAGGACAAGGAAGCCAATAATCTCTTCAATCTTAGTCCTTGTGCCTAGGATGGAGCTAAAACTTTGACAATTGACTTCATTTCATTATTACCTAAAGACTAAAAAGAGGATTGGCTTATAAAAACTCAGTGCTTATGGATCTGCAAGGTTTGCAAACGGAGTTACAAATGGGCCTGCCACACTATAGAGTATCATCAACAAAGCAGTTAATACTGGCCACTCTGTGACCTCTGCACTTACCTTGTACCTCGACGTAGATGGGGTCAGACATGATCTCTTCATTGTTTATGTTCGTCTTACAGATATATGACCCACTGTCTGAACGCTGCACACTGGTTATGCTTCAGAGAAAACACAGGAAGATATTTAGAGTCACTACCCTTCGAGTTCCTATTACAGAAACATTCTTCAACTTTGTCATATGCTGTGATGTCAACCTTACATATGGACATGGCTAGGTCACGGTGCGCAGATATTTAGTCTAACGCCACTTCAGATGTTTCTGGGAAGGTAGTTTTCAGATGAGATTGAACTTGAATCAGCAGACTCCAACTTTTAAAGCAGGTAACACCCTGTAACGTGGGGGTGCCTCAACCAGTCAGTTGAAGGCCTATGAGCAAAGCACGAGGTCCTCTGAGGAAGAGGGATTCCACCTCCAAACTGCCTTGGGACCCCAGACTGCAATAGCGATGCGTCCCTGGATACCCCGCTGACATCCTGCCAATTTCAGACTGGCCAGCATCCACAGTCACATTGGCCAATTCTTGACAACAAGTTACTCTAATCCCTATGCTGTTACTTGTCTTGACTTCTGTGGTAGACTCTATAGTGGAATACAGGCCCCTCTGCGAATTTGAAGGGTTGTTTGGATGATCACCATGGCTTTTAGGAGCTGGGGGCAACTGTTCTGTATCCCAAATGACCCCCTGAGACCAGAACACACTCCATTTTATATACACATAAAGTGTCTTCCCTGGTTTTAACATCCATCGAATTTCCCAGGGCTGTAATTACCATGAAAAGGGTGGGTGAGGGGGCAGGGCTGTTTAGGACAAAATTAATTCTTGAACGCACCTGATGAATGAACATTGGATGTGGGGAGGACCCAATGTGAAAGAAAGGTCAGGTCTCTCCATGCTTTAGGGCAGACACTGAATGTCACAATGTCTGGAGGTCAACAGGAAAATGGGAAAAGACAGAAAGAGACCTCACAGGACAAGTATCTCCACATAAGGGGCTGACACTCCCCTGGTATCTCCCTGGATGTCGTGGTGACATGAAGGAGCTGAAGTGAGAGGGAGTCCAAGCCTGTGCATGGATTTACTAGCACTCATGTGCTCTGATCTCCAGCACTGCAGCAGCAGGGACTACGGGGAAGGGTGTCTGGAGGGGTGTCCTGCCCATCATGACTAAGACAAGGGGCTGAGCAGTGCACCTGGTTTCAGCAGCTCCTGAAAACTCTGCCCTGCTGACTGGTCAGCCTAGTCTTCTTTGCATTTCCAGGGGAGGCCAAGCTTCATAGCCACTGCAGAGAGAGTCCTTTCCACATGGTCATGAGTTCACTTTAGAATAGGTGTCACTTTTTTTCAGGCAAGGCCCAGGAATCCATGGAGTGGAGGACAACATCTGACAGGCTGAGGACACCTGTGGCTCTGGGACCCCAAAGTAGCAGCAGGCTTGCCAGATGACACAAAGAGCCAGCAACCAGGGAAAAAGTGAGAGCCAGAAAGGGGAGGGCAACTTAGGGCCCCAGGAAGGCACCTGAGGAGGACGCAGAGCACACCCATGTGGAGGCACGGGGAGCCCAAGTAACCATCGGGCACAAATGAGAGGTTAGCAGCACACCTTGGGCCGTGGAAATCAGACTTCACAGAAAGTCCAGGAGGACCATCAGCCAACAAGCAAGGAAAATTCAGGCCAGGACTAGAAAAGGGGGACAGAGGGAACATGATCAAACTCTGTCTTCGGTCACTTGTGGATGAAAAAGGGGTTCTATGGAAAGTATGATCTGATTCTAAATTTCTAACTGGCAGGTCATGGTGGGTAGTCACACCCAGGCATATAACTTTTAGTAGAAGGTTTATCTTTGCCTTCAGAAAGCAATGTCCATTGTTTCTGTGCATCTAGGCTAACCCATCTTAGAAATAAGCTATAACCACCCTCAAGAGAGCACATAATCTTGTTAACTATCCTGTAGTCTGATCCCCACTTTGATTTCTCTGGCCTTCATATAATCTTCCCTCCATTCCCTCCTTAATTTCAAATGCCTAAAAGAAGCTGTAAAACTGTTATTCTTGGGAGCATTTGAGATCTTGCTCCCCAGTTTATGTCACCAGTTTGCCTGAAATAAGTCCTTAAAAAAATTCTCAGAGTTCTAGTCAAGATGACCAGTGTAAGTAAATGAAGTACAGTAGGCCCTCTCTATATCACTGTTCTTATCGCGGCCTCACTGTATCGCAGGATTTTTAAAAATATTATATTTAATTATTTATCGCAGATTTTTCACTATATCGCGGGATTTTGCAGTACTGTATAAGTATGTTGTTAAAGTTACATAGGTTTAAGAGTGAAGAATATGTTTAAGAACATAAGTAGTGTCTGTAAAAGTGTGGAAAAGGTTAATAAGGGAGTGGGAAAGGTTAATAAGGGACTGGGAATGGTTTATAAGTATGCGGGAAGGGTTTATAAAGCCTTAAAATATATATAAATACTAAAATAAAGGGAAGGTTCCTACTTGGCGGATTTTCACCTATCGCAGGGGGGTCTAGAATGTAATACCCGTGATAAGTGAGGGAATACTGTACTCAAATCCTCCCACAACCAAAACTACAACTAAACTACAGAGCAATTATCATTCAGACCACCTGAAGTCTAGCTGAACAGAAATCCTATAACTAAGGATATAAAGAAGAAGTCACATGGAGATGGTTAGGAGGGGCAGAGAAATAGAACAGGTTGGTCCCACACACGTGTAATAGATAAAAATCAGGAGGGGTAACTCCGATGCAGAGGTTCCCTGAGGAGCAAGGGTTCACAGCCCCACATCAGGCTTGCCAGCCCAGGGTTCCAGTGCCAGGAGAAGTCTCCATAACTTCTAGATGTAAAGACCAGTGGCGACTGTGGCTAAGTGAGACAGAGGGCTCCTGAGTCCCAGCTGTTCCTCTCAAAGGGACTGTGCATGGACTTACTAGCACTCATGTGCTCTGACCTCCAGCACTGCAGCAGCAGAGACTACGGGGAAGAACTAAATTGTCTGGCATCAAGGCAAGAGCTGAAGCAGCAGCTTTCTCCCAGACAGAAATGCTAGCAGAGGCCATTACTCCTTTTCTGGGCCCTCCCCTCACAGATTCATCAGGCAGGTACCATATATAAGTCTCCTTCAACCTAGCTAACACTATTCTCCCCACCCTGGTGATTCCCTGAGACCCTGCCCCACCCAATTTGGGGCCTATGTAAGCTCCTTCCAGTGGCTTTTCCATACCAATGGACTCTCTTGGCTCATGCTTTGGACTTACCTAAACTCTCTCAAACAAGTAGCATCTGGCCTTAACATACCCTGTATCTCTTGCTAAGTGGCCCCAGGCCTAGCACTAGTGGCAGCCAGCGTTCAGTTATGGCTTGGCCTCTCCTAGGCACCTCTAAGCCTAGCACAAGTAGCAGCCATCTGCAGATAGCCTTGTAGCTTTTGCCAGGTGGCCCTGGGCAGGGCACAGACAGTGGCTGGCCTTGGTGTGAACCTCTGGAAGGCCTCAGAGCCAGTGTACCCGGTGGACAGCTTCAGACCACGTGGGATTACAACCCAACCACTTCCCCAAGTGACTCACTCAAGGGTGGACATGGCAGGCACCAAAGCCTCACTGAAGCAAGTCCTGCTCTATGAGGTTGGTCCCTGCTCAGCAGCTCCTCTGCTGTAGTTCTAGCCAGTCCTCAGTCAGTCAGCCTGGCCATGAATCCCTATCAGTAATATGTCAATAGTAATCAAGGCTCAACTACAAAGAAGGGTGCACACAGTCCCCAGCAGGGAGGGAGGGGTGCACCTGGAGTCCCTGGCTCAAGTTACTGTGGAGGCTGGTCACTGGGCCCTACAGGACCCCTATTACATAAAGTCCATTCTACTAAAACCAAAGGATCTACTAGCTCTACATAATGCATACAAATAAACACAGGGAAGCAGCCAAAACAAGGAAACAAGGAAACAAGCCCCAAATAAAAGAACAGGAGAAATCTCCAGAAAAAGAACTAAATGAAATGGAGGCAAGCAAACTAACAGATACAGAGTTCAAAACAATGGTTATAAGGATATTCAGGGAACTTAGGGAGAACTTCAACAGCATAAAAAAAGGACATGAAGACCATAAAAAGGATCCAGTCAGATATAAAGAACACATTACAGAGAAACAACAGTAGAATAGATAAGGCAGAGGATCAAATCAGCATTTGGAAGGTAAGGAAACAGAAAACACCCAATCAGGACAGCAAAAACAAAAAGAATCCAAAAAAAAAAAAAAAATGAAGATAGTATAAGGAGCCTCTGGAATAACCTCAAACATACCCACATTCGCACTGTGGGGGGTGCCCGCAGGGAGAGAGTGAGAGCAAGGAATTGAAAGCTTATTTGAAAAAATAATGACAGAAAACTTCCCTAACCTGGTGAGGGAAATAGACATACAACTCCAGGAAGCACAGAGAGTCCCAAACAAGATGAACCCGAAGAGGCCCACAGCAAGACACATCACAATTAAAATGCAAAAGGTTAATGACAAAGAGAGAATCTTAAAAGCAGCAAGAGAAAAGCAGTTACCTACAAGGGAGTTCCCAAAAGACTGTCAGCTAATTTCTCAACAGAAACTTTGCATTCCAAAAGGGATTGACATGAAATACTCAAAGTTATGAAAAGCAAGGACTTATAACCAAGATTACTCTACCTAGTAAAGCTATCATTTAGAATTGAAAAACAGATAAAGAGTCTCCCAGACAAAAAAAAAGCTAAAGGAGTTCACGAACACCAAACCAGTATTATAAGAAATGTTAAAGGATCTTCTTTAAGAAGTAGTAAACAAAAGATTAAAAATATGAATAATAAATGGCAATAAATACATAATTACAGTACTTTGAATGCAAATGGATTAAATGCTCTAATCAAAAGACATACAATGATTGAAAGGATAACAAGAGATTCACTTCAGATTGAAAGACGCACAGAGTCTGAAAGTGAAGGGATGGAAAAAGATATTTCATGAAAATGAAAAGAAACAAAAGGTGGGGTAGCAATACTTATACCAGACAAAAAAATACACTTTAAAACGAAGGCTGTATAACAAGAGACAAAGAAGGACCCTGCAATTCTACTTCTGGGTATTTGTCTGAAGAAACCCAAAACACTAAATCAAAAAGACATATACAGGAAAGGTCTAGTCAAGCAACATGTATAAATGACCCATGGCCATGGACAACAGGGTGGGGATTGAGTGTGGAGAAGGGGTGGGCTGAGGTGTGGGGAAGCAATGGGGGAAGAAGTGGGACAACTGTAATAGAAAAACAACAACAACAACAACAACAACAAAAGACACATACGTCTATATGTTCATTGCAGCATTATTTACAAATAACCAAGCTATGGAAGCAACCTAAGTGTCATCAATAGATGCATGGATAAAGCAATGGTGCATGTATACAATGGATTATGCCTCAGCCATTAAAAAGAATGAAATCTTGCTATCTGCAACAATATAGATGAACCTAGAAGGTATAGTGCTGAGTAAAATAAACCAGGCAGAGAAAGAAATACCATACGATTTAACTTATTTGTAAAATCTTAACAAAAATAAATGAACAAGCAGAACAGGAACAGACTCAGATACAGAGATCAGTTTGATGGTTGCCAGATGGGAGGTGGGTTGAGGGGGACAGATGAAAAAGGTGAAGGGATTAAGAAATTCAAATTGGTAGTTACAGAATAGTCATGAGATGTAAAGTACAACTTAGGGAACACAGTCCATAATATTATAATACTATGTATGGTGTCATATGGGTGCTAGATTTATCAGGGTGATCACTTAGTAAGTTATATAATGTCTAGTCACTGGCTGGTAGACATGAAACGAATGTAATATTGAATATCAACTATAATTAAAAAATAAAAAATCATTTAAAGTAAAAGAAAATTCTCTACAGCTCTGGATATTTCTTATGTTGACACATTCAAGTCAGGGAGAGCTTAGCAGTGAGAGAAGGACTGTATGCCGACGTTAAAAGCAAGTCCATGTCCATCGTACCTATAGCACAGGACAGGGTTTTCACAAAGAATTCAGAGTGTTATTTCTACACATCTAGGGAAAGGCTCCCATGCTGAAGGCAGGGTAGGGTGGTCTGGAGACAAGGAGGAATGGCATCCTCGAGGCCCTCCCTATCCCCACCTAGCGCCCCTCCCCTGCAGAAACAGCAGGCAGTCTCCATGCAGGCTCAACAGGAAAGGCTCTGAGCTCAGAATAGCAATGTACGTGTACCAGCAACCGAGGAGCGGTTCCAGAGGGAAGACAGAAGCGGGAAGCATGATTTAAGAAAATGCCCAGTCCTGGAAATACGGGCCTCACCTCCCTGGGCCCCTTGGTGGGCAGCACAGTGGGAAAATAAAAACCCACTCAGGAGCTTCACGAGGGAATGCCACAACCCTGAGGCAAAGTGGTATCCCCAAAGCTTCCAGAGGAAAGAGAAGCAGGTCATTCACCCGTGAATCAGAGTAGCAAGAACAAATCTGAGAGTGAAAAGGAAGTATATCAATGAATTCCAAGTGACAACAGGAAATGATTTTCCTTTTGAATTCTGAATCAGGCCAAACTGCCTCAAGGTGAGGCTAAGAAACAAAATGGCATTTTCCAAGATGCAAGTCCCAGGACACTAGTGTAGGATGGGCATAATGCCAAGTGAGGGAATGAAAGCCAAGAAGGGGCCTGGGCTTCTGGAAGCAGCAGCTGGGAGTCAGAGGATTGAGGGTCCCCACAAGGAGCACAAAGATGGCTCAGCTGAATCCCAGATAAGAGCAGAAGAGGGGATGGCTCTAGAACAGGTTTTGCCAAGGAAGAACTCAGGCAGATCATTTTGTCACTGAGAAGAAATGTCTGTTTTCCTGTAGAGTTTAGAGAAGAATGTGTGATTGATGCTTAGAAAATTAAACAAACTAACAATCAAGGAAACAATATTAACTTCCGGAAAATAAAAATGCTAAGAAATAAATAGATTACCGCCTACGACATGATTCAGCTGAACACAGCACTTAAATAGCCCCAGTGATGTGAGCGATGGGTTCTGAGTCACCACAGCTGTGAGTAACACTCTGTTAGGTTCCTACACAGAACTTCTGAAGAGTTAAAATACTCTACCACATGTATACACTGCTTTAAAAAAAAAAAAAAAAAGGAGGATAAAAATCCCATGAGATTTTGGTCAAGTACAAACATCTGAGCCAGGCAGAAGCATCGGAACCATACAGATCAGCCACAGTGTCCACATAGGACCCACCTGGACAGACCACAAGGCCAGCAGTTGCAGAGCCCATCACACCAAGGCAGCCTCAACTGGACTGGCCCCAGAATGTCCTAAAGGAACAAACAGTGCCTCTCTGTCCCCAGGACCTGTCCCACCTGGGCTAGATTACTCAGAAATGGCTCTTATGTAGCAGGTAAGCTCTAAAACCTTCTTAAAATACAAAAGGACAAATATTATATGTTTCCATTTATATGAGGTCCCTAGAGTAGAGAAATTCACAGAAAAGGAACAGAGAATAGAGGTCAGCAGGAGCTGGGGGCGGGGTGGGGTGTTGGTGCTTCAGGGGCAAGGAGTTTCCATTTGGGAGAATGGAAACATTCTGGAGATGATGGTGATGAAGGCTGCACCACAGTGTGAATGTACTTAATGCCACTGAACTGTACACTCAAAAAGGGCTAAAATGGTAAATTTTACTTATATATACGTTACCATGATAAAAAATATGAAAAATGAAAAAAAATTTTTAAAGAAAAGCAAAGACACACTGATAGGTGTCCTGCCTGTACTTGTCACAGATCAAATGGTGCTGGTGGCATGCCATGGGTCACCCCATGCAAAGTCTTGTATAAACTGAGCTGAAAGAAAGTCTTCTGAGTATGAAGCAAGTGACAGTGTGTCAGTAGTGATCTGTGGTTACTGATAACTTTTCCAGCTGATGGTTTGACTTAAGAAATGATGTCCTGTCCTGGCTGGTGTGGCTCAGTGGATTGAGTACTGGCCTGCGAACTGAGGTTCGTTGGTTCAATTCCCGGCCAGGGTACATGCCTGGGTTGCAGGCCAGGTCACTAGTTGGGGGCATGTGAGATGTAATCAATCTGTTTCTCTCACACATTGATGTTTTTCTCCCTCTCTTTCTCCCTTCTTTCCCCATTCTCTAAAAATAAATAAAATCTTAAAGAAAGAAAAAAAGAAAAAAAGAAAGAAAGAAAGAAATTATGTTCTTATTTTCTAGATGTTCTGCTACTTTCTCATGCATGATTCCATCTGGGGGCCACGAGAAGCAGCAGGTGTCAGACCCCACAGGGCAGCTGTGAGCAGGGGTGTGTCAAACACCAGCTGCTCAGGGTGCAAGAAACCCACAGGGATACCAAATGACCACTTCACATCTTCACAGAGAAAAATCGACTAAAAAAGCAAAGTCCTCCCAGCTTTACTGATGGAAACCATTAAAAGGTCCTCGACCGCACAGAAAACAAACCACAAAAACATTTCCTTTGCCAAGAACCACTGATCACCAGGTCAGCAGGGCCTACCAGCCACAGGAGCACCAGCTCCCGTTTTGCTGAGAGCTGCCTCCCAGGCCCTGGACCTGAGGGCTGGTGACCCCTGGGAAGATGCACCTGGGAGGGAGCCTTCCCAGCTCAGCTGGAGAGCTGCCACTCTCACAACAGGCCTGAGAGCCCATTGTATTCCAGTGGGGCTACAACCAATTGAAAAGAGATCTACCATGCAGACCATCTGATATTATTCTACACTCTGAATGGACCTGTGGAGCTACAAACACAGAAGCAAAAGGCTTTTCTGTATTGAGAAGGCATTTGTTTTTGAACTGACAACTGCATAATCTTTAAAGAGAGGAGAAACACGTACCTGAAGGATGCTATCACTGCTGTGACTTCATCATCTGGATAAAAGTGAGTAACTGCATGATGTGCCCCAAGCAGTTCCTTCCCATCTTTCCACCAAGAAATATGGGTGTCCTGGTATGTGTTAGGTATACTGATTGAACAATTAAAGTTGACGTCTTTGTGTTCAGAAAGTATTATGTGGCTAACTGTGTGATCAAACGCAAGAGGCGGTATGAGCTTGGAGCTGGCCGAGGTCGTGCTGGGAAGGACTGCACTTCCTGTGTGGGGTCTTCCACGCTGGACTGGTGACACCACCATAAAAGGCTGGGCCCCGCGGGTGGGAGGAAAGGGGGACGGCACAAGGTCGTCTAGGTCTCCTGGGAATGGCCGGCTGGGCACGGTTTCTTTCCTCTCCTCGGCCAGAGCTGCAAAACAGAATAGTGACATTTAGCCTTTTAAGTACTGGAGTTTTCCAAGTAGGCTCTCAACGTATGAGGCCACGACAATGGAGAGTGAGGCACCTCACTGCCATCGGAATGTGTGCAGGAGGCGCAGAGACAGAACGTGAACAGAGCTATGAAAGACATCCTGAGCCAGGATGAGGAAAGGGGCCTGGGGGCTTCAAAGGGTCGTGGCAGGACGATAAGAAGAGCACACGTTGGGTAAACAGAAATGTGTCCTTCCCTGCAGACAAGTTACAAGAGGTTATGGCTGATGATCTCCTATTATGGGCTAAGTCTCTAAGTCCAGTTCTTCAGAGTAGTTAAGAGAGGGGCCGAGTTTCCCTTGAGCCTAAAGGAGGCTAAAGTTGTCTTCAGCTCAAAATAATCCACATACCACAGAGGCACATTTTGGGGTGGCTTGTTCTGAACCACACATCCCAATCAAAAACTTTTTTTGTGATTCATTCCAAGTCCTTCTGTTGCCAGTGGAAATGTGGTTCCTCCATGGAGTTGCAAGAAAAGCACTTTGGGGACCCATGCATGGGAGGGTGAGGTGTAGTGGTAAGGCTTAGTGGAGCTGGAGCAAACACAAAGGACTATCCCCAGTCGCCCAGTGTCTCATCCACAACCAGGTGGCTTAGTTCCATCCCTCTCTACAGTGGGGGTATGAGGGGGGTAGAGGGATGCCAACCCCCCTGGTAGGGATGCAGCCATCCCCTGGGGTGTCTGAAGCTATACCTTCCAGACGGAATCGGGTCCAGTCAGTCTAGCTCCTTTCTCTTTTATTGACTCCTAGCTGCCTACGCTAACACTTCCTAGCAAACTCAAGAGCCTGGAGGAAGGTGATGGCACCTGAGATCACTTTCTATCTGCCCAGTCACAAGACCGTGCTACAAATCTGGCCAATAGCCTTGGAAGGCCTCTACTGGTTACAAAGAAACCCACCCCTAGGTATGGGGGCGGGGGATCCAAGTGTGCTCATGTCAGCAACTACAGAATGACTCAGAGCATTTATCAAAAGGCTCGCTAGCTGGACTTGACCCAGAAAAGTTTTCATTTCATCTGGTTCAGAAGTATTTCTAAAAATATAGGCTTATAATAGTTGTACTTTCAGCTCTTTTAATGGCATTTTGGGAACACACGTTCTATGCTGCTTGCTATGTATTTAAACACAATGACCACAATTCTGGTGAAACAGGTAGGAGAGACACAGGCCTGGACACAGGCAGGTAGTGATTGGGGTACACTGAAGCCCCGATCCCTGCTCGAGGGCTGTGCCTCTTGTCATGTTCAAGATGTCACACCCTCCTGGGCTCCTGAATATGTGTGTGCAGAGGAGGGTGGTCTCTGCTTGGCATTGTGCCAGATTTAGTGAATAAGAATGCACAATGCAAGGCTTGACTTTGGGAGATGGACACACAATACAATATACAGATGATGTGTCATAGGATGGTATGCTTGAAACCTATGTAATTTTATTTACCATTGTCACCCCAATAAAGTCAATAAAAAAGAAAACAAGAAGGAAGAAAGAAAGAAGAAAAGAAAAGAAAAAAAGAACAACACCCACTTAAACTTGAATTTCAGATCAATAGCAAATAATTTTTTGCATAAGTGTCCAGCTAAGCGCTTATTTGGATAATGGAGCTACAAGCAGGAGATCTGGGGGCGCAGAGAGGAGGCCGGAGGGCGCAGGAGGCAGAAGGAGGGACCTGAGAATGTATTCCTCCGGTCTCCTCCCCGCCAAGCTCTCTGGGCTGCAAACACGCCTCAAATGAAGGCCACAGTTCTAGTCAAGGAGTACTGTCCATTTGACTTTCTCCCACATCAGGCCCACTCTCATGGCTGCTGCATTTGGGAATGTCTTGGGGTGAAGGTCAGGGTGGAGGAGAAAAGATTTCACTGGAAGGAACCAGGGAAAGCTCACTGCTTGTCTTTACACTGAGGTCTCAGTGGCTGTGGTGCAGGGCCCTCTGCATGCTTGGTGGAGGGCTACGTGGGACAACCTTGAGCAGTCGTGCGGACAGATGAGTGTGCTGGGGTGGGTGTTCGTTCACTCTGTGGACAGCAGGGCAGGGTGACTCAACTCACTAGGCAAGCCTGACACAGGAGTGGGGGCCTGTGCTTTCGGTAGGGGCAGGGAGAAGCCCAGCGCCTGGGTTCTATCCAGCACCCACCTTTCTCTGATGTGAGGTGCTCTCTGCAGTAATAAATGCTCTAGCTGCTTGCCTATGCCTTACGCACACTCTTTCTCTTCAGGCTTCCACCTCTGCCTCTTGTGTTGGCAAACTTACCTCTAGTCCCTCCAACTCACTGAGCTCCAGGGAGCCAGGTTTTGCCCAAATCACTATTTTTTACCTTTAAATATATAAACCTTTCACAGAAGGCATAAAGGAGATTGAGGAAAGCAAACAATATTTTCTTTGGTTTGTTCAATTTACTTACAAAATTTGAGTTTTCTAATTACAAATGTTACACAGTCTGTTGTGAAGAATTAAAATGTTTATAGAAGCATAGAAACTATAACATGGAAACCTGTTTTGTAATCCCAACCCTGCAACTTAACCTCTGATTACAGTTTGAGGTATAACCTTCGTTTTCCATGAGCCGAGCTAACTGAACAAACTGATGGCAAGGTCCCCACACAGATGATGTCACTGAAGCTGGGGAGCAGCCACACCCACCCTGTAATCCCTATGGATGGCTGAAAAGATAACTGGTCTCCATGACTTGATCTGCCAAAAGTCAGTATAATGATTTAATTGCCAACAAATATTTACATAGTGCCTCTTGGGACTCTGAGTTGCTGTGACAGTCTAACGGGGTCATGAAGGCACCTGCCCAGGCGAGAGGAGCAGAGGGTCCCAGGATTAAAGGGGAAACAGCATGGCTGACTGGGGGTGTGGGAAGGCCTTCCCTGATCCCGCCCCATCTCAGACTGGTTAGCCCTCCCAGGTGGGTGCTGCCCCCCACCTTTGGTAACATATTGATGTCATCCCTTGTTCAGTTCCTTTGCCCTGCTGGACGCACTGAGAGCCCCATGAGTCCTCTCATGCACACCACAGCCAGTTCAGACAGGAGCTCACAGTAGGTGTGTTGAATGAATAAGTAAAAGCATGAATGGGGAGGAGGGAGGGATGCACAGAGTTTCCAGGGGCACAGGTGGCAGGAAAATGAAGAGAAAGAAGAGGTCCTAGTGGTCTGGGAACACCAATTTAGCTGTCAAGTGGTGCTGCTCTGGGCCCTGAATCCCAGGAGAAGAAGCAGGATTCCTGAAGGTTTCTGCACAGAGGAAGGGCGGAGGCAGTGCTGGACTACAGCACCAGGAAGGAGGAGGCCTGGAAGCGGGGAAACCTGTTGGGAAGATACCCAAGACCTAACTTCAGGAGCAGCCAGGAGTGCAAAGGACGCAGGGGACAGAAGAGGCTGACCACATCAGCATTCTCTCCATCGCCACCATTTCATACAAGAAAGTCAGTCTGACTCAAATACTGAGGAAGGACACAGTCTCAGAGCACAGGGTGGTTCTCAGGAGGGGTCACTTGGCAGATTTATCCTGCCTGCTGCTTGTAGAATGCAGGGCATGAGGCTGCTTCAGGTCATCTCTTCCTGGTGAAAATGGGGATGGAATAACGGTGCTGCCCAGGACTGCCGCTGAAAATAAACAAGTATTGCTATATAGGTTCAGAGTAAGCACTTGGTCAATCTTAGCTGTTTCCTCATTTTATCACGAATCAGCGAAAACCTGCCATGGCGCAGTCCTGGAGAACTGCTGATTTGTAGGATTGGGAATGAGGTCCATAAGGTCGGTGAGGTTTACACTGGAATATCGTGGGTGGGCGCGCAGGGTGTTGTATTCACATAGTGGCCTGCATGAATGGTGCTTGAGAGCTGAATGAGTGTGGATCATGTGAAAAAAGGCAAAATGATAGTTATTCCAAAGGTTTGGAACCAAGGGCAACGGTTGATTAGGAATTTCATCTTAAGCTGCCAATTTTTCCCTGTTCTTACTATGCCAATTGACCTCGATTGTATGATGCCCTCCTCCCCCACCCGACCCCGTTTTTCCTCCCAGAAAATGAATACTTTAACATTATTTTGGGGGAGGTCAGATAAAAAATTTTTAAACTTCCCATTTTCAATATTAACCTATCCTTGTTAACTCATCTTCAAGGTAATAACAGCAAATGTGCTGGGCCTATATGACAATTGCCATTGTGGAAACAATGGTCAGCCAGCATGTGAGATGTATGAAAACCCACAGAGACTTAATGAGAATATGGTCCTTTCTGCAAGGCACCTTCTTTCAAGGTCATTTCCTTGTGTGACTGGGCTAGTGGCTAAAGTGAGAAGTTTAACATCACGAGCAACCTTGGATAAGTGGCCTCCCACTCAGGTCTAAGAGAGGCTGTCCAGGTGTTCTAGCAGCTGAAGGCCAACTCTAGGGGCCACACCCATGCAGCCCTGGAGGGACATGATGGAGCTCCCCTGCCACGTACCCACGATTCCCAATCACCACCAAGCCCTTGATCAGATTTCAATGTCAGCTTCTGAAAGACGAATTGTGTTTCCATCAAATTCCTTCTGTGCCCAGCATAGGGCAGGCCCATGGGGTGTGAGTAGCAAATGTTTACTCATTCAACAAAGAAATAAAGAAATCGGTTAGGTATACTACCCATTGATTCATGTGGCTTTGCCTTATCCTCCTGAACAAATTTGTCTGTAGCCTTCTTGAAGTCTGGAGGTGGCATCCTCTGAACCCAACATGGTGAATGGAATGGAGGTGACATGCCGTGAACACCTATGCAATAAATGGGTGTGATGCAGGCACTGTTCTGAGTGGTGTGCCAGCAGGGAAGAGATATGGTCCAGGCAAGGACACCGCTGCAGCTGCAAGGGGCACTGCGTTGGGACTGCCTCTGAAGCAGCACCACTTCCACCAACCACAAGCAGCTCCAGTGGGTCAGATGTTTAGGGACCTCAGTCTCTTAGACTTAACACTAGTCATTTAGGGGCTGCTAGTGAAGAAGCTGTTTTCTGAGTGATGAACTTGTGCGTTCCAAGTTCACAAATGCCTGCAGAGTGTGTGCTGAGCATGCGTGGTGGCAGGAGGGTTGGGAAGTGTTCAGTGGTTGGCCAGCACCTCTGCAGTTAGACAGGCCCCAGTCCCTCACACTGAGACATGTCCTCAGGGGAAGTGCTCTAACCCATTTGATCCCCTGCCAGGATCAGAGTCCCTGGGTGGATGCAGATGATGGGAGGTATCGGTCCACCAGCACTCTGTGCAGATCCTGGCTAAGGTGGGAGCAAGGGCTGGGGTTGCTGGGGAGGTATGTTTTACACAAGGCCCAGGCAGTGGCAACACTGGAGCAGGGTAACTGCTGGCCACGAACAAGTGGAAAAAATATACTTCCAGCCAAAAGGCTCTGGGCCCTGAGGAGGCTCCCTAGGGTGGGCCTCCACACCCTCTCCTAGCATGAGCGCCTAGGTTCTCCTGAAGACTTGGGTCTCAAGAAGATACAGGGAGCGACAGCTGCTGAAGTTGCAGGTCCCAGAGTAGCAAGGGCAGCAGCTGCGCTAAGCAGCCTCCTGGCCCTGCAGGCTGGCAGCCCTGTCTGATTCCTCTACCCTTGGGTGTCAGGTGCACTCAGCCTGCTTCACAGTCCTGGGAACCAAGTGGTGGGATAAGGGCAGGACTGAAGCGCCAGCCTGTGGGACCTCTGTCCTGGTCTTTCTGCTCTTCCTCAGACAGCAGGATGGGCAGAGGCAGGAGCCTGGGTCTCTAAGGTTCAGCCCAACCATCAATAGGCAGGGGGCGAGGGGGAAATGGAGGGCACTGCAAAAGTGAAGAGTGCCCTTGAACTCCCAGGGGTTCTCTGCTTCCACCTGTGGAGCATATGAGGGCAGGGATAACGACGGCAGCCTGGGGTTGGGCACTGCCCGGTGCCATCAGCCTGCTGCCCACCAGGCTTTGCTGTCCAGCAGCCCCTGCAGTGGAGGAGAGAGGCTCCTTCTGGGGTGAATCTGTGGTTTATAGAAAGGCTTATGGCCTCCAGAATCCCATTTATGTCCATGCCCCTGCCCCCCAGGAGAGACGTGTGCCTGGACTCGTGCCTCCCCTCCCACCAATTCTGGCTGATATTTACTATTCTCTTTATGTCCCTAGGCCACCTCTCTGTGACAGTTTAAGGACTCCTCCCTATCCCTCACACCCGCTGGATGAAGCCAAACGAGAACAAACAGAAACTTTCTACTTAGTGTCCACTTTATGCTAAAGCCAAGAATTCTCCAGTGATAAAGAGCAGCAACAATAATGAACGAGAGAAAACTTTTAAAAACTCTTTGACCTGAGGTCCTCAAGTGGTAAATGGTAAACATGAACCTCTGAGTGACTGCACTCAGCCACCTGGAGTTAGCTGCCCTGACAGGGGCCTCCGGGAAAGGAGGGGTGGGCTTCGTGCGCCTGAAGGGGTCCCAGCTGCCATGTGGGGGCGGGGCTGCCAGTGACAACCCACTGAGATGTCTGCACAATGAAGACGGTAAAGTCGGGGGTAAAATACGTCTCCACAAGAGCCCCAGCAGGCGCAGGGCTGCCAGATAAAAACAACAGCACACCCGTTACACCTGCATTTCAGATAAACAATGACTGTGTGGGATGATCTACTCAGTCAGATAAATTTAATGTAGTATCACTTTGCAGAAGTAGCCCCAGGGAGCTCTCCGTTAAGGGTCAGGCTAGGGGAAGAGTGGGTCTGGGGAGCACACAGAAACCACAGCATACCCATTAGCCCCTCCCACCTCTCTGAGTCCTCACCTGGAGGACTTGCTTCCACCTCTGAGCAGAAATGATGATTATCAGGTGTTCTCCCACTTACCCACTTATAGGGCGCCCATACATTAGCTGAGAGGAGAGAGAGCAGGCCCACAGGGGTCCACCTCGGCCTCTCCCCAGGCCACACACACACACACACACACACACACTTCAGCAGTGGGAGCCCCAAGGGTCTCCAAGGCCCTTAGGCAACCCCTTCAGCCTGAACCCCACTTTTTGACTAGCGCATTTGACGTTTCCTTGGTAGAACTACTTTGCAGGAAAAAGTTCCCCTAGTTCTCTCTGTGGGGAAACTAATGCAACAAGAAAAGAGAGTTCCAGGGCCTGACTCCGACACTCCACCGTCCTCCCCATGCTCCACCAAGCTCTCCAACAGAACACCAGCATCTCCAGGGACGGTTTCAAAGCTCTGACGCCTCGGCTCACCCACAGCTGGAGTTCATTAATAGGGGTGCCGCTGGGCGTCAGACTTTAGGAAATCCTTTCTACAGATTCTAACATGCTGCCAGGACCAGATACCCTGCTCTAAGGAATGCAGCATCAGATCACTTTGGTTGGGGCATTCCTAAGGGTCTGGCCTGAGAATTCCCATGAAGAAGACTCAGGTTTGAATGTACATGACTTGGGAGAGTGGTAAGTATAAGAATTCAGGGTCAGGGGGGCAAGGGGTATGCCCAGTTCACCCTTACTGAGGCCACAGGACCTTATGCAAGTCACCTGTCCATCTAAGACTCAGTCTCCTCATTATAAAGTCAGGCAGGTAACATCTACTCTCTCAGAGGTGAGAGCAGAAGACTACACATAGAACACTGCACAATGCTTGCTGTGCACAGACTTGCGATACGTGCCAGTTACTAATTCATAACATTAAACACATGATCTGTCTTATTTCAGAGGTGCCACTGGTCATGCACGGACTATCACTGCTGAACGTATGGAATCAATTATGCCTTAGATTTTAGACTATTCAGCTTCATGCAGTGAAAGAGGAAGATATGTTTGCTTAACCAAGGTTTTTCCTTCTCTTTCCCCTTTGGCAACACACCAACTGTCAAAGAAAGACACGGAATACTTCCTACCCAGAGTCCTACAGCAGCTTCCCCCTTGGGAGCCTGAGACTGGTTCTCCACTAGGGCCAGACATGGCTTTCGCAAGACCCAGGAGCAACTCTCAGATTCCAGGTTTCTTTGTTCCACAAACCACCCCCAGCACATATTGCCAGCCCAGCAAAAAATTACCTACAAAAACAGATGTAGGAATTCTGGTCAAGATGGAGGCTTACATAAATGTGTCTCGCCTCCTCGTACAACCACATCAAAATTACAGTGAAACTATAGAACAAGCATCACTCAGAACTGCCAGAAACTGAGCTGAATGGAAGTCTGACAACTATGGAACTAAAGCAACCACATCCATCCAGACTAGCAGGAGGGGGCAGAGACACACGACAGGCTGGTTCCACACCCACATGTGGTGGATAAAAATTTGGGAGGGATATCTCCAGAGAGAGGAGTCCCAGCCCCACATCTGGCCTCCAGCCCAGGGGTCCACTGCCAGGAAGATAAGTTCCTATAACTTCTGGCTGCAAAAACCAGTGGGGATTGAGTCAATGGAAGAAACTTCTGGAGCCCCAAGCAATTCCTCTTAAAGAACCCACACACGGACTTAATCGGACTCACTCTTTCTGAGCTCCATAACGGGGTAGCAGCTTAAAAGGCACCAGTGGTATACAAGGAGGAACTAAAGTGTCTGGCATCAGGGAGAGAGCTGAGGGACAGCTTTCTCCCAGACAGAAAGGCAGGCAGAGGCCATTGTCCCTTCTCTGAACCCTCCCCCCATAGAGCCACAGAGCCAGACAGGAGGGAGCCATATCTGAGACTTCATCAACCTGGCTCACACTGTTTATCCCACCCAGGGGAATCCCTGAGGCTCCACCCCACCCAACTTACTGCCCACCCAAGCTGTTAACAGGCTTTTCCATATGAATGGCTGGTCTTGGCTCAAGCTTCACAACTTCCTAAATCCTCTCAAACAAGCAACAGCCGGCCTCAGTGAGCCCTCAGCCTCGGTTCTTCTTGCTAAGTGCCCAGACCTGGCACTAGCAGGAACCAGCCTAAGTTCACAGTTTGGCTTTGCCTGGGTACCTCCAAGGCCAGCCCAAGTTGCAGCCATCTGCAGATTGCTTTATAGCTCAGGCAGGGTGGCCCCAGGCAGAACGCAAGTTGGGGCTGAACTTGACCTGCATCCCTCAGGAAACTGCAGGGCCTGCACGCCCGTGGACAACTACAGGCCATGTCAGAGCACCAACACCCTGCCGTTGCACAGCTGATCCTCCACAGAGGACAGAGGTTGGTGGTCAGTGGTCACCAACCTTGCAGCTGACTGGCCTGGGTAAATCCCTCCCATTGACCTGCCAATAGCAATCAAGGCTCAACTACAAGAGGAAGGTGTACTCAGTCCACATAAAGGGCGCACCTGGAGTACCCAGCTAGGATAATAGAAAAGGCTGTGCCACTGGACACTACAGGACACCTAATACATAAGGCCACACCATCAAATTAGGGAGTCATAGCAGCTCTACCTAATACATAGAAACAAACACAGGGAGGCTGCCAAAATGAGGAGACAAAGAAACATGGCCCAAGTGAAAGAACAGATCAAAACTCCAGAAAAAAGAGATAAATGAAATGGAGATAAGAAATCTATCAGATGCAGAGTTCAAAACACTGGTGATAAGGATGCTCAAGGAACTTAATGAGAATCACAAAAACATAAAAAAGATCCAGTTGGAAACGAAGGATACACTAATTGAAATAAAGAACAATTTACAGGGAAACAACAGTAGAGTGGATGGCACTGAGAATCAAATCAAGGATCTGGAACATAAGAAAGCAAAAAACAACCAATAAAAACAAGAAGAAAAAATAATTAAAAAGAAATGATAGCGTAAGCAGCCTCTGAGACAACGTCAAGTGTTTCAACATTCACATCATAGGGGTGCCAGAAGGAGAGACCAATCCACACTTGTTGGGTGGGAAAACGGAAGAGGTGGCCACGAGCCAAGGACTGGGCAAATTCTGGAAGCTGGGCAGAGCAAGAAAGTGCATGCAGTCTGCCCGACAGCTTCCTGAAAGGAACGTGGTCCTGTCAAAAGCTGGATCTCAGCCCAGTGACCTGGGGCCAACTTCTGACCTACACAGTTGAGATAATATACTTCTTTGTTGTTTTAAGTTTTGATAAATTTTCATGACAGCAAAAGGGAAAGTGATACAGTATAATTCCATTTACATAGCATTTTTGAAATGAATTATAGAAACAGAACACAGATCAGTGAATGCCGTAGTTAAAAATGTGATGGGGATCCATAAGGAAGGGGGCCATGCTGTTTGAAAGAATGTAGAAGGGCCCTCCCCAGAGCATCCATGAGGTCTAGTGTGAAAAAGGTGCTATACAGTTTTGAACTAAGAGCTGGAGTAACAAAGAGAAGACCCACCAGGAAATCTGCCTGGAGAGCATGGCAGCACAGCTGATGAGACTAGAATGGCAAGGACCTGCCTAACCAAGTGCAGATTAGTGGGAGATGCCTGAAATGCTGAACTGTGGTCGGGAATGCTGCGTCGCAGACTTCTGCTTTTCTGGAGGATGGTACCTCTGACAGGTATGTTCTGAAACTGGCCTGGTTTGGCAGGGGGTACTATGTGTTTTTGGGTGTTTTAAAGGGAGTAGGACTTAATGGCAGAAACCTGCCATTATTCTGAATCTGTAAGACTTTTAAACATACCCACTTTCCTTTTCCACCAAACTTGTATTGGGAATCGCACTTCTTGGTGGCTGGCAATCAGACCCCACAGCTATTCCAAACAACACAGGCTGGGGTTCTATAGCAATCAGGCAAACCAAAAACACCCTGACTTTATCCCAGTGTAACCCATTTCAGACTTCTGTCCTTGAGAACGGTATACAAAATAAATTTGTGTTGTTTTAAGCCAAAAAAAAAAAAAAATGTGGTGGGGCTGGAGGGAAGAGGGTGTGGCTACAGGGGGCACCTGAGGATCCTGCTGGTGATGGAAGCATCCTGGTGTCAACATCATCCTACTGTTTTCTAAGATGTTACCATTGGGGGAAACTAGGGAAAGGGTGCCCGGGAGCTCTCTGTATTAATTCTTGTTAGAAATAGCACGAGAAGCTAAAATGATCTCAAAATTAAGAGTTTCATTTTAAAAATCCAAATATGTTCAATATGGTCTATTGGGTAAGAGCAAAGGACCCAGCTCCTATATCACCTCCCCTGCACTGGGAAGGCTGGGAGGTGATGCCAGGATGGCCTCAGCCAGCTTCACAACCCACCCTGAAGAGTTTCCCAGACCTGTTAGAACATCCTTGGGAGGAAATATCTCAATCCAGATCTTCCATGGCAATAACCTGCATATGAGATGTGCACAAAGAGGCCTTTTCTCCGCTTCGAATAACAAATTTGGCAATATATAACAAAGCTGAAATTGCATATAACCTACAACTTAGCATTTTTGGCCCCAGAGATTCATTCTGCCCACAGTGAGACATGCACGAAAGTTTGTAGCTTGACTTGGGCAGTGATTTTTTTTTCAAAGATTTTATTTATTTATTTAGTGATGAGAAGGGAGGGAGAAAGAGAATGAGGAAAACATGGGTTGGTTGCCTCTTGCACACCCCCAACTGGGGACCTGTCCTGCAACCCAGGCTTGTACTCTGACTGGGAATCGAACTACAACCATTTGGTTTGCAGGTCAGTGCTCAATCCACTGAGCCAGGGTCCAGACAGTGGTTTTAACACATATATTTGTCAAACTCATCAAACTCAACACTTAATATCTATGCACTTTATTATAGCAAATTAAACCTCTATAAACAAAAGATTAAAAAGAAGCATGTTCATGGCAATAAAAATATTTAGAAAAACCTAAATGCCCCATAAGAGGTGGATAAAATAAACTATGATATAGTCACATATTTGCCTATGAAGATAAATGAACTAGGGAAAACTTTTCAACCCAGATGAAAATGAGCAAAGACATGAAAAATGTCTAGCAAACAACAAAGAGTGAAACAGCAAGCCAAAGAAGAAGGCACACTATTCACATAACATTGTATAACGTGTGCATGGCAGCAGCTGCTGATGTCCCACTCAATGCTCATACTCCCTTTTCCTACAAATGGGACCCCAGCTCACTCAGGGTAGCAGCTTGTCTAGCTAACACACTTGATTTGCCCTCTTACTTGCCACTTGAAGCAGCCAGGGAACTCTAAGCACAAGTCCTCCGCATGGAGCTTCACATAGTTATCATCCTCTTGCCCTGGCTGAGTAGCTCAGGTGTTTAGAGCATCCTCCCGACATTCGAAGGTTGCAGGTTCGATCCTGCAGGGCACATGCAGGAGTTAACCAGTGAATGCATAAATGGCTGGAGCAGCAGATCAATGTTTCTCCCTCTCTCTCTAAAATAAATAAATTAAAAATAAAAAGTCATCATCCTCTTCCTCTCCTGTCCTAAAAAGGAAAGACTCAGATGGTATAACACAGTCTTCTGTCCTTCCTGATTCCTTCTGCTTGTAATACAAATGCAATGCCCAGAGGAGCAGCAGCCATTCTAAGGCAGTGAGTTCCAACACCACAGTCAAGGCGGCAGCTGGAGAGGCAGGTCCCTCGCCACAACCTGGAGCCTCTGTCCCAACCCAGCCTGGCTGCCCTCACACTGCTTGTCAAGTGAGAGAAATACCTCTCTTTCGATTCACTGAAGTGAGGTTTGCTCTTACATACAGCCAAATGGAAATCCGAACTGACTGCTGTAAAACCACACTGTAGAGTGCTGCCAGGACAATTGTGTCTGGTCAGAGGATAAAGAGATGCCTGGGAGTTAAAACACCTACTATGGGGAAGTGGTTGCTCTGGGGGAGGGGAGGCGGGGGATGAGAATGGTGAGGGGAGAAGGGGGACTGCACCTCTATTGCTGATGGCTGGTTTCTTATGCTGGGTGGTGAGTACAGAGGTGCATATTACTACCCTTTATATCTTTTTGTGTATCCTAAATATTTTATAACAAGATCTGAATATAAAGAAAAAAGCAGGTGGGAAAACAAAACATAATGGTAAAAAGAGAAAGTTCAGCCTTTAGGTTTACTGGCTGGCCCACCAAATGACAATGGTGGGAACCCACCCCACGTGGCTCACATGAGGGACCTCAAGCTTCCTCCCACTTGTGGGTCCAAATAGCATAAGGGTGCTTGGTTTGGGGAACTGTCCAGCCCGCATTTGTCACCCTAGTCAAAGAGTTGCCACCTGCCTTGGGTAAATGTAATTATCTTATTTCTACCCTTAGGGCCAGGTTCTGAAGTGGAAGTGGGGGTGACGCTCTCCACCCCTCCTCAAGAATAGGATGCACTGGATCTGTGGTGGGTAATGACATGTGCACCCCAAAGACTGAGCCCACAGGTCCTGGGTGGGGCCCGGGCATCTGCATTGTGAAAAAGCTTCCTCGTTGACTCTCTCCTTGTCCTCCGAGCTCACATCAAAACTGGGATGAGAAGGCACATCTCTGGACTCCCAAAACGGTTGTTTTTTTTCCTAACTAATGCTACAGATCTAATGCTAACCCTAATAAGCTTTCTTTTTTCTTTGCTCCAAAACTTTCAAAGAACATGGTTTTCACCCACAAATCTGCAAATCACGGGCCAGAGCTATAAACAGGCTTATAGGCTGCTTCCCCTTCCTGTGTGGGGACAGACAGACAGCCACGGGTGAGTGGAAACCCGCCGGCAGCTGTGGCCGCAGTGGGAGCCACGAGTATGGATCAGCCGGCCGAGCGTTCAGTCGGGAGTCAGTCCTGGACGGAAAACCATGTTCGGTGACACTGGGTCCCTGTTCTAATACTCTGCACCAAGACAGCCTGTTCTGACTTGTACAAACCATCATTTTCCAAAACCATAATGAGGCCAGTCTATTAGCAGCTTTAACAATCCCTCAGGCTTAAAATAGTAAAATAATCCATTCTCCCCAATAAGCAAGGCTTTCTCTTGTGTCTCACCAGAGGCAAGACCGCAGCTAAGGCAAAGTCTAAGGTGTTTACCATTCCTGAACGTGGAGGTAAATGGATACCCCTTCCCCCAAAATAAAGATCTGTCCCATTTGCCTGATTATAGGTGCCAACCTGCTACCCCAGTCCTGAGGACGGGCCCCTCCTTGAAGCAACCAGAGCAGGAACCACCCATGTGACCGGAACTTGCTGGGGCCTTACATGGCTCAGTAGACGCTAGGCAGCACCTTTGATGGGACTAAGAAATATCCAAGACACCACTAATGACTGAGTACAAGGGAAAACACAAGAGCATTTTAAAAAATAAACAAACCCTACACACTGAGATATGAAATGGGTTCTCTCTAAGATAAGTCTCTCGAATATTCTTAGCTTTCGGTGTAAAAATTTTCTTAGATGACCTTGTCCAAACATAAAATCAACATTTACTTCTCTCCTTCCCTCTGCCCCGCCCCCCTCCCCTGCTCCTTCTCCTACCCCTGCCACTGCAACTCATAGAAAATCCATTTTACCTTTAAGTGAATAAAGAAACACTGGCCATGAATGAAATGGGCAATGAGATGAAATAAAATGCTTTAGAATTGAGTGTAGGTTTCCCAGTGAAATGTGGAAGACATGATCACCCTTTCTTTATCACTTTAAAATGTGGGACCTGCATGGGGCTGGGCCCACTGGGTCCTGCTGTGTAACAGAGGTCCAGGGAGGGGGCAGGATACAGCTACCAAGGAGGGCCGCCCCACTACGCAGTCTCACAGAAGTGGGGAGGGCTGGGCCTTGGCTGCAGTCAAGAATCTTCCTCACATGTAGTTCAAAGCCACTGCTCAGAGGAAGCAACCTTGGGTCTCCTCGAAGGGAGAAAGTGGGAGTTAGCAGGTCCCCTCAATATTCCTGCCCAACATCCTGATGGAATTCTGAACTCTTGCCAGGCTGAGACAGGGGGCCCAAACAAGGAAGGGGTAAAGAGCAGGAACAGGTTCCCCTTCTGTCAGGGTTCAGCAAATGCCTGGAGTGCTAGAGGCAGGTCAGGGCTTCCCCAGGTACACCTGAAGGTCGGCTCACATCTGCCACCAACAGGAAGTACCCAGTCAGGAGGGCACCTGGGCACACACACAACTGGCACGTACAGACCTGACACAAGCACATGCATATCAGGCAGGTACACAGAGGCTGGTCTAAGAAACAAAGCCATGTTTTCCATCCACTGTAGCCAAAAGACTTCACTTGACAAACCTGGTTTTCGCTGGTAAAAAGGAAATAGCTGGATGTTTACACTCAAAAAACAAAAACAAAACAAAAACCACACCCACATTGGCGTGGGAGAGTAGAGCAGGAATTGGCCTTCATTTTTAACCTCACAGGGAAGCACATGACAGGAAGCTATTCCTGGACAGAGTTAAGTCTGAATCCAGCAAGTGAAGGTAAGAGGGCAGCAGGGCAGGGGTGGTCAGGGCAGGCCCTGCCCACCCATGACAAGTGTGGGTTTTGCGAGGGAACTACCAGGAAATAAAATCATGAAGAACATAGCTAAGACTCTGAACTCAGGACTGATACCCCACAGCCTTGTCCCAGAGGGAACAGGGGAGGGTGGCCCACAGTTCTGCCCCCATAGTTCAAGGTGCAATTTAGGATACATTTCAATGAGAAAAGACCCTTTCCTACCAACACCATCTGTCCAGCAAAAACAATTACCCCAAAATACGAGCTCTCCCTAGCCAGGTAATTCAGTTGGTTAGAGCATCGTCTTGATACGCCAAAGTTACTATGGGTTTAATCCCAGGTCATGGCACATACAAGAAATCAACAAATAAATGCATAATTAAGTGGAACAATATGTTTCTCTCCCCCCTTCTTATCTCTCTAAAAATCAATCAATAAAAATTTTTTAAAAAGAAAAAATGAACAAAACAGGCCCTGTCTAGTATAGCTTACTTAGTTGGTTGAGTGTTGGCCCATGACCAAGGGTAGCTGGTTCAATTCCCAATCAGGGCACATGCCTGGGTTGCAGGTTTGGTACCCGGTCAGGGCACGTGCAAGAGGCAACCAATCGATGTTTCTCTCTCACATCAGTGTTTCCCTCTCCTTCTCCCTCCCTTCTCCTTACTCTAGAAGTTAATAAATAAAATCTTTTTAAAAATGTTTGAGCTCAGAAGAATGGAGGAAACCATTGGTAATAATGGCTAATACTTCTGTAGCACTGACTATACAACATAGCTCATTTCATCCTCCCCACAATTCTATGAATAATTGAGAGTCCCACTGACCAGAGAGGAAACTGAGGCCAGCCAGACAAGGTGAGAGCTGGCTTGGTGGCTATTCAGACTGTGAGCCAAGCCTCTATTAAACACTTCATTCCAGGTGAATGCTTTTTTCAGTATTTATAATCATTAACCTCCTGCTGAGATGCATGCCAACCACAGCCTCCTGCTCTGGGTTAAGATTAAATCTATGACAATGAGCCAAAATTAAGGCACTCAGGGCCACCACCACCTGAGGGCCAGGCAACCTGCCCCGGTGAGGAGCTGCTAAATCTGTGTTTTCAACATTAAGAAAAAATAGTTCTTGATGTTTTCCCAGTTGGAATAGTTAAGACAATATAAAACATGCTAACATGCTATACTGGAGTTAACAGAGTCCAAAATCTATCTTCTCTCAATGTCTTTACTTTTCTTGTAATGAAACCACTTTGGCATCACAGTGAAATCAAAGGTGATTTTTGTATGAACCAAGACCCCCCCACCCCCACCCCCCAGAAAAGGGCACAGGAGCTGCAGCAATTTTGTTTCTGGAAAAATCAGTGGGGAGACAGATGGAAGAAGCACATGTGAGGCCATGGAGGCCTGGCCCTGGACATCATCCAGACAGTCACCCACTGAGCACCTGAGATAGGCTCAGCACTGTGCCATCCACCACCAGGTGGTGAGAAGCATCATTAGGAATTTTAAAAGGTGGTGGATGGAGAAAGAAACAGAGGTAACTGGACGGGGAGAGAGCAAGGGAAAGCTTCTTCAGGACAATATCTGAGCTGAAACCCAAATCAAAAGAAGCCAGCAAGGAAAGATCTTGGAGAAAGAGTCAGCCAAAGGACAGGTCCACTGCAGAAGTGCTAAGAAGAAGACACTGTGGAGGAAGCAACCTGAACAAGGGGGAGTAACTGGAAATGAGTCAACAGGAGTGAGAGGCCCTTAGAGTCCTTATAGATCCTGGAAAGGAATGAAAAGCCATCTGAGGATTCTAAACAAGGGACTCATCTTCAAATCTCATTCTGGCTACTGTGTGGGAAGCGGCTGTTTCTTGTGTCCATTTATGAAGGTCCTGGCTCAGTGTGTCCACCTGGCAGCATATTCCCAAATCTCAGTCATCTGAAGTCAGCCTGTTCAGAACCAACTCTGGCTGCTAACTTACTGGCCATGCTCCTTGGATTATCTAGAAATTATTTCTAAAAACATGATGAAAAGACGTCATTACTGTTAATATAAAAAATAACTGCGCTCTATTCAGCACTTCAAGAAAATGAATCAGAATAACTTTCCAAAAATGATTTATCTGGCCCTGCTAGTGTGGCTCCGTGTATTGAGTGCTGGTCTGCAAACCAAAAGGTCTCCGGTTCAATTCCCAGTCAGGGTACATGCCTCGGTTGTGGGCCAAGTCCTCCATTTGGGGGGTGGAGGTGCCAGAGGTAACTGATCAATGTTTCTCTTCCTCTCTTTCTCCCACCCTTACCCTCTCTCTAAAAAATAAATAAAATCCTTAAAAATAAATAAATAAAAATTATTTATTTGTGACATATGCCCTGACTACTCCCAGAAAGCATTTGAGGCCATTGTTATAAAACCAGTAAGCAAAAGGACAAATTCAAGTTTTCCCTGGGAAGTTAGTGGTATTTTGTAATGTATGTTACTGCATCCGTTTGGGAGTAATACACTAACATTTAAGAGCTTTAAAAGCCCAATTTGTTCTCAAGGTTGAGTTTAGCTGCACACAGAGCTCTGTCATGGACCAGCTTCTGGAAATGCCTTCACTGTCACCTACTTTTATATTTCTCCTCTGTCCTCTCCCAGCACACAAAAGGGACCCCTCTTTGCCAGGTTTTGCTGCTCACTAGCACCCCCACCAGACTGATCAGACAGGGCAGACCGAAATGCCCCAGGGGCAGCAGTCTCACTTCTACCTGCCTGCACTGCAGCTTTGAGGGATGGTGTGTGTGTGTGTGTGTGTGTGTGTGTGTGTTGGGGAATGGGGGGTGGGAGGATTCCTGGCTTTAAGTGATGGGTAAGTGTTAATTATTTATTCATCCTTCCACAGCATAGAGTTTACACACACAGTCTACCAGATCCTGTCTCATAAGGAGGCCACCTGGACCCACAGTATGAAAACTTAAAATTAGACCAAGAGTCTATTTCCATCTTGAATCCCTTCACCACAGCGCTCCTGCTTCTGCTCTAATTCTGCCAGTGAGAACACCAGGCTTTAGGCTTTTCAGTGCTAATAGTGTCAGACATTTCCCAAGTAAATTCAAGATAAAAAGCAAAATTACAACAAAAAAAAATGAGGAAATTTTTCATTCTTCCTGCTGGGTATACTTTAACAAAACTTTAATGATTATCTGACTAAACCTGACTGTCAGCTCCAAAAGTTTTCTATTATAACTTTTTAAAATTTTAGAAAAACACCCTCTTTTTAAGTATCTTATACCAAAACTATTATTTCCATTACTTTTCACCACACATTACTTGTACGACTATTTATGGCCAGCCCTCACTAGTAAAAAAACATAACAGATTGGCAGATTATGACAAATGGGTCTGGCAGAAATGCTGAGGAATTTTTGAGGGCTTGTGAGGTAGAGAGAAGGATTGTTTTAGTTTTTTGATTGGTTTTGTCTTTTGATGTTTGTTTCAAATTGCTGTGTTGTCCCAAATTATAAATTGATTAGACGTAATTTCATGTGCAAAAAAGATGCACTGCTTAAGAACTTTTCATTTGTCTCTGACTAGTGTGACTCAGTGGGTTGGGCATCGTCTGGCAAAGGGCAAATCCAGAATTTGCGAGGTGGATTCCTGGTCAGGGCACATGCCTGGGTTGGCGGCCAGGTCCCCAGTTGGGGGCCAGCAAGGGGAAACATCAAGGGGTGTTTCCCTCTCTTTCTTCCTAACCTTCCCCTTTATCTAAAAATAAATAAAAATCTTTAAAAAAAATCTATTTTAAAAACAATAATTTTTCACTGACCAACTGAGCTTTCAAAGGAAAAGTTTTAAGTAAAGTGCTTAACTGTAACTTGAACTTTCCGGGTATTCTTGAAAACCACCTTTGACTCTTAATAGGTGAAAGCTACTCAGCCATGTTCATGGTCAAAAAACGCCCACGCTGGATGGAAATAGCTTAGCCAACGAAAAATGCCTGGGATGTGTTTATTTAGCATACCTTCCTCCTCTTTTCTTTGTCTTTTTTGGTAAGGCCTGGTTAAGTTTCTCCCTGCTTCCAGGAGAAGTGGATCCTGACCAGACTTCTACCCTGTTTTCAATCCCTCACCCGCGAAACAGCTGTGGGTGCAGAACCGGCCCGCTGACCGGCCTGCTCTCATCCTGCAGCGTCTACACCGGAATACCTGTGGGTACACGTGGCTGAACCAGGGTAAATCTAGACGCTGTCCCAGCACAGTCGATACTGTCAGGTAATAACAGGAGTACAGAATGCGCCCCCGTTCTCCTGGCCCTGCACCCCCACAGGCTGTCCTGCAGAGGGACGCTAGTATTGCCCACCGGGGCCCAGTGAGAGCCGTGGGAAGGCCACCCGTCCCCCACCCCCATCCCCCGCTCCGGCCTTGATGCATCGTGCCCAAACAACCACCCAACTCCGCACCCTGCGCGTCTGTGGGCTCAGGTCGTTGGGAAGGCGAGTGTACGGCCCCTAGAGCTACCGCCAAAGCGGGTCCAGCTGCGCAGAGGGGCCCAGGGAAGTTTTCCGCGCATTCCTGCCTAGACCTGCGACCACGATCCTCTTCGCGGAAAACTTGGGCACTCACAGCGCGCCGCGAGCGCGAGCTCCTCCCCTCGGAAAGGGGGCCCCAGTGACCCCCGCCCGCTTCACGGGACGCACCTACACTGTCTGTCCCGGCGCCCAGGCTCTGGCGGTCCCAACCGGGCTGAGGGTGAGGGTGCTGGGGGGCGTCGGGGTAGTAGGTGTTTGCAAACCAGCCCAGCAGCGTGGCGCACTCCCCTTCGCCGCCTACTGACGCCCCTGCCCCGGCGGAACTCCCAACACTGGCCCTCCTCTCCCGCCCCTCGCCCCGTTCCCCGACTCCCCCTGCCCTCGCCCCAAGTCCCCGGGCCGCGCGCCCCCTCTCCCAGACCCTGAGTCCTGTGCACTCACCCCCTGTCCGAAGCCCGGGGACGAAAAGCCAAAGCAGCAACGGCAACAGTAGCAGCAGTGGCGGCGGCGGTGGCTGCGCCTGCCCCATCCCGGGGCCGCGGGTCTGCAAATTCTTCCCAACCTGCCGGCGGATAGGCCAACGGAGATACGCAGTCTGGCGCCTGCCAGCAGGCGCCGGGAATGCAGCTGGGAGGTGCAGAACTCTGGAAGGGGCGGAACGCTGGAAGGGGCGGCACCGGGGGTGCGGGGAGAGATCAGGGGGCGGGCCCAGAGGAACGAAGGGGACCCGCCGGCCGGCAGCTGAAAGGGTGGAAGGGACAACGAGAGGAACGGGAATGGAGGCCCATCTAGGGGAGGCGCGGCCGAGGAGAGAGGTGCGGAGAAAGGGACCGGTGCTCACGCGCCCCGGCATCCCCGCGCCCCGGCGTCCAACCGAGAGCCCGGGGCACTGGCCAACGTAGTGGGGCCCGCCCGGCGGGAGGAGCTAGCGCCCGTGTTATCTGGGAAGCAGAGCGGGATGCTCCAGGAGGGATAAACATCAAGGAAAAGCGCAGAGCAGGAGAGCAAAGAAGCAGGTACTGACTTCACCGTTAAGTACCTTTGGGCTAGTTGGGTTGACTCTGATGCAATCGAATCATTGCATGCTCTTTGGATTGTCCACTGCGCTTCTACTGCCTGGCCCATAGGAGGCGCTCTGTACAAACCTACTTGTTCAAGAAGCGTGTGAATGAATTCCGGCTCTCCTCTCGTCAGCAGCCGTCCGTCTCGAGAGACGATGGTGTAGCTTCTTAAGAGTCTGTCTGCACCGCCGAGAATGGTTGTGCAGTCCGACTCGGGAGTGACACGGTATCTGTCTCCTCCCGTGTTGAATCGACATCTTGCGATGACGCTGGAGTGTCCTCTCCAGTGAAGCTGAAGCTACAGAGCCTGGGCAGGGTGATATGGAGGGTCTGCTGTTGCCCATGCAGCAGACCCCCCCTCTCTTCGCAGCTGAAGGGTCCAAGGGAAAGACGGAGTCAATACAGCTTGGCTTCAGGTACGCCGCAGGAGTTGCCGGTGTTGACTACAACGTCGAACCGCCTTAGGGACTCCGGCTCCGGATTTTCTGTCGGGGTTTACTCCCTTAGCCTTTCCCCTGAAGAGGTATGCCGCAAGGCAGCGGAGGTTTTTTGGAGTCAGAGTTTTCCTTCTCTGATGTGCCCTGACTGGAAGATCGAACCAGCGACACTTAGCTCGCAGGCCGACGCTCAATCCACTGAGCCAAACCAGCCAGGGGAGTGGAAATGCCTCTACTGTTTGTCCATTAAGTATGATGCTGACTTTCTTACTAAGTATATTATATAATGTTAAAAAACATCCATCGATTACCTCATACGTAGGAGACTTAAAGATTCCACAAAAAAACTTAAACAAATTTAGCGAAGTAGTAGAATACACAGTGAACAAACAAAAATCTGTTACATTTCTACACACTAACAATGAACAACCTGAAAAGGAAATTAAGAAAATAATTCCATTTACTATATTGCAAAAGAATTCACATACTTCAGAATTAACTTAGCCAAGAAAGAGAAAGGCTATACAATGAAAACTCTGAGATCCAAGATGGTGGAAGCGTAAGTGGAAGCTACACTAATCTCCTCCCAGGACTAATCTGGAATTACAACTTAACTGTGGAGAAATCATCTGGAATATCCAACTGAACAGTAGCTAGAGAGAAGCCTTATAACCACGAAGAGACAGAAAAGGCCGCTTCATCACAATGTGACCGGTAGGAAGTGTGGAGACACAGAAGGGTTGGCTGGGCTCCCACAGGCAGCAGAAGGACTGAGAAACAGCTCAGCAGCCTGGGGTTCCCCCGGAGAAGGGCGGGGTCTAAACCCCAGCTGTGCTCCCCAGACTACAGCAACAGAGCAGAAGGTAAGATAGCATCCAGCTTTAAAAAGTGAAAATCAACAGCATTATTTTTTTTGCTGGCCTGAAAGAAATAACTGGAGACAAAGAGCTCTTAAAGGGATCACATACGAAAATATATTGGCACCCACCTACCCTGGGCTCAGGCAGAGGGGGTGCAGAGAGGACTAGAGACACTTAAGGAGATTTTGGGGCGGTGGCTTTGAGGAGAGAACTGAGGGAGCAGTCTACCGGGTCCCAATGCTGACTCACTTCCCATACTACAGGCAGACCACTCCCCTCCAAGTGGCATCATCTTGAGGGGAAGCAATAGCTCCGACCACAGGAATTAATCTGCCCCACCCTCTGTGCTTAAGCCTGATGGCCGATCACAGATTGAATAGACTAACAACTAAAGAAGACAGACAAAGGCAGTAGATCTCTGGTAGTCTCCAACAGGCCCAGACTGGGACACGAACCAATGCCACCAAGGGCAGATCCAGGAAGTGTAGATCAATATAAGATGCAGAAACAAACAAGAGTCACAAAAAAATGAGGAGACAAACAACCCCCCATCGAAGGAAAGGAGGAATCCCCAGAAAGAGTGCTAAATGAAACAGAGGAAAACAAACTACCAGACACGGAATTCAAAATATGGATTATAGGGAAGCTCAATGAGGTCAGCGAGCTCAAAGAAAATTACAGAGGACTCCAGGAAACTACAAGGAACTTACTGAGAATTACAACAGCATTAAAAAGGACACAGAAGCTATCAATAAGAGCCAGAAGGAAATGAAGAATACAATTTCTGAATTGAAGAACACAGTAGATGGAATTAAAAGCAGGCTAGAGGAAGCAGAAGATTGGATCAGTGAGCTGGAGGACAACATAGAAAAAAACTCCCAGACAGTGCAACAAAATGAAAAAAGACCGAAAAAGAATGAAGAGGTTTTAAGAGAGCTGCAGGACAACATGAAACGTAATAATATCCCTACCACAGGAATACTAGAATGAGAAGAAGAGAAGCAAGGGATATAAAACTTTTCTAAAAAAGTAATGATAGAAAACGTCCCTAAACTTGATGAGAGAAAAAGTCACGCAAGTCCAGGAAGCACAGAGGGTCCCAATGAAGATGAACTCAAACATGCCCACTCCAAGACACATCATAATTAAAATGGCAGAATTCCGGCTAACCTAATCTATAAATTCTGACATTAGAATGTGTATTTTTTTGAAATACAGAAACTTTACACGCAGGAAATTACTTTAAAATAATTGAATAAGTGTTCAGAGATACTTATACAAAGGTAATCATCACAAAATTATCCATAAAGCAGAACACAAAATAATGTTAAGTCCATTAATTAGTTAAGTTATATAATTTATGGTGTATCAGGATAAAAGATACCAGAAGGTATTGTTTTTCAGAAATATTTTTAATATTATAAGTAGAATGTTACCAAATGAACTATAGGATTATTTTAAAGTGTGTATGTATATATTTATATACATGTTTAGCATATCTAATGATATATAAAGATATGGGTAATTATTTTCACTTTAGTATGTGGATTATCTTCACTTATTTTAAACCTTTCTCTTTTCTACCTATAACCATGAGTTATTTTTATAATTGAAACTCTATTTTTATTTTGAAAAAGAAAAAATAGATCTAGTCCAATTTCTTTATTATAAAGATGAGGAAATCGGCCTCAAGATATAAATTGTGTGTGTGTGTGTGTATTTAAGTATTGAAGATCAGGAGAAAGAAGTTTGTCCAGTATAATCCACTTGGAAAGGAGAGCTGGTTAGGTTTTACCTAAAAGTTGGGAGTTGTTTTAATATTTTATGAACCATATAGTACTTGTAAAAAATAAATCCCATTATTATCCATCAAATTCCATTGCAGCAAGACACTCAATTCAGAAGCAGATACATTCAACTAATTGGACATATGTATTAGAACATCAATTCAGCGGAATATGCACAAATATTTCTTTTGTTCCCTCCTTCATTCCCACACTCAGTTCTGGTTTCTATATAGGCCTATTCATCTTTGTGTATTTGTTTCTCAGTATAGTTTTAGAACTGTCAATTGTCAGTCTCTCCATTTTTAGGCTTCTTGCTATTCCCTGTCCTTTTTAAAAAATGTTTTTCTTCTCTTTAAAATCTCATTCTAACACAGTGGAAGAAAAAAATCTATTTTAATGTCATATAAAAAGTGACAACTTCCTAAATTGTTTCAGTTGATAAATTTTTCATTTTTGTATTAAATATTTTACTCCAAGTTTCTTTTCCTTATCTTTAAGTTTTACCTTTACTTCTTTTAGTCTTCAACCTTCCCTTTATTACCTTACTATAATTTTTTTCTCTATTTCTTTGCTTTCTCCTGTTGCTCCCCCCTCCCCTCTCACCACTCCAATGACCTCCCTGTGTGGCCCCAGGTGTGCTGTGTAATTCCCAGGCCTGTAAGTAATAAACCTTCCCTTCCCACCAACAAGTTTTTCGATGGTTGTTGCTGAAAAACTGTCTTGCAATCAATAAAAAATACAAGGGCTGGTCCAGCCACACATTGTTTATTGATAGGCTGAGCCCAGAAAGCAGCATTAGGTGAGCAATTTGATCAAATTAGGTGAAAATCACTACACATAAATATTGTGCCACAGGTGTCCCATTGACTACCACCGCTGTGCTGGGATTTTTAGAAGCCTGCTCTGGGCATCTCAAATTTTGCAGCTTCCTGCCACTGTCACGTGTGTTTCAACCTTTCTCGTTTTTAAAATATTCTTGCTTCCTATGTAGTGTCTTTCAGAGGACTTGCCTCTGGTCCAGTTGTCATTGTTATCTTCCTAGCTTCTCATCGTTCAAACAAGTGTTAAAGATGTTTCTACTCATTCTGTGGAAATGTACACATAGCCAGCAAAATATATATTTATTTTGTATTGTCTTATTTTAACAAATTTTACTTAAGAGTTAAGAGTTTTCATGAAGAGAGATTTGTATACAAACATGTTTTCCATGAGGACAAAGTCCATGAACATGTGGGGGCAGAAATTAGATCATTTTAAGAATCACTTTCACTTCTGCTGTCAGTCCTTCAATGACTTCTTTTTGTCTCCAAATAAAGTTCAAAATCCTTTAAATGAATTCTTGTGTGTTATGCTGGCCAACTGGGACCAGGGGGCTCCAGCTGGCAGGACTGGGAATAACTACTGGACAGAGTGGCACCTGTGAGCTCCCAGGAGCCACACCTCAGGTGTCCTTCCCAGTGTCAGATGCCCCAGGAGTTGCTCCACAACAGGGACTAGGACTGACCAGGGAGCCACGGACATACATTCTCCGGACTGGCCAGCAGGGACAGTCTACCCCTGCCTTTGCCCAACTCCTGCCCAGCCTCACCTCTCCTCGCTGAGCCGCTCCAGGGCCCAGAAGCAGGCCCAGAATTGCTCCTTGGGCTCAAGGTGGTATTGTTCAGCAGCCCGATGCAGCAGCACTGTCTCCTCCATGATCTCGAGTTCCTGGGGCCCTCGGGAAGGGGAGGATGCAGACGCTGGGGGAGATGGGGGTGACGGTGGGGCAGGGGTCCGGTCCTGGGCCTTTGCACACATGAGCACTCTCCTTCCCCCTAATTCCATCCAGGCCATACCTGTGCTCAGACATGGGCATTGCCAGCCCCTCCTGCAGGAACTTATCCTTGATGCCATTCTCCTACACCCAGTCAATGACCAAAGGGGTCTCCTCCTTCTGGCATCGAACTCTCCCAGTAAATGTGAGATGCAGGGGATGGAGCCCAGGAGTGTGCTGGCCAGGGAGTCTCTGACCTCCACTCTCCTTCCTGCCCCACAGGAGGTGCCACAGCTGCTCTGTGTTTTTCACATGTTTCTGGAAGGCAGACGACCAAAGTCCATCAGAAAGAATCCCCCATGGCCCTGACTAGCCTGTTAGGTTCACCCCTGCTCATGTGAAACTACAGTCAGAACCTGGTAAGGGGCGGGACAAACACGAACACAGGACTTGGACTCACAGGCTCTGGGTTCCCAGCTACAACACCCACTCGGTTTGTGACTTTGGGCCTGGGGCCTCGCCTCCCAGACCCCTTTCGTCCTCTGGCAAGTGTGAGAGCTCCACCAGACTCACAGGTTCTCTTGAGGACTCAGTGTCAGATCACTGTCATCATGGTTCTTGCCCTCAGCCCTCCAGGTGGAACAGGGCAGAGAGCTCTACTCAGTCCTTTCCTGCCCTGAAGCTCATGGTCAACGTGTGGGGCCTGCAGCACAGGACGGTCATCCCCCTACATCACTCACGAGGACACAGAAACCAACCGGGGACAGTGACTGGCTCAGAGGCCCACAGAGGAGAGGCTGCCTGCCCCTCCCAGCCAGAGGCTTTGTACCATCTGCCCTCACTTCACCCCCAGCCCCACCACTGACCAGAGCCCTGTCCTCAGGGCTCTCAGCTTGTGCTCCAGGCTTCCTGAGGGACAGGCATCTCGGGAGCCCCATTGAGCGGATCCTGCCTGCCCAACTGCACTGGAGTTTCTGCCCACCTTGCTGGAACCGAGGCCATGCCAGCCTTCACCTCCCCGTGGAAGCCCAGGACCTTTTCCCACACAGCAGTCTTTCCTCATCCACTCAAAGATGGGACCCTCAAGGTGCCCCTAGGGACTGGCAGGGTAGGGAATGACAGGACACCTTGCCTCCTCACTGACATGAGGCTTCTGAGCTCTGTTCAGGAAGGATCCACTGAGAATCCATCAGCGCCCCAGACATCTCTCAGAAGACCCCCGGGCTCGTGGTATCGCCCACTGGGCACTGTGGGAGAATCCTGACTGTGACTGACCAGCAGTGAGCGCTATCGGGGCACAGTGGGAAGTCACAGAATGCGCACTTCCATGTCTCTGGTCCAGCAATCGGGACCTGAGGCCAAGCAGCCCTTTTGTTCCCATGGCTGGTAGGAACCCCCTGCAGTGCTCGTCCCGGTCCCCAGGGCTGGTGGGGTGCCCTCCACCCCAAGGTGTGGTGAAGACAGAAGGAGCAGCAGGGGTTCAGCTTCCTGAGACTGGCTGGGCTGGTTTAGGGAAGAAGCATCCCATCCTCCCCATTCTTCCAACAGCCTGGTAGAAGCTAAGTGCCATGGATGGACCAGCATGGAAGCCAGGGACCGGCTAACTCTGCCAGCTCCGCATCCCTGTCCCAGAACAGCCCAGCCCCCACCACGCTATGCCATGACTGGGGCCTCCTGCCCCTTAAACTGCCCCCACCTGCCCATGGACCAAAGAGATTCCTCTTCCTGTTAATCAGACAGAGAGAGTGAACATTTTCAGAGAACCTTGAAGTGACAAACTAGCAAAGCCACAACCTGCACAGTGCCCCCTGCCTCACACCTTCCCCTCTTTCCAGACCTCCAGCTTCAGCTCCATGTCCCTGAACTGTGTGGTGGTCATTCTGCCATCCACTTTGTACAGCTTCTTTAATGTCACTGAGCTCCTCCTGAGGGGTGTGGGAGAGGGAAAGACATGGTTAGGAATAATGGAGGTGGGGGAGTTAAGGGCAAATTCCTTTGGACAATCTGAGGTTTCTAACTGCCCTGGTGAGGGTTTTCACTGAGTTCCTCTGAGCAGGAAGGTCTTTGTGGGACGGGAGTGTGGTCCTCATGGTGGTCATCTGGGCCTCCATTTTCACGTTTACTGAGCAGCTCTGCTTTGACTAGTTTGGGGTTCAACTGGGCACAGGGTTCTGTTTCTGTAAACACTTGAAAATCTCCAATTGCCTCAATGCTGTTTCTGGCATTTAAGGAAACAGATTCCTGAAGCAGAGCTGGAGCCCTGAGGGTTCAGGGAAGTGTAGAGACCTTGCCCACCAGCCCGGTTTCTGTCTCCAGGGTGGGCTGTCTCCCAGGAGGTACCAGATGCTGAGGGGACATTGGGAGACACATATGGGAGACCCCGCACCGTCTGTCCTCTCACAGGGAAAGGCCTACCTACTTGGACACTTTCTCACAAATCTTTTTTAAGAGATAAAGTGGCACGCTCTGCAAACCTGTTAAGATGTTGTGTGTGGACATGAAGTTCCTCAGGGTCTTGTACTCCTGGGGTGGAGGGGGAAGAAGATGAGCTGTGAGGTAGGGACCTGGAGCTCTAACTTCAGTCTCCCCCATTGACACCCCTCCTGGGTGGGACAGATTGTGCTGGGTGGGTACTTTTAGGACCCAAAGACAAACATTCACAGAGAGGAGGATCTTAGCTCAACCCAAGGAAGGATCCAGGTAGGAAGTGAGCCTCCCACCACTGGGACCTGAGAGTCAAGGTCAGCGTGCCCTTGGCGGAAAGGACCTAATAACTGATAAAGCAGTAGCAGCATTTTTTTAAGGCTCTGGAGAGGGACACTGCTAGGCCTCGCATAAAATACCTTGGCCACCTTGACCCAGTGCTCCACCAGTTTGGCCCTGCCCTAGGCTATCATGCTCGGGTCTCCAAGGCAGGTGGTGATAACATAGTGGACCACAGTGTTGAACTGGGCGATGGTGGCTCAGACAGTTGAGGCCAAGTGTTATTTGCTGGGCTTCTCCTTCTGGGACCAGATGGAGCCCAGGCACTGGTGGGGCAGCACTTTCTTGAACAGCTCCTGGGAAGAAAGTGGAGTGTCACCCAGGCCTGCCACACCCCAGCTCAGTGTCCCCAATCTCCTGCAGGGATCACTAAAGATCAGCAAGCTGAGGATGTGATCTGAGCCTCGTGGGAGTCTCTGGGATTCATTTTCTATCCACTGAGGGCACTGGATGACCCAGACCCAAGACTGGCGGGGAGGGCACAGGAGCATCTTCCCCAGCCCATCCTCACCTACTCCAAGCTCCAGGATGCAGCTCAAGCATGCTCACCCTAAAGGGGACCTCTTCCAGCATCCTGGTCACCCCTTCTGGGCCACATCCCCATTCAGGGCACATTCCCTGTGGCAGCTACAACCATGGGCTTTGTTTGTTCACCTCCCTTGGAGTTAAGTATGCATCAGGTGCCTAATAAGTGCTGAGGCTGCTGAGCCTTGTGGGCAGCTGGATGGGTGACCCACACACCTGGCTGCACACAGTCAGCTCCCCTCCTCACCTAATTGGCCGCCCCCCCCCTCCGCCCCCGCGTGTGGTGCTACATTCTGTGCAGCATGTCCTGGGAGTGTCCACCTCCACTGTCCACAGGAGGACAGAGAAGGCTTGGGGGTTGAGAAAGTTGCCCAGGACCTATGGGTGGTATGTGGTGAAGCTGTGATTTGGATCCAGATCCTAGGAGTCTGGGTCAGGAAAAGCCAGGTCAGGGCAGCTGACAGCAAGGGGAAGGCTTGTCCCCACAGTAGGCCCTATAAGAACCTTATAAGGTTTATCTTCCACCACTCTACTTTTCAGAGGAACAAATTGAGGCTCGGACAGATGTGGTGACATTTTCAGGACAGACAGCTAGCAACGGGCAGAGTCACCACTGTGCCAAAGATGGAGTGTGGGCTCACCTAGTAAACAGCTGGTCCAGGAGCTGGTGGGCTCTGTAGAATGCTGGGTGGATGGACATGAAGCTGGAGACATGGGGGGTGTTTCCACCCAGGAAAACTGGTACCATGGTCGCCGTCACCTTCTCCAGTGCACCTTCCCGTAGGGACCTCATCCTGCAGGCTTCATGTAGGTTAGGGCTTAACTGGGGTGCACACTGGGCAGGACAAAGGAGGGACATCCAGTCAGTGGCATCATCATGAATCACCAGGAGGATGGAGGTCCATCTGAAGCTCATCCAGCCCCTCAGGGACATGAAAAGAGGAGGGACAGGGGCGCCAGTGCCAAACGGTTCTAGGTTTTAAAAGTACCATTTAAGTTTGGTGGGGTGTGTGCGTGTTTATACAATTGATACCCTCTAGGCATTTTTTTAGCTAAGGAACATCAGACCTCCTTGTAGTGACACTGGAGTGCTGCAGGGGGCGGAGTGACATGTTCTGCCAGAATGCAGCACTGCTCCGGGATCTGAGGACTTGGGGGTCTTTGGGAGTACTGAAGGGGAATTGTCAGCATAGACCTGGTGTCCTCACAGAGGACGTCATCAGCTGAGGCCACAGAGAGGCATCTGGAGAGGGTTTACGGGCAGACAAAGGAACAGCCATGAGGGAGAGCTGGCGAACCCTGCCAGTGACACTACCTCACAGATGGAACAATGAACAGCAAAAGATACTCTCTGTGGATTGTGCTGCTCAGGTTCTGGCGGGGTCATCTTTGATAAATGCTGATGTGTGAGCCCCAGATAGAGAGAATGAGGGGAGGGCAAAGGAAGCAGGGAAAGAGGAGAAGTCCCGCACTGGCATTGCTTCACCATAGGCTGCCAGAACCTCAGCCGACTGCTGCTGGGCAGGTGTGCCCTCTCAGTCACACAGGGCACCTTCTGACTGGCTGTGTGGAGAAGCCGTGCTTCAAAACAGTGCGCCAGAGGGAGAAGACAGGAGACTGAAGAAACGGCTTCTTTCCGCCTTGTTCCTGTTACTGAGGAGAGACCTGAGTCAGGGCCCCTCTGGAGCTTGTTTCTTGGTTCTTGTCTCATAAGATACGAATCCAAGCAAGAGACTAACACGTATAGTGGAAATGCAATAGCAAGTTTATTTATGAAACAGACAGGAGCACAAAGCCGCAAGCAGGCGCCCAGCTAGTCTAAATGTCCCACATATAGAGGAAATAAAGTTTTTAGTAAGTTTGTTAATAAGTTAGTAAGTTTGTTCTATACACTTGAGCTGAAGCTACAAGTGGGCACTTAGTTAATCTGAGTGCTGACTATTGAGGTTCAGGGGTTACATACCTTAGTCAGCTTTGAGGTTCCCCATCCTCCCTCTTCCAAACCCTGGGAATAAAGTACTGCTACAAATGCTTTCTTTCTCAGCTAGTAAAGGCTCTTTGTCTTAGTTAATGAAATTGTTACAGAGTCTCAGGACTTCCCTCCTCCTGCGCTATCTTTGCTTGTGATGTTCCCAATGCCTGGCAATGTTATCAGACCAGACTTGGGACTGCTGAGTTAATTGGTGAGACATGTCTTCCTTTTGTTTGTAGCCTCCTGTTTTAAGATCTTTGTGAGATTGTAATGGCAGGGGACTTGCTTTACTTTACCTCAGGCCACATGTTTCTAATTGCTACCTACAGTAACGTTCCCATAGATCAAAAATTTCCCCCTGTATCCTCAAGCCAGGGCAGTTTGGGAATATTTTGGTTTCAGGGAGATAACTAGAGTGAAAAGCAGGTTACTTAAAGTTCTAAAGAGAGACCTGGTCTTAGTCTGTTTGGGCTGCCATTACAAAAATAGCATAAACTGTGTGGCTTATAAATAACAATTTATTTTTCATAGCTCTGAAGGCTGGGAAGTCCAAATGATGGTGCTGGTAGAGTGTCTTCTGAGTGCTTTCTGGTTCATTGATAGCCATTTTTTGCTGTGTCCTCACTTGGTGGAAAGGGCACTAATGCCATTCATGAATGCTCCACCCTCATGATCTAAGCACTTCCTGAAGGTAGCAGCTCCAAACACCATTACTTACAGCATGTGGTTTCAACATAGGAATTTGGGGGAGACAAAAGTATTCAGTCCTCAGTAGTCCCCTTCTTGGAGTGAAGTCTTCTGAGGAGAGGCATTTCAGCAAAATTTCAGTGAAGGCTGGCATTCCAAATAAAGAGATGAGGATGTACCCAGATATCAAGGCCACAAAGTGCAAGGAGTGTTTGTGGACTCTCAGGAGACCATTTTAGTGCAGATGTAGAGTTTCAGCCAATTTTACATTTCTGGATAAAGAATTTGAACTTTATTTTTTAGGCAACAGAATATCCATCGATACTTTTAACCTAGAGATACTACACAATGGGAGATTAGAGCTCAAGAAAATCTTCTAGTTTCCATAAGTGTGATATTGTTCAGTAGAGAAGGAAAACTCTGATTCCAAAAAACCTCCGCTGCCTTGCGGCATACCTCTTCAGGGGAAAGGCTAAGGGAGTAAACCCCGACAGAAAATCCGGAGCCGGAGTCCCTAAGGCGGTTTGACGTTGTAGTCAACACCGGCAACTCCTGCGGCGCACCTGAAGCCAAGCTGTATTGACTCCGTCTTTCCCTTGGGCCCTTCAGCTGCGAAGAGAGGGGGGGTCTGCTGCATGGGCAACAGCAGACCCTCCATATCACCCTGCCCAGGCTGTGTAGCTTCAGCTTCACTGGAGAGGACACTCCAGCGTCATCGCAAGATGTCGATTCAACACGGGAGGAGACAGATACTGTGTCACTCCCGAGTCGGACTGCACAGCCATTCTCGGCGGTGCAGATAGACTCTTAAGAAGCTACACCATTGTCTCTCGAGACGGACGGCTGCCAACGATATTGTTCAGTTAAATCCACAGAGAGAGGGGGCAGGGTAAAGCTGAGGTCCCTAACCCAGGTCTAGGATTTACCTGTGGGTGTGTTTGTGAAGCTCAGAAATTGCACAGTGTTTTTGTGAGGGCCCCCATAGTTAACCTCACCTTTTCAAAGGGTCAGGCCCTACAGGTTTAAAGTGCACTAGCAAAAAAGAAAATTAGCATGCTCCTTCTCTTCCCCCAAACCTGGAGGCAGGTACATCCCGTTCAGGGTGTTAGGTTTGGCAGAGTGAGAGGAGAATTGACAGAACAGACCACTAGTTTATAAGATTTGGCCAGCTGGAAACAGGTGTGCTGAGACCAAAGTGGTGTCAGCCCCGAACAGCAACAAGGAAGAGGTTTTAAAGGGGATAAGGGGAGAGGGAGTTGAAGGAACTTTCTGCAGGTGGCTCTGGGAGAGTTGGCTCTGAGAATAGAGAAGTTACTAAAACAGAGAAGTTACTAAATTCTTGCCAGCAAACTAAAATATCTTTGAAAGGAACAGGCAATCACTAGCATCAGAAGTTACTGAGGGGGCAGCAGATTTATTGGGGTTTGCTAAAATTAGACCTGAATTCCCAGAACCCAGGTCTTATGCCTAAGATGGGGGACAGCTAGTTCAGAGTTAGGCAGTTCAGGCTCCTAGTGACTTGACCTGGAGAAGGTGTGGACAAGAGGCTAGTCCTGTCACGATAGAGACTCGAGCTAAGTTGGTCCTGCTTCCCAGCCGGATGCTCCGCTGGGGAAGGAGATGGTACCCAGCCAGGTTGGCTCCACCATCTTTTTCGACATGAATCCGCTGACGACAAGACCGCAAGCGGCTGCGTCTCCGGTGAGCCCTGGTCTCTCAAGCCCCGCCCCCTGGCCCTGCGCGAAGCACGACGGGAAACCAAGATGGGTTCCTCCATTTGAGCGGCTTTCCTGAGCAGGGAACTTTACGCCCGCCATCCTTGGCTGCTGCTCGTTCTTCCTCAGCAGTTGGGGAAGAAGAGGGAATGAAAAGTTGCAGCGGCGGAGGAGTCCCCGTGAACGACTCTGCTGTTGCCCTGGGGGCGCAGCCAGGGCTCGCCGCGCCTGACGCCTCCTGAGTTACTCAGGTAAGGGCCCGGCTGGCGGCGCTGGTGGTCGCCGCGTGCCCCTGACCCTGGCACCCGACCGAACCTGGTGTCTCGCAACCAGAGAGAGGACCGGGAGCCCAGGGGTGGCGTGGCCTGTGGGCTGGGCTCTGCGGCGTGCCTTTTCCCGCCTCTCCTCGCTGCCCTTATCCAAACGCGGTGTCCATGTGCGGCCTCAGCTCCGAGATCGGCCCCTTCCGTTCGGACAGGGTTTTCTGAGGCCCAGGCTCTCAGTCTGTTGTTTCCACCCGCCCCTAGACGGGCCGAGGAAGCCGTGCCCTTTTGCCGAGACTCAAGTCTGTGTGCCTTTGGGGTGCATTTGAGTTTTCTCATGAACAAGCTTGTGGTTACCTCTGGCAGGGTAGTTTTTGTTCCTAGTCAGCGATACAGGTGTCTTGTTTTTAGCATATCAATTTAATGCAGTGCTTTTATATATAGCTCATTATGTTGCCCCTGGTACACATATCAAGTTTGTGGTACTGTCGTCGTCGTCGTCGTCGTCGTCGGCAGCCGTCCGTCTCGAGAGACGATGGCGTAGCTTCTTAAGAGTCTATCTGCACCGCCGAGAATGGCTGTGCAGTCCGACTCGGGAGTGACACGGTATCTGTCTCCTCCCGTGTTGAATCGACATCTTGCGATGTCGCTGGAGTGTCCTCTCCAGTGAAGCTGAAGCTACAGAGCCTGGGCAGGGTGATATGGAGGGTCTGCTGTTGCCCATGCAGCAGACCCCCCCTCTCTTCGCAGCTGAAGGATCCAAGGGAAAGACGGAGTCAATACAGCTTGGCTTCAGGTGCGCCGCAGGAGTTGCCGGTGTTGACTACAACGTCAAACGGCCTTAGGGACTCCGACTCCGGATTTTCTGTCGGGGTTTACTCCCCTAGCCTTTCCCTGAAGAGGTATGCCGCAAGGCAGCGGAGGTTTTTTGGAATCAGAGTTTTCCTTCTCTGATGTGCCCTGACTGGAAGATCGAACCAGCGACACTTAGCTCGCAGGCCGACGCTCAATCCACTGAGCCAAACCAGCCAGGGTTGTGGTACTGTACAAGTATTAAATATATTGCCTTAGTCAGCACGAAATGATGTACTGTGAAGATAATTCTATCATTAATAATTTTGGAATTTTCTCTCAAAGTTTTAAGATGTTGTCCTGTTGACTAGAATTTAGGAAGAGCAGCTGATTTTGGGGAGGGGGTAAGTTTTATTAGGCACTCTTCCAGTCGTGTCCCAAGTTTAAGTGGTCTCAGTACTGACTTCTGAGAAGAGGGAAAAAGTGTCATGATTGGAACATAACGGTTACCTTAGGAATAACATTTAATCCACAGCAAAAATAAACGCAGCTCTAGAGGAGCTGCATAGGAACGACAGAGGCTTTGCGATATTGCAGCCAAGAAAGCTACTGGTGCCACAAAGACCTCAGAGGAGAGACTTAGTCAATTAAACTTTTCATTGTAAATGCTGTTTCAAACACTGTTTTTAAAGGTTGTCTACAGTGTTGACATAGAATATTTGTTTTGATTTCTGTATTTGAGAATTGCAGCTTAACTGTGATGACACAACCCTCCTTTTTTAAAAAACAAAGTATGTTCATTGAAGTGGAGTTGGGTAGAGACAGAGACATCTTTGTGAGAAACATTGATTGATTGCCTCCCATATGCTTATTGACCAGGGATTGAACCCGCAACCCTTTGATGTACGTACGGGATGATGCTCCAACCAACTGAGCCACACTGGCAAGGGCACAAAACCCGTTTTTTATATAGGTATTGTCTTGGAGACAGAACTGTCATCCTCCTTACATGCCACGTTATGCAGTGTTGGAATTTGGCTGGCTGCTGGTTATTGTATATAAAAATGTTTTGGAAGTAGAAAGCCATATTTCCACCATAGCTCATCCATTTCTTTGTAGTAAAAAACTGAACTGTAATAGATTATGGTAATGCAAAGCTAGGACTCTTAAATTTGCAGACAAGCATGACTGTTTCATTGCCAGAGTTATTTTATTTATGCCTCAGTTTTTTTGCGGTTTGGGCCAAAAATTGGAATTGATTGCGGTTATATGTTCAGGTGGATTGGGGCTCAAAATTACTGATGACATTTGATAGTTTCTTAAAGCTGTAAGTAGTTCAACTTTTCATGAGTTAGAATATATGGGTGTTGTTTGTTACATTTCTGTATGTGAGTGATCCTTTAGGTGTGCTTTTCAAATGAGGTTCCAGCATCTGAACAGAAATGCCCTAAAATGTTGCGAGCCATTTACTACGAAGTAAAACTTGTCTAAGTACTTAAATGAGAGATTAATGTAAATATAAGAATTGTGGGACATAAGTGCTTGTCTGAACCCAGTGGTTTCCTATAGTGTTAACTGTTGATTCGTCTGCAACTGAAGTGTGGCTGTGATGTTAATTATGTAATGATAATGTAATGTAATTGTAAAATGATAACTAATTACCTGAAAGTCAGCTCTGGAATGCCCTTTCATGTTACGATTACTTGTATACCTATAATATTATAGTATTGTGTGACACTCATCTAAGGATTAATGACTCTTCTGTAACCTTTTATGATATTTTTCTTCTGGTTTTGACTCCAACAGCTGACCAGAATGTGTTTGAATTCATACAGAAATAATGTTGATATCTGGAACCCATGTCGAACTTCTATGAAGAAAGGGCAACAATGATTGCAGCTGGGGATTTGCAGGAATTTGTTCCTTTTGGTCGAGACCACTGCAAGCACCACCCTAATGCTTTGAATCTTCAGCTTCGTCAGCTTCAGCCAGCCTCTGAGTTATGGTCTTCTGATGGTGCTGCTGGCTTGGTGGGATCCCTTCAGGAGGTTACAATCCACGAGAAACAGAAGGTTCCATTAAGATTCTCAGTTTGTTTTTGTAACGTAGAAAGATCCAATCTACTTGTAATGTAAGGCTATCTGGATGCAGCTGAGAAATGAGTATGATGGTACTTCTAGGGTAGAGGTTAAGATTTGGTGATTTAAAAATAATGAATTTATTGTATTATAGTGCTGTGGCTGTTTATTTAGACATGTAACTCATGGATTTATAATGAGAATCACTATGATTGTGGTCTATTTTAAACCCTTTTTTCTTCACTTAGTATGTGGGGACCAGATTTCATGTTATTTGATGGTTAGATAGTAGAGTTAGAAATGGTCCCTATTGCCAAAAACCTACATGTTTCTAGAGGACTAAAGAAATGCCACATGAGTAGATACGGTATTCGTTGTTTTTGTTTTTGTTTTAAATATATTTTATTGATTATGTTGTAAAGTAGTTCCAGTTTTTTTCCCCCCTTTACTCCCCTCTGCCCAGTACCCCGCTTCCTTCCAGCAATCCCACCCCCCTTAGTTCATGTGCATGGGTCGTGCATATAATTTCTTTGGCTTCAACCTTTCCTATATTATTCTTAACTTCCCCCTGTCTATTTTGTACCAACCAATTATGCTTCTTAATATCTGCACCATTTCCCCATTTCTTCCTCTTCCCCCTCCCAGCTGATGACCTTGCAAATGATCCCCATACCTATGATTCTGTTCCTATTCTGGTTTGCTTAGTTGGATTTTGTTTTTATTTTTTAGATTCAGTTGTTGATAGTTGTGACTTTGTTTTCATTTTAGTGTTCATAGTTTGATCTTTTTCTTAAGTAAATCCCTTTGACATTTCATATAATAATGGTTTGGTGATGATGAACTCTTTTAGTTTTACCTTGTTAGGAAGCACTTCATCTGCCCTTCCATTCTAAATGATAGCTTTGCTGGATAGAGTAATCTCGGTTGTAGGTTCTTGCTTTTCATCACATTGAATACTGCTTGCCGGTCCCTTCTTGCCTGCAAAGTGTCTTTTGAGAAATCAACTGATAATCTTATAGGCACCCCTTTGTAGGCAACTCTCCACTTCTCTCTTGCAGCTTTTAGGATTCTCTCTTTATCTTCACCTATGGCATTTTAATCATGATGTGTCTTGGTGTGGTCGCCTCTGAGTCCAGCTCACCTGGGACTCTCCATGCTTTCTGGACTTGTATGTCTATTTCTTTTGCCAAATTTGGGAAGTTTTCCTCCATTATTTTTTCACATAATCTTTCAATTCTTGCTCTTCCTCTTCTCCTTCTGGCACTCCCACGATTTGGATGTTGGCACGTTTAAGGTTGTCCCAGAGGTTCCTAAGCCGCTCCTCATTTTTTTCAATTCTCGTTTCCTCATTCTGTACTGGTTAACTGTTTTTTTCTTCCTTATGTTCGAAATCATTGATTTGAACCCCGGTTTTCTTCCCTTCACCATTGGTTTTATGTGGATTTTCCTTCATTTCACTTAGCATAGCCTTCACTTCTTCTCTGATACGTTTGCTGTATTCAAGCATATCTGTCGAGCCTGTGAGCATCTTTATCACCAGTGTTTGGAATTCTGTGTCTGTTAGGTTGGCTATCTCCTCGTCAGTTCTCCCACTGGAACCTTGATCCGTTCCCCCTTTTGGGCCATACTTCTCTGTTGCCTCATCTTGACAGGCTCCTGTGTTTGTTTGCCTCTGTGTCTTAGGTAGAGCTCATTCCTGTTACATTATAAGGGGCAGAGCCTTAGGAATTCATCAGTACAGGGCCACCTGTTTCACCATGTTGTGGTGCTGTATGTGGGGGAGGGGCCTGAGAGGGAACAATGCCCTGCACTTGCCCCTTTTCCAGGCACTTCTCCCATTTCCGTATGGTACTGGCACCCCTCTAGCTGTTGCCCTGGCTGTCATTCCCAGAGTGGATAGGTCTGTGGATGTTCTAGGACTGTGGGGGCCCTTTAAACAGGAGGACTCTGCTGAGAGACCGCCAGTTTCTGCCTCTGCCCCATCACCCACTGGTCTGCACAGTCAGCAGCTATGAGGCTTGATTTTCCCCGGTGCTGGGACCCTGAGCTGTGCGGTGTGGTCTGGAGCTGGGAATGCTTCCCAGGTGTCTTTCCTGACTTTTTAAAACGTGTAACTGTGCTTTCCACCGGCCTGCCGCTGCTGCCACCACCACACTGCATCCTCTCCGCCCCTCCTACCTGTCTGGATGAGTATTTCTTCTTTATATCTTTGTTTGTTGGACTTCCATGCAGTTTTATTTTCTGGAACTTCTGGTTGTTTCTAGTTGAGGTAGTTGTATTCCTTCTTAGTTGTGGAGGGAGATGCAGCGTGTCTGTCTACGCCTCCATCTTGGCTGGGAGTCTCATAGTACTCGTTTTTAAATAGGGGAATGAGATGTTAAGTATGTGTCAGAAAGTCATTCGTTCTCATCTGATTCCATTTTCATACTTTTTGGAATACCAAAATCTCAAGGAGGGGAAATCTGTGTAGTTAGAAATCTAAACCTTTCTCTCCCTTGTTCATTTTGACATTTGGGATAAGGGAAGGATGGTGAATGGATATATAGTTGTGAAGCAGGGAAATCCGCATGGTGCATAAGCTCCCTCTGTGTCCTATATGCACTTCACTGCCCCCTCTCCACCCTCCCCAATACACTTAATATGTCTTTTTGTCTCCCAAATATGCTAGTTTAAATTTTAGATATATAATAGGTAAGGTATAATTTTTGCATGTTTATGTTTTTGGCAGCATAATATGGTAGTATAATATAAAATATTTAATATAGAGAATTCTTGAGTAAATTAATGAAATCCTGTAAGATATATAATTCATATACCCCACACCCCCACTCTGTTAATCAGTGGCATCAAACCTTCTAAGAGTTGGACTTGTACTGAATTTTACTCCATAGGCAAAGAGGGAGTAGAAGGCTTGTATCTGGATGGCTGTTTGATATTAATTAATAAATCTTGCTCCATACTGTTGAAAAAGAAAAACAGTGCTTGAACAGGTCTTATGTATGTAAATTTTGAAGGAAAGCTGGCAATTAAGGAAAGGTGGAAGCGAAATTGGAGAAGTGGATTATGATGAAGAACTCTATGTGGCTGGAAATATGGTGATCTGGAGCAAAGGAAGTAAAAGCCAGGCATTGGCTGTTTATAAAGCCTTTACAGTTGATAGTGCTGTTCAACAGGTGAGTTGATTTGAATTTTAGTATTTGATTTTATTTTTAAACAAAGCTTTTGCTTGAAATTTAACAGAAATGATAAAAACAGCATAATGATCCCAATAATTGTGTGTGCAGTTTAACATGTAGTGAATATAATGATAGGGAAATAAAAATTTCATTTATTTTCTAATCATCACTTTATTTTTACAATATTCTTTGTTAGTTTAAAGGCAGTGTTTGAGCATTTGAGTAATTTGATTTATTATTGTCAGTAAAAATTTATAAGACATTAAGGATACAAAAATATTAATATGATTACATTTTATTGCAAACTGTTGAATAAATAAAAATCAGGTTCATTATAATACTCAGAGTAAGGGAAAGGAAAAAAACTAATTTTATGTCATTGCATTTGGCCGTTAAACCTAACTCTGTACTAAAAATTAGTAATTAAAGGGACAGAATTAAGTATTATTTGCCCAACTTTTTTAGGAAGATACGCAGGTTCATCTCCAGCTAATTAAGGAAAACCCTTATTTACAGGAGAATATCAGCTTATAAATATAGAAGGAATGGTAGAATTAGAAAATGACCATTTTGTACACTCCACTGTAATCACTGGTTCAGACAACGATTGAAAGTGGATAGTAGTGCTATTGGGTGAAAGGGAGTTAGCATGGCACCAAGGTGTCACCCAAGGTGAAGGAACATATATCTACTTTGAAGCTACATGTTGTTCTTCACCTCAACAACATAGTGGATTTACCATCACTGATGGGGCACCTAAGAATATTATATAAATGCAGCATGAGGACATGATGTCATCTACTCAGTGTTCTTCCCAAAAAGTATTTGAGAAGAGTATGTAAACCTAGCTTTCAGTTTTAGGAAATATGGGAATTAGAGAATGAATTTGTAAAATGTCATGAGATGAGTGGGTGGAGGTATAGGTGAAAAAAGAATAGCCAAAAATTGATCATTATTGAGGCTGGCTGATGGGGATTCATTACAGTACTCTGTTTTGTTTATATGTATTTGAAATTTTCTATAATTAAAAAAAACTTAAAAAAAGACATTATGAGGAACAATGAGACAAATCCAGAATATGTGACAGTTTACATTCTGTTCTCTTTAAAGAGTCAGTCATGGAGGGGAGGGAAAAAAAACTAGATTAAAAGATACTAAAGGGACATCATCAAATGTAATGTTTTTGCACCTTGTTGAATTAACTTTGATTAAATCCTTGTTCTTGAAAATTGGCTAAAAACATTGTTGGGGAAATTTGAAACAAAGTTGCAAATGGATTGAATATTAGGTGATGTTAGAAATTTATTTTTCCCTCAGGCAAGGTTATGGTTTTGTGGTTGGTTACATAGGAGGAAAATCTATATTTTGGGGAAGTCCATGATGAAGTGTGTAGGGGTGATATGTCATGATGTGGGAGATTTTCGAGCACCTCCCCACCCTAATCCCCCACATGCACACAAATGCACACACATATGCAGATATGGTAGAAAGTTAATAAATGTTAGATTTAGGTGAAACAGATGTTTACTGTACTATTTCAGCTTTTCTTACTGAAAATTTTTAGAATAAAAACTTGGGGGGGGGATGAATACATTTATAATTGAATTAATTGTTGGGCTCTTGACAAGATAGTTAAGTCCGTTATTGGTAAACAATGAAATCTTGGTACCTGGACTCTGCTTTTTTGCTTTTTCTCCCCCATTAACTGTTTTCTGATGAACATTGTACTCTTCTAAAACTATATTGGGAAGGATAAACTGAATTATTCCTGAATTTGAGGACATGTGTAAAAGTATTTCTGTCCAGGAGTGTTGAAGCCAGTTATTGTTTTGATGATAATTTTTCCCAGCACAACCGTATAATTGGTGTAGATGTGAAAAGTGGCTGATAATATCCAGGTAGTTCTTTGCTTCTGTTTCCATCTTAAATTCTCTAAGGAATGATTGCCCGTTTACTAGATTCCATGGATGTGCAGTTAGATGTATTGTCTCCTTTACCTGAAGGTCACTTGCAAGTGGAATCATAAGATTTATAATTTCAGTCCTTTTGGTCTGAAAAACATACTGTTATTTAGTCTTCTTGGTAATATGGAGAAAGATATTTTAATATTTTGGTTAAGACACAGTAACAGGAGTATGTAACTTAGATTTAGTTTATCCCTTCCTTGATTCTGCAAGTATTTAGTGTCACTGTTTAAGACTGGGTGCCGGGGCGACAAAGATGGATATTCAGTGTCTGCCATCAAGGAACTCATACTGTTGAAAGATGAACAAATAAATAGATAACTGAAATGCTATATTGAAATAGAGTAAAGTGTCTTATAATAGCTGTGTGTTCACAGTGGTGAGGGCACAGGGAACTGAGCTCTGAAGGGAAGATTTCTCAAATTGCTGTTTCAGTTGGACATTGGGAAAAGAAGGGTATTCTAGGCAGAGGAAATCACAGCCAAAAGTTATGGAAAAACATCATGTTTTCTAAATTCAGAATGGATGTACACAGTGTGGGTGTGGAGAGATGTTCCTAGGTGCTGAGTGGATCCAAACTCTAGGGCCTTGTATGTACCTGGGAACATGGATTTAAACTGTATGCGGAAGGAGCCTGCCAAGGACTTTAAAATGGGAAGAACATCTTCAGTTCTGTATTTCTACAAGACATTACTTTCGTGGCAATATGTAGGATTGGCTGGAGAGTAGAGACTTGTCAGGGGTAAAAGATTGGCACCATGAAGAGAGAAGACAGAGGTGAGAGACAGAGCTGAGTAAAATGTGCAGAGGGCCAGCCAGCTCTTAGACATCAGGGATAAAGGAGAGTGAAAGGAGGGGATGTCATAAAGGAAGTTGAGAGGTAAGAGGTACAGGTTAGATTTTGGAGGTTTCAGTGGGAGTGCAGTTCTGATGCTGGTTTTTTCTAAACTCAACAACAAAGCAATTCAATTTAAAACCAGGTAGAGGACTTGAATGGACATTTCTCTAAAGATACGCACATGGCCAATGAGCACGTGAAACAATGCTCAGCATCGTTACTCATTAGGCAAATGAAAATCAAACCACAATGAGATACTACTTATGTCACTGTTACATCAAAATGAAAAAAAAATATCAAGTGTTGGTGAGGGTGTTAAAACATTGGAATGCTGTACATTGCTGGTGGCAAAGTAAAAAATGCCACCGTGAGAAACAGTTTGGTGGTTCCTAACAAAGTTAAACCTAGGATCATCAATGAGCCAGAAGTGCCTCTTCCTAGGTATAAATATGCACAAAAAAATTGAAAGCAGGGACTCAAACAGATAGTTGAACACCAGTGTTCATAGCAGCATTATTCACAGTAGTCAAAATTGGAAACAACCATGTACATATGGACAGTTGATAAACTGTATGTGGTATAAGTCTATAATGGAATATGATTCAGCCTTTAAAAGGAAGGAAATTCTTACACATGCTACAACATGGATGAACATTGAACACATTATGCCAGACGCTGTGTAACACATACTGTATGATTCTACCTTTGTGAGGTACTTTGAGGATGCAAACTCATAAAGACAGCAAGGAGAAGAGAAGCTGTAGAGGGAGAAATGGGGAGTTAATTGTTGAACTGGCAGTTTGTGTTTGGGATAATGAAAAAGTTCTGGAAATGGATAGCAGTGAGGTTGCACAACTTTGTGAATGTTCTTAATGGCACTGAATTTGTACATCTCAGAATGGTTAAAATGGTACATTTTATGTTATGTATATTTTACCTCAATTGAAAAAAACCCATGAAGTGCCATTAAATAATTTCGGTAAGTGATTGTCAGGCATGTCAGTGAAAGTTGAATGGCTTTTCATAGTTTATATTTTGTAATGTGAAAGTTAGTTTAGAAAAGTTAGTTTTTCTAAAGATTTTCTAAAGTGAGTCTAGGAATCTCTAAGAATGATAAGATCGTTAAGTAAGTCCGGAGATTATAAAATAGCTCTCCTGATAATCTTTAGCTTTAAGGATTTAGGGTCTAATACAGGTTGGGCCACTGTTTGAGGTCACTTTTGCTGCAAGGCTTCTATCTAGTAGATTTTTTTTTTTTCGTTTTTTCATAACATTTATAAACATAGTATATCTTTTCTTATTATATTAGTCTAATTTATAATATTAGTCATTAATTAGTCTAATTTTATTTTGTCTTTAAAAAAAAAATTCCCGTGGTGTATGTCTTGAGCTGAGGAAGAGACAGTTGTGTAGATGTCATAGTTATTATTTAGTTGCTATTAGTTAACAGGTTATTATTTAGGTACAATCTTCTTAGGTAAACATTTTGTTTTAATTTTAGGCATTGTGGTGTGACTTCGTTATATCACAGGATAAGTCTGAAAAAGCCTACAGTAAGTTTCTTTTAGAAATTTTATTGCACTTTTTGATTCCAGATGTGTATCTCATTGTTGTTGTTCAAAATAAGTATCCACTAATAATAGTGGTTTTGCCTAAGTATTTTTATATTGTTCATTAAAGAATTTGTGTTATTGGGATATATTTTGGAAAAAAAACCGTATACATCTTGTTATACTCTTTCTTGCAGGTAGTGCTGAAGTAGAAAAATGTATATGTATATTGCAAAGCTCATGTATCAACGTGCATAGCATAGAGGGAAAGGATTACATAGCTTCTTTACCTTTTCAGGTAAACTTGAGTATTTCTATGTTTCTGTGTTTGTTTGGGGACTATTCTTTAATTAATTGGTTTCAGAAGTATGCTACTTTTCCACCTTATAGTTAATCAAGGATGTTATTTTTACTCTAACTAAACTCAGTAACTTTAGTGGCTTACCATTTTTCCATTCTTTGAATAAAAAGTAAATTGGTGGAGTGAATTATGACGTCTTCTCTGAGTTTTTTTTTCCTGGTGAAGTGATACATAGGAAATCATTTTGGTTATGCTAAGCACATGACAGTATTAATCTTTATCCTGTTTTTCATCTTTCTTATGTCTAGTGCTCATGTTAAAGTTTTATCACGTTGTCACTTTGGTGCTAATATTTGCTGCCCCTGGCAGGATATTGAGATTTAATTCTTTCTTAGGCTTGATTTTGTCTTATGCTTGCTTATTAAAATTACTTTTAAAAAATGTTATAGTTAATGATCCTATTATTTTGTAAGGCTCTTATTAAGCTGGAAGAACATCTAATGTCCTATATTGTTTCCTGAAAACATTTATAATAAGTAGCTTCTTTTACTTCTGTTTTTCCTATCCTTTTACCTGGCAGGTTGCAAATGTTTGGCCCACCAAATATGGATTACTGTTCGAACGAAGCAGTTCTTCACATGAGCTACCTCCAGGCCCACCCAGGTATCCAGTTTACTCAGTTCTGAGTATTATTACTTGTGCTTTTTTTGTGTTAGTTCTGAGGTGAAATTGTTCCCCTAAGAGTTTTGGATGATGATAATTTCCATGGGAACAGCATAGATCTATGCCATTTTCTCTCATCTCACTGTTGTGCACTCCTGAGTTCTACTCCTCACTTGATACAGAATCACTTACAGCTTTTACCTCCCAAGTTGTAAAATTGAACAAGCATATAGCCTAAAGATAACAATACTCAGTTCTTAGCTCTGTCATCTTTTCATTGTGCTACTTTGGGCAAATCTTTAGAGCTTCCTTGGATTTAGTTTCATTATTTGTTACAGAAGTAGTATCATTTGCTTCTTAGAATTTATGCAGGATTAAATGAGCTAATGTATATAACCTTTGTCACAAGGCTTAGTATGCATTCTAGAAGCACAAGAAATGGTGGGTGCTTACTGATGGTGTCTTTACCTGTCTCTCAAATCAGTTATGAGCTCACCGAAAGGCAGTGCCCATCACAGTGTGGTGCAAATAGTAGACACCATGTTTTTAGAAAATTGCTTACAGATTTCAGTCTCTTTCTGTGTTTAGCTAGAAGGCCAGTTTTTCCACTCCCCCCCCTTTTTTCAACCAATCCTTAAAAACATGCAGCCTCTTTATTTTCTTGAAGTTTTTCTTTCCTTTCCTTTTTTTTTTTTAAAGTGCATTCCTGTGTAAATAGGTGTAGGAGACAAAATTTTTTTTTCTTAGCTTCCAAAGACACATTGCATTAAAAAAAAAAAAAATTAATGGAGTGAATTATGAAGTCTTTCCCAAGGTTACAAAAAAAGACTACCTTGTGCCCATTACTCCATTGGTTTTGTAATGGGCTGACTGCTGTTTGCACATGATTCCTGTGCTGTATTGATTTTCCTCAGTGTGTGTATGTATACAATCTTCTGCATAAGAGGAGATTTCTAGGCATGAAATAGGAGATACTGCAAAAAACACAATGTAAAAAGTGTAGAGGGTTTCTTTTTGAGATGGTAGTTTTCTACTTGCTTGTGTAATCTGGAGAAGATACTGTTTTGCAAGGAAGGTACAAAATTTGTGTACAAATGGAGTTATCTTGTGTTGACGATTGATTGTTTGTTTATTACTAGAGAACCTTTACCCACTATGTTCAGCATGCTGCATCCACTAGATGAAATAACCCCACTTGTTTGTAAATCTGGAAGTAAGTGCATTTTTATACATTCCTTTTCATAGCTCATTTTTTGCTTTTGAGGGAGAGGAGAAAACAAAGGTGCTTATAAAAATTTGAGTTGTTAAGCATTTTATGAAAATAACTTATATTATGAAAATAGTTCATGTTAAGGCAAGAACTTTTTGAATACCATGGGTTTAACTGTTTTAATAGTTATTCTTTCCTAAAAGCAGGGTCTATAAGTGGATCAGGATTACTCATATTATGTTTGCTAATCTACCTGTAGAGTGATTAATAAGTAAATGAGTGATTCTTATATGAACTGTTTATTTTATTTTATTTATTAAATTTAAAAACCTTTTATTTATTTTCAGAGAGAGGAGAAGGGAAGGAGAAAGAGAGGGAGAGAAACGTCAATCGATTTCCTCTCACATATCCCCAGCTGGGGACCTGGCCTGTAATCCAGTCATGTGCCCTGACAGGGAGTTGGACAGGCAGCCTTTTGGTTTGCAGGCTGGTGCTCAATCTACAGAGCCACACCACCCAGGGCCATTTTATTTTATTTTTTGAAGAAAAAAGTATGGGTTATTAGGCCTGTACTGTGTAAATTTTAATATTTCATTTTCCCTGCTCATAATCTGATTATTTGGGGCTCAGAACTTTTAATATTTGCTACAAGTGTTTCTGGATGTATATTTAAAAATTTTCAGTGTGTCCAAGCATGATAGGTAATTGTGACTAACAAGGATAGAAAACTAAAAAAAAAATTATGGTTTACTCTTACTTTAGGACTTCATCCTAAGCACAGTATTTTGAAATATCAGTGTGTTTAACTTCTGTGTCAGAACTTGGCAAACCATACCCTTATAAGGCTTAAGAGCAAAGAATAGTTTTTAACTTTTTAAAGGGTATAGAAAAAACAAAAATGGTTATACAACAGAGTCAGTATGTAATGCACAAAGCCTAAACCAGTTACTCTTTGGTCTTCTACAAAAAAAGTTTGTTAATACTTCTATGCTGTATTGGATGTAGTTACAGACAACCCAAATAAACATGTTAGTACCTGTGACTGAATTGTATGTGGCCATTATTGATCATGCTTTTGAATAATATCTGCTGACCTCAGGAATTGCTTATTCATAATGCTAAGTAGGATATAAAACAATGCAATTGATTTTGATTTTGTAAAAACATAAGTATGTGTATAAGTATAAGGGAAAAAACTGGAAGGAATACTCCTTGATGTATTAATAGTGGCTATTTTGAGATGATGGTATTATGAGCAATTTTAATTTTATTTTTTATAAAATACTTATTTTTATAAAATGTATATTTTTATTTTCTAATTCAACTGAGAGGGGAGCATTTAGGATATTATCAAATAGGTACAGAGAAGTCAATTCATGGTACTGTAGAGATAGAACCTAACAAAACTCCCTAGGAAAGCCTTATTTTATATGTGTAATCAGTAAAGTAGAAACAGGTGTACTGTTCAGTACTGTATAAATAGTTATTGTAGAGGACAGATTTCATACAGAAGACGAGAACCAGTAAGGAAGTCAGACGTGGCAGCATAGTTGATTAAAATTGATAAATAATTTCGTTATTGAAGGATTCATGGACCTTTCATCTGTGGCTGATTAGTTTAATGGTGGATCAGCACAAATCTTCACCTTTTAATCGTGTGTTTGTGAATTTGAAACTGGTAACACGGTCATCTTTAATGTATTTTGAAGAATTTGATGCCCAAAGTAAATTTATTAACAACGCAGGGTTAATTAATATATTAATGGATTTTTATGTCTTAATTGGCTTGGTTTCTCTTGATCTGTAGGAATTGTAAGAAGTCTTTTTATAAAGAACAGTGTTGTGAAGTCTATTGTTCAAAACCTGATGATTTCTATTTTATTGTTAAGGTCTTTTTGGTTCACCACGGGTGCAATATGTTGTAGATCATGCGATAAAAATAGTTTTTCTCAACACTGATCCCTCCATTGTAATGACCTACGACACTGTTCAGAATTTGCATTCTGTTTGGGTTCTCCGGAGAGTCAAAGCAGAGGTAAGGATAAAGGGTCGTTAAAACTGAAAACCTTCATATGTTTTGTGAAATAGATTGAGCTTCTTAGGAAAAATGAAAAGATTTGTCTTATTTTATTTTTTTATATGATAGATTTTTTTAATAATTTATTTATTCATTTGTTTGTTTTATTTTTTTATTTTTAGAGAGAGGGTAAAGGAGAAAGAGAGGGAGAGAAACATCACTGTGTGGTTGCCTCTCACTTGCGACCCCAACTGGGGACCTGATGTGTAACATAGTCATGTGCCCTGACTGGGAATCGAACCAGTGGCACTTGGCTCTCAGGCTGATGCTCAATCCACTGAGCCACAGCAGCCAGGGCCCAAGATTTGTCTTTAATAACTTGAATCTACTCTGAATTCTCACAAGGAAATTACCGTTTTCATCTAATTATTACTCTTTTTCCTTTCTTATTTTGACTTAAGGAAGAGAATGCTGTTTTAAAATTCTCTGACCAGGGGGTAACCCCGCAGAGTGCGGCCCCTAGCAGCTCCCTGACAGCACACCTCAGAAGCCTCTCAAAAGGAGATTCCCCCGTGGCCTCGCCTTTCCAGAATTACTCCTCTATCCACAGTCAGAGTCGTTCCGCCTCCTCGCCCAGTCTACACTCCCGCTCTCCTTCTATCTCCAACATGGCGGCACTAAGGTGGGACTTGAGTGTGGAGTGTGTCCTCTTTTACCAGGATAGTGCAAGAAAAAGATCTTTCTCAAAACTTTCTCTTAGTTTTGAGGGATTTAAAATTTCTTTTGCCAGCTCCTGACTATTTTTTAGGGAAGACAGTTGTTATTCTAGTTTCTTTGTAAGACTTTCAGGTCTGCTATGTTACCGTTTTTCAATAAGTCATATTTGGAGGCTGCCTGTGCTTGCCATAAAATTGATTGTCTCCTTTGCATTACCAAGTGGCAGCAGTGACAAATATTGGTTGCAAAAATACTTTGATATTATTTTGTCTTAATTTGCATTAGTTTTTTTTTTCTTTCTGGTTGCCTCTCTTTCTAGCTATTATCTATCTATTGATATAGAAGTACAGTTTTGTTGGTGTGCATATGTGAGTATACAGGAAAAGAGTTTAGGCTTTTAAAAAAAATCTTTATCTGAGGACATGTTCACTGATTTAGAGAGAGAGGAAGGGATGGAGGGAGAGGGAGAGAGAAAGAGAAAGAAACAAACATACTGTGAGAAAGAAACATCGATTGGTTGCCTGCTGTACGTGCTCCAACTGGGGGGTTGAACATCCAACCTTTTGGTGTGTGGGACGATGCTGCAACCAACAGAGCCACCTGGCCAGGGCTAGTTTAGACCTTTTGAATGATACAAATAATTCATTTTGAGGCAGAAAGTGAACTAATTTTCAGTTTTAAAAGGAGGAATTCTAAAAAGAATTGGAACTCTTTAGAATATAGTAAAACACATTAACAAGAAGTAGTTATCCCCTTTTAAGAAATTGTGTTCCTGACTGGGATTGTGCCATGAGTGCTCTCCATACCGAGAAGTGTGGAAGGTGTTCCTGGGAAGTGTGCGATGTCGTCCTGTGTCGTTGTTGTGATGCCCTCTCTCCTCTGTTTATTTCGCAGTCGTGCTCATTCCCCTGCCCTAGGAGTGCACTCTTTCACGGGGGCTCAGAGGTTCAACCTTTCAAGCCATAATCAATCTCCAAGGAGACACAGTATTTCTCATTCTCCAGAAAGTAATTCGAATAGCTCTTTTCTTGCACCAGAAACAGAGCCAATTGTTCCAGAACTTTGTATTGACCATTTATGGACAGAAGCAATTACTAATATAAGGTTTGGAATATATACTTTTATATTCAAAGAAAAATATTGTTAGAAGTCTTAGAAGATACTTGGTATTTTGCTTAAACTTCCTTTTAGTCTATTCAGTTATTAATACCTATAAAAATACATAGACATGTATTAACGCCAGCTTTGTTTCAGTAGAGGACATTAATGATATTAAAGATATCATAAAAATATTTTTTTTTCATTTTTTTTTAATAGTAATAATCGCTCACATTTGAGGTGTTTGATGGTATAGGGAGAAATAACATTTCTGTAGAGTAGGAAACTGGGATTTTATAGCATTTTTAAAAGTGTTTTATTAAGGTTTTTGAGTATTGGTTTTTTTGTTTATTTTTTGGGAAACACAGTTCAGAACTCTGTTCTGTGTTATCTTTCTCTTTTTATGTTCTCCTTAATTATCCATTCATTAATTCAGCCAATACCAGTGTGTGTGCTAGTGGTTGTAGGTTAGCAGGCAAATTAGTCACTCCCCTGTCCTCAGAGAAACATGGAAGGATGGTGGCACAGGAGACACTGCCTGTTCTGCTGGCAGGGCTTTGGGAAGATGGGAGAATGTACAGTAATCAGAGACCATCAGAGCTGAAGTTCAGGAGGATGAGTCTGCGTTATGCTCAGGGAACTGCAGATGCACTCACTTGGCTTGTGCCAGGGGTAGAGAGAGCGAGAGCCTTTTAGGAGGGCTCTTCCCTGTGATGAGAGCTGTAGGTAGGTGCTTTGTGTGCGGGTCTAAACTCAGGGAAAAGAGCAGAGCAAAAAACATGGGAGTTGTGGGCTTAAATGTTGATCAAAGCAAGAGAGGTGGTCGGAATTTAAGGAGTGGGTAGGGGTCAGGTTTTTGGACAGCCTGTGGATGAGCTTGTGGTGGCAGGTGGTCTGGTAACCCTCTGGAACTGCATTGTAATTGTGTGTATGTGTAGTGTGGAGGCTTTTTCCTAAGGACAGAGTTTTCACATTCCTTAGAGTCTCAAAGTGGGTCTGTGACCTCCACATAGTTAAAACCTGGTGGTGTAGAATCAGAAGAGGGCTAGGGACTGAAGTCTTAGAAACTTAAAAGTTGGGTGGTGAAAAGAGAAAAGAGACCAAGTGCAAAGAGGCAAAGCAAGAGAGGTTCAGCGGGAGAAGCAGCAGGAGAGAAATGTCATGGAGCCCAGGAAAAAAGACACTTTCACAAAGAAAATGCCCGTATTGCCAGGTGCTGGTGAAGTGTGGCATCAGAGGTGAGCTCAGAGAGGAGGTACGTGGAGTGCGGTGAGTTCACCGGTGGCCTTGGCCAGAATACTTGGGAAGCAGAGTGGTGGAGTGGAGTGGGATAGAGGAAGTAAATGGGGCTGAGGAAGTGAATGTGGACATAGTCTGTCTCAAGGAGTTTGCCTTTGAAGGGGGGTGAGGATACACAGCTAGCCAGATGGAGGCTATGGATCAGGGGGGAGTTTTGCTTATGCTGACATGTTTAAAGAAAATTCATGGTCATGACTAAATACCTCAGTGGGTGTCTCTAAAAAGCAAGGGTATTTCCTTACCCGAACACAAAACCTTTGTTACACCCAGCCAATTAACACTAAGTCTTTCATATTATCTAATATTCAGTCCATCTTTATATTTGCAGGCTTTCATCTTAATATGAGAGAATAGGTTTCTTTAAAAAAAAAAAAAGATTTTATTTATTTTTAGAGAGAGGGAAAGGGAGGGAGAAAGACAGGGAGAGGGAACATTCATCAGTTGCCTCTCATACACGCAGCACCTGGAACTGAACCCACAACCCAGGTGCATGCCCTGACTCGGAATCAAACTGGTGACCTTTGGCTTTGCAGTATGACCCTGAACCAACTGAGCCACAGCCATCAGGGTGAGAGTGTAGGTTTTAAGGAATGTACCCAAAAGAGGGAAAGTGTTGAAAATACAGAGAAGAGGAAATGATGGTGGACAAGGAACCAGCAAGGATCAAAATCGGTGAGATTAGCCTGGGGAGAAAGAAGGTCGTGTTTATTAGACACAGAGACAGGGTGCTGAACCTCCTCCTGTCTGGGAGACAGAAGGCAAATGCCTGTTCTTAGAGGAGGGGTTAGAGGGTAGGTTGTTGAAGTAGCTTGTCTGTTTTTGTTCCTCATGTTAAATAAAAAAATTCCTACCTTTAATGACCTTATTGGTAAGTTGCATATATTGCAGATCCCTGTTTTACGCCTTTTTGGTCTTCTGCACCACTTTAGGAAGAAATCTTTGGGAATTAGAAGTACGGATTGAAAGAGTAAGGAAATGGAACCTAATGGGAGAGAGAGAGAGAGAGAGAGAGAGAGAAGAGATAGGAGGGGGCATGTTATAAAGCGTAGGACACCTTCAGACATTGAAAGAATAGGAATTCAGCTTTGCATTTACTTTAGCAGTAGTTGATTTGCATAATATGGAAATAAAAACCTCATTGGTGTTGATTAAATTTATTGTGATTTCCCCCAAAAAGCTGTGGAGTGGACTCAATCAAAGAGCTGAAAGAAATCTCAGAGATCATGAAATTCAAATCCTAGAAGTGGTTTTGGGTCTTCAAGGTTATTGGTTGGCCCATGTAGTTTTTAGATTTGTAGAATATTTTCAAAGACTTAATAGTTAGCATGGTATATTTTTGAACCGATGCTGACAGTTACTTCATTAATATATCTGTTGCAGAGAGAAAAATTCACAGGCCTCAAAAGTGTTCATTACATCTGACCTGTGTGGGCAGAAGTTCTTGTGCTTTTTAGTAGAGTCCCAGCTCCAGTTACGGTAAGTGCATATTCCTAGTGATTCTGTGTAAGTTACTGTGTAAATAACTGTCCCTGTGTGACGCTGGACTCTAGTGAGCAGCTTGGGCATGGGGGCTCCTCAGCAGCCTGGCCAAAACTTTCTTAGAACTGTGTTGCATGCAGTCTAGGGCCCTTCTTGCCCAATCGCTCTCTCCCTTTATAGGTGTCAGACTTGCATTATGGTATGAAGGCCTCCCCCCTCCTCCTTCTGATTCCTTCCCTTTATCCTTCAGTGTGTTGTTCCCTTAAACGCTTACAAGTTGAAAAAAACCATTATTGAAATAATTTATATACCATAAAGTTAACATGTTTAAATGTACAATTAAATGAATTTTAGCAAATTTACAGAGTTGTGTAGCCATCACCACAATCCAGTTTAAAGTATTTCTCTCATCTTGAAAAAACTTCTTATGCTTGATTTGCAGTCAGTCCCGTTCACACTCCTAAACTTGGGCAACTGCTCTGTAGGCTTTTGGTCTTTGTGGATTTGCCTTACCAGGACATTTTATAGAATCTTACGAAATGTAGTTTTCTGTGGCTAGCTTCTTTCACAGCATAATGTTTGTTAGAACCCACCATGTCATAACACGTGTGAGTGTTTTATTCCTATTCTGTTCTTTGGTCCATTGTATAGATGCACCATGTATGGTTTATCTCATAAGTTGATGGACATTTGGTCTGTTTTCACTTTTTGACCATTGTTAGGTATGGTGCTATGAATATTGGAGCTAAAGTCTTTGTGTAGACACACAGGATTTCTTTTTCCTTGTGTAGATTCCTAGGAGTGGAATTGTTGGGTCAATAGTAAAATCATTTTAACTTTTTAAGAAATTGCCAAACTGTTTCCAAATAGGCTGCATCATTTTACATTGCCACCAGCCACGTTTGAGGGTTATAGTTTCTCCTTGACAAGATTGGGTATTGTCAGTCTCTGATTTTAGTGATTCTAGTGAGTGAAAAGTGTTTTTACTTTATACTATTTTTTAATTGTATTGGGTTGGCCAAAAAGTTCATTTAGTTTTTTTCCATAAAATAAAGGGCACATTTTTACTTTTCACCAATTACTTATTGATTTGGCTATTTTGAGTATGTTGGCTATCTCCTGCTATTGGCTTCTAGTGAGTAGAGGCTAGGGGTGCTGCTAAGCATCTTCCGATGCATAAGACATCCCACAGCAAAGAATTATTTGGCCAAAATGTCAATAGTACCAAGAAACTTCACAAACCACTTTTGACACATTCGATACTTGTAGCACCTTCTCCATACACAGCACAAATCACTTTTTGCGTTGCATTTGCATTTTTATCTTTCTTGAGGTAATAAAGCATAATATGCCACACATACTGTGTATTTTCTTCCGTCTTTAGTATTAAAATGACTACACAAAAATTCACCTATTTTGATAAGTTTTCTTTAAATGTATGCTGATGTGACTGCTGTCGAAATACAGTCTAAAAAATTGTTTGAATGAAGTTAAAGACAAGTAACTGAGCACTACTAGAACCATTGTACAGCAAAAATTAAATGGACTTTTTGACCAACCCAACATTTTATTCCTCATTCGAGAATATGTTGATTGATTTTTAGAGAGAGAGGAAAGGGGAGAGAGAAAGAGTGACAGACATCAGTCTGAGAGAGAAATGTCAGTATCAAACCTGCGACCTTCTGATGTCCTGGATGATGCAATTGAGCTACCCAGCCAGGGCGAGAAGTGTTTTTAATTGCATTTCCCTACTGATTTATGATTTTGGGCATCTTTTCATGTGCTTAATAGCCATTTATTTATTTACCTTTTTAGGTGAAATTTATATTCATGTCCTTTGACCATTTACTTACCATTTTACTTTGAAATAATTGTAAATCACAGGGAGTTACAAAATAGTAGAGTGGTCCTGTGTACCCTGCTCTCTTTGTCTCATCGGTGATCAAAACTAGGGAGTTGGCATCAGTATAATTCACAGACCTTATTTAGTTTTCGTGAGTTTTACATGGATGTGTGTATGTGTATGTGTGATTGCAGGAAGTTTTCTCACGTGTGTAGATTTGTGCAGGCACCACAGTCAAGGTACAGAACTTCTTTATTATCTCAGAGATCTCTGTTGTGCTTCTTTGAAGTCACATACACCATTCCCACCCATCCCCATCCCTAACCTGTGACAACCACTAATCTATTCCCCATTTCTACAGTTTTGTCATTTAAAATTGTTATATAAATGGATTCATACAGTACATAAACTTTTGAGATGGGCTTTTTCCAGTCAACATTTCCCCTTAAGAATAGTACAGGTTGTTGCATGTGTCAATACTTTGTGTTTTCTTAAATTTAATATTTAGCTGTGTAAAGTTTCAAGAGAGTAATGATAAGACCCAACTCATCTTCGGCTCCATCACCAACATACAGGCAAAGGATGCAGCACCAGTGGAGGTAAACGCAGGCACTTTTCTTAAGAAATTGAAACTCATTATGCTTTGTAATTTGCACAGATTGGAAAATAAAATTCGTGTCCTTTTTTAGAAGATAGATACCATGCTGGTCCTGGAAAGCAGTGGAAACCTGGTGCTTTACACAGGAGTGGTTCGGGTAAGTAATAAGTAGCCTTTTGTGCTTTTGTAGGGCTGCCTCAGTATGATTTTGTAATGTTACTTTAGTTGATATTTAACATTTGTTACCTCCTGTCTGTAGGATTTGGCAGAAGATTTTCCTAGGAATTGGTTGAAGTCTCCAATTTAGGATGGTCCTAAGTTGGAGGTCTAGGACTCGTTGCCATTAGGTGAATTGGCACTAGGAACTTTGCAGAGATAGGAACCTTTTTAGAGAGTATAGGCAGATTATTTTTAGAAAAAAGTTAAGCTGGAATTTTTCAAAGAATGTAGTTTTGAAATTGATATATGGGTAGCTTTGTTAAGTCTGAAACTTTTCGTCAAGTTTCATTATTACTGGATGTGTAATATGTATGCTGGATCCTTTATCAGTTATGAAATTTACCTATGAATAATGTAAATTTTACAAATTTAAATTATAAAATTTCAATACATATAAACAGTTTGAAGAATAATGATGTGAACATTTATATAAGCTTGACCCAGGTTAAGAAATAGGGTGCTGCCAGTATCGTTATAACCTCTGGGCATTCTTTCCTGATTGTTTTTTCATCTCCCCGCTTTCCCCAGATAAGACACTATCCTGAGTTTTGCAATAAATTAGTCCTTTGTTTTTATTATTTCTTGTTTTGCAGTTATGTATGTGTCACTAAAGAGTGAATTAAATTTCCTTTCTTTGAATTTTTATATAAAGGAAACCATACTATATACTCTTTTCTGACCTGATTATTTTGCTCAACATTGTACTATTTTTAGATTTATCTATGTCAATGTGTAGCTGTTGTTTCCTCATTTACTGTTACATAGTATCCTATTATATAATGATACCAAAACATATACTAGTTTACCAGTTACTAGGGTTGTCTGTGTTGTTACTGCTGTTCTAGTAAACGCTTAAAAAAAGTCGTTATATATATGTCCCCTAGCCTTTCCAGTATATGCGTATTCACCTTAGCCATGTGGTACCAAATTGTTTTCCAAAGTATAGGTTGTACCAGTTTACAACATCTCTCCCCACTCCTGGTCTCCAACAGTGTATGAGAGTTCTGAATACTTTTTGCATTCCTACTAATCCACAGTTTTATTCGGTTTTGCTCTCGCCATCCTCCCACGACCACCCATCCCTGAATTGGTGCCTCATTTATAGCCAGGTGAGAACCGAAGTCTAAGCACCCTACTTGGCTTTGCTGACCTGACTGAGAGGTGGGACCCAGTTCTCCATGGTGTTTGTCTGGAGTAGGTTGGTTATTGTCCAAAAGCTTTCTTTCTTGTTAGGCTGTCCATTTCCTGATTCTTTACTCAGGGAGAGCAGGATTTCTTGGGCCTATTTTTTTTTTTTTTTGTTTGCTCCCATCATGAGATTGTGCCTCAACTTCTGTGCTACCCAGAGGTCAGTCTGAGACATGAATGTTGTTTCAGAGCAGTGTTTAGTTCTCAGATCTTTTACTGTGTCCCTGTTGGTCAGTTTTACACATGGGACACTCAGGCCTGCCCAGGATTTCATACACATACTTAGAAAATCCTTTTCTCTATTCTCCCTCACCCCCATATCTCCCATCACTCCCTAGTAGGGACAGAGAGGAGTTACTGCCTTGTTACTGTGGGGGTAGAATACAGTGCAGGAGGGGGGAGGGAGGGTATTGCCTTATTGCAGAGCAAGGATGAAAGCCAGTGCTCCTGCCCCTGCATAGTGGCTGCACAGTGCTGGGAGGGGGAGGGGCTGTCTCATGGCACAAGCAGGGCTCTCTCCATAGTCCGCAGTTGCAGTGCCTGATGAGGAGGGGACATGAACCTAAGTTACTGCAGAGCAGGCCTGTAAGGTAGGCCTGGCTCACAGCCTCTGTGCTGAGGGAGGGTGAAACTTAATCCTCACAGGTGAAAGGTAGTCTCCAGACCACAGTTCTTGATGAGAAGGAGGCCACTGAGTGCAATGGCTTTTTCCTAGTGTTTGCCTGGAATGGGGCAGGTATGGGGAAAATGGTTCTGTCCTGCTTGGTCACTGTTTTTCCAGCACTTTGGCTAGAAAGAGTTAAGGTTTTCATGGGGACCCCCTTTGGTCTGCGCCTGTGGGCATTTCTGGGTTGAAGGCTCCTAAAGAGCCCAAAACCTGATTTTGTAAAGAGTTTAAGAAAAGTAGAAACCTAGAGATTTCATCATAGGTTACTCCTGGCTCTCAGATCCCTAGTCAGTCAGTTTTCCTTCCTCACCTTTCAGAGTCTTCTGTTGCATTCAAATTTCACACAGAGTTTCTTTTTTTTTTTTTTTTTTGTAGTAATTAGTGGGAGGAATAGTCTGAAATGTGCTTTCTCCATATTTTCAAGCTGGAGATCTCTCATAGCTTTTTTAAAAGGTGGGACTAACGTAAGTTTACAGATATTCATATGGAAAAATAATATAATAAATATAAGAATAAACTGCTTTACATATTCATAACTGTAAATGTATTTTTGCCTCACCCTGTATGCATTAATTTTCAGTCTCATTTTGTTTTCTAATCCTGTGGGTTTTATTTGGGCAACTTTTGTAATTTTATTAGTTTCTGGGAAGTATATTGACATAAATATGTATATTGTTAGAATTTCTTTTTAATTTTGATTATTTCCTTGTAGTCTTATCAAGAGTTCTCAGCCGTATGGATGTGAGTTTTTGCTGTGTTTTCCTGAGCGCCCTGTTGATGGCTGAGACAAGGGGTGGTTAGCACGGCTTGTCAGCTGACCCTTTAAGTGGTCAGTGAAGAATTTATTTGATATAAATACTTTTTTGAGGAAGAAGTATTTGAGAGTTTATGACAGAAGACAGATAGTGGGCTAGAGAGCACAGCTTGAATTACATTGGATTCAATTTCTTAAGCGTTACTCAACCTCATTTTTTTCAGCCCTTTACAAATAATTGGTGTTATCTCTTTGCCTGGAGATTTAGTTAGCAAGTCTGCTACTTATAGTTTCCGACAGCTTAGTGTTCCTGCTGCCTTTACCACCAATAAGGTAAAATACATTGTATATGGAATTTTATATAACGTCTTGACTATATTAACATTACTCCCTTTCATGAAAAAAAAAAAAATTCCCAGTAATGAAGAGGGGTTGGACCAAGAGAAATTACAGTAGTCCTTCTCTATATCGCAGTTCATTTATCGCGGCCTCACTGTATCGCGTCTTTTTCGCTATATCGCGGCATTTTGCGGTACTGTATACGTATGTTGTTAAAGTTACGTAGGTTTAAGAGTGTAGAACATGTTTAAGAACATAAGTAGTGTTTATAAAAGTGTGGAAAAGGTTAATAAGGGAGTGGGAAGGTTAATAAGGGACTGGGAACGGTTTATAAGTGTGTGGGAAGGGTTTATAAAGTCTTAAAATATATATAAATACTAAAATAAAGGGAAGGTTCCTACTTGGCGGATTTTCACCTATCACAGGGGGGGGTCTAGAACATAATACCCGCGATAAGTGAGGGAATACTGTATATCAAGGTATTTGTAGTTAGATGGAGGAATTTTTTTTAAAATTTAAATTAAATTATATTTTATTGTATATGCTATTACAGTTGTCCCAATTTTTCCCCCTTTGCCCCCCCTCCACCCAGACCCCCCACTCCCTTAGGCAATCCACATGCCCGTTGTGCATGTCCATGGGTCATGCATATATATTCTTTGGCTACGGTATTTCCTATGCTGTACTTTACATCCCCATAACTATTCTGCAGCTACTAATTTGTACTTCTTAATCCCTTTACCTTTTTTGCCCATCCCTCCAGATCCCCATCCCATCTGGCAGCCATCAAAATGTTCTATGATTGTTTCTGCTCTGTTTGTTTGTTTTGTCTTGTTTTTATTCAGTTATGATAGATATGTATTTATTGCCATTTTATTGTTCATATTTTTGATTTTTTTTTTTATAAAGAAGACCCTTTAATGTTTCATATAATACTGGTTTGGTGGTGATGAACTAACTCCTTTTGCTTTTTCTTGTCTGGGAAGTTCTTTATCTATTCTTTGATTCTAAATGATAGCTTTGCTGGGTAGAGTAATCTTCATTGTAGGTCCTTGCTTTTCATCACTTTGAATATTTTTTGCTAGTCCTTTCTTGCCTGCAAAGTTTCTTTTGAGAACTTAGCTGACAGTTTTACAGGAGCTCCCTTGTAGGCAACTAACTGCTTTTCTCTTGCTACTTTGAAGTCTTTCCTTGCCTTTAACCATTTGCATTTTAATTATGATTTGTCTTTGTGGGGGTCTCTTTGGGTTCATCTTGTTAGGGACTCTTTGTGCTTCCTGGACTTGTATGTCTATTTCCTTCACTAAGTTAGGGAAGTTTCCTGTTATTATTTTTTCAAATAGGTTTTCAATATCTTGCGCTCTCTCTCCTCCTTCTGGCAACACCATGATGTGAATGTTGGCACGCTTGAAGTTGTCCGAGAGGCTCCTCACACTATCCTCATTTTTCTGAATTCCTTTTTCTTCTTGCTGTTCTGATTGGGTGTTTTTTGCTTTCTTATGTTTCAAATTGCTGATTTGCTTCTCAGCTTTATCCACTGTATTGTTGATTTCCTGTAAATTGTTCTTTATTTCAGTTAGTGTATCCTTCAGTTCTGACTGGTTCTTTTTTATGGTTTCTATGTCCTTTTTTATGCTGTTGAAATTCTCTGAGTTCATCTGCTTTTTTTGTAAGTTCATTGAACATACTTACAACCAGTATTTTGAACTCTGCATCTAGTAAATTGCTTGTCTCCATTTTGTTTAGTTCTTTCTGGAATTTTATTCTGTTCTTTAATTTGGGCCATGTTTTTATCTCCTCATTTTGGTAGCCTCCCTGTGTTTGTTTCTATGTATTAGGTAGAGCTGCTATGACTACCTGTCTTGGTACTGTGGCCTTATTTCACAGGTGTCCTGCAGTGTCCAGTGACACAGCTTCTCTTGTCACCTAGGCTGGATACTCGAGGTGCACCCTCCGTGTAGGCTGAGTACACCCTCCTCCTGTAGTTGAGCCAATGGTAGGGAATTACTCAGGCCTGTCAGCTGCAAGGGCTGGTGGACCACTGACTATCAGTCTCTGACCACGGTGGAGGATTAGCTGTGCAAGGGCCCATGCGACAGAGCAGGACTTACTCTAGCAGGGCTCTGATGCCCACTGAGTCTGCCCCTTGAGTGTGTCTCTGTGGAAGTTGTTGGGTAATGGTGCTCTGACATGGTCTGTAGCTATCTACTAGGTGCACAGGCTCTGGGGCCTCCCAAGGGGTGCAGACCAAGGTCGGCCACGGCCTTGTGCTGTCACTGCCTGTGTGCTGTTCAGGGACACCCAGCATAAGCTACAGAGTGATATGGCTGCTACTTGTGCTGGACTTGGAGGTGCCCAAGCAAGGCCAAGTTGTAAACCAAGGCCAGCTCCTGCTAGGTCCAGGCCTGGGGCCACTTAGCAAGAGGTTCAGGGCTTGCTGAGGCCAGAGGCTGTTTGTTGGAGAAAATTTAGAAAATCTCAAGCATGAGCCAAGACAAGCCATTAGTATGGAAAAATACTGGAAATAGCTTGGGTGGTCCCAAAATTGGGTCGTTCAAAGCCTCAAGGAATCAACAGGGTGGGTCAAACAGTGTGAACCAGATTGATGGAGTCTCAGATACAGTGCCTGCAGATACTGTTGAGGGAGTGCTCAGAAAAGGAACAGTGGCTTCTGCCAGCACCTCTTTCTGGGAGAAAGCTGCCCCTCCCCCCAGCTCTTACCCTGATGCCAGATACTTCAGTTCCTTCCCATATGTCTTTCAGACTGCCGCCCTGCACTGGAGCTCAGTAGGAGTGAGTCGGAATAAGTCTGTGTGCAGGCCCTTTGAGAGGAAGTGCCTGGGACTCTAGCAGTTTCTGTCTCCCATTGACTCAACCCCCAGAAGTTAGGGGGACTTACCTTCCTAGTACTGGAACCTTGGGCTGGGGAACCTGTTGTGGAGCTGGGGTCCTTGACTCCTGAGATATCCCTCTGATTTTGATCCACCACACATAGTAGTGGGACCAGCCTGTTCTGTGAGTTCACCCCTTCTCCCAGTCTCGATGTGGTTTCTTTTTTAATTCTGTAGTTGTCAGACTTCCATTCAGCTCAGTTTCTTGTGGTTCAGAATAATGGTTGTTCTGTAGTTTAGCTGTAATTTTGATGTGGTTCTGCAAGGAGGTGAGCCATGTTTACCTATGCCACCATCTTGACCAGAAGTCAGATGGAGGAATTTGATGAATTACTAAAATTTTTATTTATTTTTTTTAGTTGTGTTTGATGGGCATAAAATTTGAAATATTAAAAGAAATATATTCTTACATGCCATAACATTTTACTTAAGAATATGATACTTTAAAGTCAAACTTTTTTCACATTTTTTTATTGCTAAAAGGTGGGAAAGGTGTTTATTCCTGGACTGCCAGCTCCTTCCCTGACTGTATCCAACCCGATGCCTCGGCCCAGCACTCCACTTGACAACGTTAACACTCCTATGCCTCTGAGTAAATTACTTGGATCCTTGGATGAGGTGAGCAAGGAATTAGGTGTCAAAAAGTAATAGTGTTTTAAAGAAGTTTGGTTCTTTCCATGATTATCTTTTTTTCTGTTTTAAAAATGACAGAATTGGAAGTTTAATACTTGTAGAACATAACTGTTTCGAAGCACAAATGATTTAGTAAACATGCACTGATGTCTGGTGTGATGTAAAGGTATGTACTGTGGAAGGTGCTACAGAGATGAGAATGAGGCATCCTTTTCCATCTAGGGATCGCAGCATTTACTTGGGTTGAACAGATGTAGTGTCTGCCTAAGAAATTATATTTAAGAGATTATTAAGACATATGAATGATGAATAAATTATCCCAGGGGAAATTCATCCTGATACATCGATGTGGCAGAATCACATCTTGAGAGGCCTGGGTTGGACCATGATAAGTGGGGTGCCTGTAGGTGGGAAGGGGCATTTGGGGCAAAGAACATTCGCAGGAGCATAGGTGGAGAGGCAGGAGAGTGCAGAGCACTTGTGTGCATGTTCACATCTCCCATCTCCTAGTGCACAAGTTAAGACTCTGCATACCTGGGGATGGAATGAATGAATGCTTATGCAAGTACTGGAAGTATGTTGGGTGAGGCCCACGGGGGTGGAATCATCATGATACCCTGTTTTTGAGTGTTTTCTATGTTAGGCACTGTTCTAAGTGTTTTGTATGTATTAACTCACTTAATTTCTTAGAATAGCTTTATTGGAAAGATACTGATCTCTCTTTTACAAATGGCTACACAGATGTACAAAGAGGTTCCTTTTCTGGAGTCTTATATCTTATAGCTAATAAATGGTTGAGCTGGGATTTTCACTCTTACTGATATGCTCTTAGAAGAGGGATGGAAAGGTGGTTTTTATTCTGAATGTAAATACCAGAGCATTACAGGTTTTGGGGTGTGCAGATATGAGTGTTAGGATCTGTGTTTTAGGTAAGTTTGTCTTGGGATTGAAGGTAGAGGGACCAGTTAGATCCCAAGTGGTAGTGTCTGTGTTAATTTCAGAGTTGCAAAGAGAGAGCCTGAGTTAGGGCAGTACATTGGAAAGGAGGGGAGTGACAAGAGAAGCCTGCAGAGGTGGAAATGACAGCATTTGTCAGATGGTGGGATTTGTGCTGTGCTGGGGTAAGGTGCTGGGGAATGAGGCTCAGAGTTCTCTAGGAACCTGGGCCCATCCCCATGTGTATCAAGTTAAGAAGGCTGGAGAAAGTGGTCTGTATCTGAGAGACATCTGAGTGCAGATATTTAGGGGCAGTTTAGAGTGAAGATTGGTGCTGGCACTTGTGCTGGGTAATGTTGGGCCCTGAATATTATTTTTAAACATATGCAGTATTGAGCTGTTCCCTTTTAAGCCAGACACTTACAGAACTCTTGGAAGGGGAGCTCTAGAAATATCAGGGTTGTGTGTGATTTGGTAGAATTTCTTTTATAACATAAGATGGTTACCAGCTTTCTTGGAATTCCATAAGCCTAGGAATGGTTAGTGTTTGTTTGTTTGTTTGTTTATTTATTTAGAGGGGAAGGGAGAAAGTGCGAGAAACATCTCTGTGTGGTTGCCTCTCGCGCCCCCAACTGGGGACCTGATGTGCAACCTTAGTCATGTGCCCTGACTGTGAATCGAACCAGCGACACTTGGTTTGCCGGCTGATGCTCAATCCACTGAGCCACAGCAGCCAGGGAGGAATGGTTAGTGTTTTTAAGGCAGCCGTCAGATCATAGTCCAGCCTAACACATTAGCTGAAGGCTTCCCCACTTCTCAGCGAGATTGTGCAGCTGGACTTGGATCCAGGACCAGTGTAGCTCCGTTTTGGGGTAGCTGTTGGGGTAGAAACTGGAATATAATAAATGCATGTTATGCTGGATTGGCTCTTATGTTGATAAGATAGTCACTTAGAAATTTCCTGTAAATTGAATTAACAGTATTCCCTCACTTAATTGTGGGTATTACATTCTAGACACCTCCCGCGATAGGTGAAAATCCGCGAAGTAGGAACCTTACATTTATTTTAGTATTTATATATATTTTAAGGCTTTGTAAACCCTTCCCACACACTTATAAATCATTCCCAGTCCCTTATTAACCTTTCCCACTCCCTTATTAACCTTTTCCACACTTCTATAAACACTACTTATATTCTTAAACATATTCTACATTCTTAAACCTATGTAACTTTACCAACATACATATACAGTACTGCAAAATCCTGCGATATAGCGAAAAATCTGTGATAAATATTAAGTATAATATTTTAAGAAATCCCGCGATACAGTAAGGCCGCGATAAGTGAACCGCGATATAGAGAGGGACTACTGTATAGGAATCCAAAAGGGTTGGTGGTCCGGACTAGATTTAAAATAGAAAGCATCTGCATGTAATTAGTGACTAACATTATTTAAATTTTTTGTTTGCACATCTGCAGTTGAGGAAAAAATCATGTTGTCCTCAATTTTTAGAACAGACATTTGCAGGGGAAGTATCACTAAGTAGCTATCTCAGTTCTTTGCTTTCTCTTAGCTCTTTCTTCTCTCCAGTGTTGTGGACCCTCTAGTCATATCTGCCATGCCTTCCTCACATTAGAGCGTATGCCTCCAGCCCTCTGAAATTGCCAAGAGCGTTGTTGCCTTCTCTTCTTGTAGCCCTGCCTTACTTGCACACTCAGTCTGGCTATAATCTTCATCATCATACCTTCAGCAGAATGATTGTAACTCATTATGTACAGTTGTTAGACTATATGCAAAAGGAATAAAGTTTCTCCCTCAATTCTCAAAACATACTTACATGTGTTGTATTTTCTACTTTTATAGGTCGTTCTGTTGTCCCCAGTTCCAGAACTAAGGGATTCTTCAAAACTTCACGATTCTCTCTGTAATGAAGATTGTACTTTCCAACAGCTTGGAACGTACATTCATTCTATAAGAGACCCTGTCCGTAACAGAGTGACTCTAGTAGGTATATTTACATTTCATCAGGTAGATTAAGCGGCTTTTTAAGAGATGTGGCTGTCATTTCAAATTTATCAGAATGCAGAATTTTCTTTGAAAAATGAAAGCAAACATTTCTCATGACTTTTAAAACTTTTTTATAATGTTTTATTTCTTTTCACTATTTTACTTTAAAGTAATCTGCTTAACTTTTAAAAAGTTTTTATATTATTGAAAATTTATTGAAAACAGCTTGTTAAATAAGTTGAATTTCTTAAAAGTTAGTCTCCTTTTTTGGTCATGATGACTCTTAGTGTGTATATGAAAATTAGACACTTTGTTAGAAACGAGAATTTATGTAAGTATTTTACAACTATGTACATTTACAGTTTCTGAAATGAGGAAGTATTTACTCCTGTTTGAAGAATATTGTTTATTTTCATTTATTTTATTGAATTTTGTTTTGACAGGCAAAATATCTTGTAAAGCATCAGCTATTTTTAAGACATTCAGAAACTTGGATGCATAGTTTATGTTGACTTGCTCTTGTTTGTTTCCATTCTCTTCCTAGGAGCTGAGTAATGGCTCCATGGTTAGGATCACTCTTCCTGAAATTGCCACATCTGAGTTAGGTACGACTGAGGAGCAAACCTGAATTCCGTGTATTCTTAGTTTGTAACTGGGGTCTTTAAACTTTTACTGTTTTTTTTTTTAATAAAGATTTTATTTATTTATTTTTAGAGTGGGAGAGAGAGAGAACGAGAGGGAGAAAACATCAATGTGTGGTTGCTTGTTGTGCACCTCCAACTGGGGACCTGGCCTGCAGCTCAGTCCCATGCCCTGACTGGGCTTTGAGCCAGTGACCCTTTGGTTCGCAGGCTGGCACTGAGTCCACTGAGCCACACCAGCCAGGGCAGATTTTTGCTGTTTTTGAAGCCATGACATGGCATTTTTTCCTTTGTAGAAGAGCTGTGAAGGGCAAGGAGCACTCTGTGCTGTCCTCTCCCTGTGTACTGTGAGGCAAAGCGTGAGTTGCAGGATGTATTGGTTCTGTTTCTCTGACTTTCCTCATGTGGAAGTTACCATGCAGGTATGTTACAGTATAGGCACATGCCTCCTGCAAGCAACCCTTGAGAAACAAGGAAGCCTAAGCAACTAAAGTAGCTTTTGGCATACTTCAATGGTTTTAATCCTAAATCTTTCAACTGTTAGAGTAATTGAGCATAATTGCCTTAATCGAATAAAAATATGATAGTAAAAATACAATCAGAAGTGTTTTTAATACAATTGGAGCCTCCTTGAATTATTATTGAAATGCAGTTTGGAAAATACTAGGTGGAGGATATTTATCAACATAGAATAGTAAAGAAAACTAGAATTGAAAGAATTTCCCAACAAACATAAGTTTAGAAAAAGAATGCCTGTATGACATAAGAAAATGTATGACATCGATTAGTTTCAAAATCTAACTGCCAAAGCAAAGCACTGGCAGAATGTGTGATTTCTGGAATTCAGTAAATAGGCTAGAATGACTTTTTCAGTGTAGGAAGTTGGTGTGATAAATGGTATTCTGAGTTGATATAGAAATAACCTTGTTTTCTGAGAGGTATTTATCCAGTAATTACAAGGCCTTGTACCTACAAGTATAAGTCTGAGTAAAATATGTAGAAACTAATAGCAGGTTAAATAAAATAAGTAAAACAAAAATGAAATCCTACTCCCTGACAGCCAAATAGAAGTGGTTGATTTAGATTTCCAATGATGGGCCAGGTAATGCAGCATCCTATTGGCTCTTTTATGATAGTTCTCTCTTTATAGTAGCTGGCCTTTATATAATAGTAGTGGTAGTTTAAAAACGTTCACATTAAAATGGGGAGGGAAATGCATGCATAGGAAGCATACTAAAATTAATCTTTGCTTTTAACAGTACAAACATGTTTGAAAGCAATTAAGTTTATCTTGCCAAAAGAAATAGCTGTTCAGATGCTTGTCAAGTGGTACAGTGTCCACAGTGCTCCAGGTGGACCCAGCTATCATTCAGAGTGGAATTTATTTGTGACTTGTCTCATGAACTTGATGGGTTATAACACAGACCGCTTAGTGTGGACAAGAAATGTAAGTATATCCAGTTGTTTTTCTTCCTGAGTTATTTTGTTATTATCAGTGTAATGTTTGCATTAGTAGTAATACAATGTTCAGAATATATAGCAGATCAGTTTTGTAATAAGCGTACTTTAGTCAACAAAATGGAGTTATATTAAGGTGTATTGTATCTGTATTGTAAATTGAATATTGTTTTATATTTAATGTTTTACTAGTAATTATAATTATTGCATTTTTATAACATGGCAGAGCATGTTTGACTATTATCCATCATTTCATCTTTGTAAAATGACTGCAATTTATGTGGGGTTAGTAGTAATTGTCTTGGTTTTATTGATGAAGAAACTGAGTTACAAAGAGGTCACAGACTGGATATTTGCTTAAAACTAGGCCTAGACTGTGTCTGCTGACTCATGGCTCAGTGTTTCTTTCTGAAGCCTAGACTCCTCACAAATTACTTGGTCTGTGAAAAGGAATGTTTGATTCAAGAGGGATTGAAAGTGCTTAAGCCTGGGTATCTGTAGAAAGCTGTGTCCCTCATCTCCTGCTCCAGAGGCTTCCTTAGAAGGTCCTTCACAACTATGTACAAAATCAGGATTTCCTATTGGCTGTGGAGATCACTCGCAGGACAGCCTTGCCTGGGTGACTGCAGAAATCACTCTTTTGTCCAGGAAACTCAGCTGTTTCTATCTGTACATTTTAGATCATTTTAGATTTGTAGTGGCAAATCCTTTTTTTTTTTTTAAATCCTCACTTGCAAATATGTTTTTTATTGATTTTGGGTGGGAGAGGAGAGAGAGCGAGAGAGCAAGAGAGATAGAAACATCGATGTGAGAGAGAAACATCGATGTGAGAGAGAAACATTGATCGATTACCTCGCGTACCACAACCTGGGTGTGTGCCCTCACTGGGAATCAAACCTGCAACCTTTTGGTGCATAGGATGATGCTTCAGCCAACTGAGCCATTGGGCAGGGCCTGGCAAATCCATTTTAAAAATCATTAATCTTTTCTTCATTATGAAAGGATACATTCTTATTCAAGAAACTTGAAAATGGAGAAATTCAGGAGTGGAAAACAATACTACACTTTTCTGGTATTCCCTTTTAGGAGACGATATCAATGAAAACGTCCTATATTTAAAAATATTCTTCAGATAAAACCCCTATTTTTATTATCCTCATAAAAGGGTACCATATGGTTTTATCATACCTCACCAATATCTAGTACTTGAACATTGTTTAATCCCGTTTTTTTCTTATTATGAGTAATTTGCCAACATTCTTTTACACACAGATTTTTATATATATTTATAGTCATTTCTCAAGACTTGAACCTTAAAAGAGGGATTACTAGGTCAAATAATGTTCAGAAAGGGCTTTCCAATTGTCATTCTCACTGGCATCAATTAAAAGTGCTCCTTTGACCACATTGATAATGGGTAGTGTGGTGAACCTTTGCCAACTTAGTGAGAAATTTTATCTTATTTCTGTATACGTAAGTGGGAATAGTTTTTCCAGTTTTCATTAGTCATTTATAGTTTTTATTTTTTGAGTTGCATAACATGTCCTTGTCTGTGTTTCATTCTCTTCTTAGCCCAGCAGCCAAAGTAATCCTGTTGGATAAAGTCAGGTTATGTCACTCCTGCTGGGAACCCTCTAGTGCCTTCCCATTCTGCTCCGAGTGGCGACCAGATGCCTTCCCGCAGATGAGATAAGCTTAGGTCATTTTCACATGTCACCTGAGTGCAGACTGCCCTGTCTATTCTGTGTAGAACTTTCTCCCCTGCACTTTATCCCCTTTCCCTGTTTTATTTTTCTCTTAGCACTAATTAAATATAATATGCTACATATTTTACTTACTTTGTGTGCCCTCCTCCTGTTGGAATGTCAGTTCTATGTAGGAAGAGTTTTTTTAGTTTTCTTCACTCTAGGACCTGCAGCAGTGCCTGGCTGGCATAGATGCTCAGTGAACATTTGTTGAAGAAATGCCCTTTCCATTTGAATGAGATAGCTTTAAGAGTTTATGTCTGTTGTAGCATGTGAGAGAATTGCCCTCTGATTTTCTTGAGAAAAATCAAGTCCACTTCAGCTTTTTGTAGTTTTTGTGTGTTTCTGTCCTGTGGGACTTGTTGACAAATACAGATTGTTGTGCTCTGTTCTCCGACAGAGAACCCGTACACCCTCATGTTTCCGTATTGTGGGAGGACTGAGCACCCACTGTGATTTCTTTCGTAAAAAGTGACATGGTCCCCGACTTTTATTGCGTGATAGTCTTAAAGGAGGGAACAAGGGAGTCAGATTTGAGCCCAGGTTACTTTGACATTCATTTTATAAGAGGCCATAGTTCAGCCCTTGCTATCTTTTGTCCTTCCAGTCAGAGGGTGGGATGGAAGAGTCTTCATTGTAAGATTGTTTTTATGTGTTTTGTCGAGCTTTGTCCTCCTCCCCACCCCCTATACTTAAAGAAGGGGGTGGAGAGTAGGCAATACAGAATTTCTGCCAGTGACTATGTGATTTTGGCATTTCTTTGTACCTTCCTTAATTTACTGATGTAAATGAGAGCACTGGACCAGGTGATGTTTCCCTCTGGTGTCTTTTGAGATGCTTATGTTTTTGTTAGATAGATACTGAGCCCCTGCTGTGGGCCAGGCATGATGCCAGGTTTTCAGATACACATTAGGTAAGACAGACATATAGTTCCTCACGGGATTGCCTGTCTCAGGGGAAGGAAGTAAATGTTTTACATACAGGTGATGATAGATTGAGTTCTGGGATGCACAGCAGCATAGAACTGGGCTGGCCAACCTGAGTATTATTGAATAATGAAAATAAAACAGATCTATGTATGCCACAGACAATTTCTGCTACTCATCCCCATAATTTCAGGTCCTTATGAATCTGGGAACAATAGAGGGGACATTTCTCTCTGTGGGACTTAGACATTGTGTTTGTGCACTGTACGTGTACAGGGTGGGGAAAAAGGTCATTCTTATATTATTATTTATTTATTATGAACAACTGTAAACCTACTTTTGCCCTACCCCGTATTTTGGCTGAACTTTTAGGGAAGATAACTATCATGTCATCTGTTGCTTTGATTTTAGTCTTCCTTTTTTCGTTTTTTGATAATATTGTGTGTGAGTTGGGCTGTGTTTTATTTAAATGCTTAACAAGAAAGAAAACCTTTCCTCTTAATCAGCTTTAAAAATTACTTTATTTAGATATTTAGTTTTATATTTATATTTTTATATTTAAATATAAATATTTAGTTTTTAAAATTATTTCCACTAAATTTAGTTTTTATATAGACATCAACTTTTAGAGGAATGGGATTAGTTGAAATATAAATATATGTAAGTTTTATAGAGCATAAGAAATAACCATTGCTGTTTTTAGAGTTATGGTTGATGAGGCGGCCATGAGCAGTAGCAGAGGTTGGCAAAGGTTATGCCAGAGGGAATTGAGTAAGAGGGAGCTCTCAGAAAATGGCTTTTATGTAATCATATTAGTTAGGATAGCCTACTGTAACAGGAAGTCCTCAAAAGATATGATGGCTCACACACAATAACAATGTGTGTCTTGTTCATATGACAGTACTTTGCAGGTAAACAGGCCACACAGATATTAGGGACTCAGGCTGATGAAGCATATGCCAGCTCCAGCTTGAGGGTTGACTCCATCTAGTCAGGTTCAAGGTTCAAGTTTCAAGTGCCTCGAGGAGCAGTCATGGGTGGTTTTATCCAGGAGCTTGGCCTGGATGTGGTGATATCCACTTTCATCAGAGTCACACTGTCACAAGGCCCCACCTAGCTCTGAGGGCTGCAGGGAGATAGAGCCTGGCTGTAGGTCCAGGAGGAGGAGAACACAGATTTGGAAAGGAACTCCCTGTCTCTGCCATAGAATTGTTAGACTGTCCACTGTAGATAGACTCTAAATAAATGTCTGCTTCATTCTGACCTGTGGCTACCATTGGGTTGATTCTTAAGACATGGCATATTTAGTTAATGGCTCATGGTCCTTGTTCTTCTAAAGGAGTGGGGGTACACATCATCACAGAAGTAGAGGAAGAAAGGAAACTTCCTTTGCAGTGCCTTTGAGCCCAGGCACTATTCTAGGTGCTTTACATACATAATTTCATTTAATCTTCACAGTGATCCTAGAAGGAAGGTATTTGTACCATGTTTTTTCAGGCAAAAGAATTTTTGATCACTCAGTTTCCATAGCTGATGGAACTAATTTCTGAATCCTTTTAGCTGATCAGTTGACAGTGACAGCTTTATATGATTGTGTCTTCTCTTTTGGGGTTATTTTCCAGTTTGACTTTGAAGGATCACTTTCCCCAGTAATTGCACCCAAAAAAGCAAGGCCTTCTGACACGGGATCTGATGAAGTAAGTATTATTTCTTGCTAATATTAATTGACTTTAGATATTTTTATAAGTCTCCCATTTCTGTGGTAGTCCTACTGATTTGTGTATACAGGCATACCTTGTTTTATTGTGCTTCATAGATGCTCGTTTTTTTTCAGAATTGAAGGTTTGTGGCAACCCTTCATCAAGCAAGTTTTTTGGCACAATTTTTCTAACAGCTCTGCTCACTTTGTGTCTTTGTGTTACATTTTGATAAATCTTGCAGTATTTCAAAACTTTTCATTGTTACATTTGTTGTGGTGATCTGTGATAGGTGATGTTTGATGTTACTCTTGTAATTGTTTTGAGGCACCAATAATGCACCCATATAAGTGAGATGGTGAACTTAATTGATAAATGCTGTGTGTGTTCTGACTCCTCCATAGACTGGTCATTCCCCATTCCCTGTGACTCCCTCTCCTTGGGCCTCCCTTTTCCCTGAGACACAACTAATAACCCTGCAATGGCCTCCAAGTGAAAAGAAGAGGTACACATCTCCTCCTGGTGAAGATGCTGTGAAAATTGTTGAAATGACAACAAAGGATTTAGAATGTTACTGAAGTTTTTTAGCTCTTTTGGTATTCCTCTTATTTTTCACCATTGTGATTTTCTTCCATATTCTTAGATCAATTTAATGTGAAAATGAAACTTAAATTGCTTTAATTGAATTTGTTAATGACAACATTACAAGGAAGCCTGATTTTAAAATTAATATCCCTTTTTTCTTCTCAGGATTGGGAATATTTACTGAATTCAGACTACCATCAGAAGGTTGAGTCTCACCTTTTGAATAAATCTTTATGTCTGAGTCCTTTGGAAGTATCTCCGATGAAGGATGAGGACTTGTCACAGAATCTCAGTCTGGATTCTTCTACACTTCTCTTCTCTCACATACCTGCAATTTTTTTTGTTCTTCACCTTGTCTATGAGGATCTTAAGTTGAATACTCTGATGGGGGAAGGAATTGGTTCACTTGTTGATCTCCTCGTTCAGTTGGCAAGGTAAATGCTGTCTATAAAGTGGAAACTTCCAGGAGTGCTTAGGTGACTCGATCTGAACCATGAATGTCATAGAGGCAGCTTGTACGTAGATTCTGAAATTGGCCCTCTTAAAAACCAGAGCATTTTTAATAAACCACAGAACTATTTGAAGATATTGGCTATGTAAGGGCCTATGGGTGATGCTAGGGTTGCTACTTTTGTCCTAAGACTAGTGGGAAATCACGAAAGTGTGTTGAACAGTGGGGATGACCTGCTGAGCATTTCATGTTGACAGGATGACTGGCTGCGCTATGGTGGAAATTCTATAACAACACCTGCTGTTCTGTACAATACCTGTGTTCAAATAGTGCTTACACGTCATGGAATGATAGTTTAGCTACATAAATTGTCAAGCAGGGTAGGCCTCACTGTCCCCATTTAGTGAGGGGAATACCTGTTTGAGAGTGTTTCTAGGAACATGACTCTCGGCTAGCTAGCTGTGGGCTCTCTGCTGTGCTGTGTTGTCGCTGTTTGGCCATCCCTGTCTTTCAGGTTCCTAGTGGATCTACAGTCAGATTGTTCTAATAATGCACTTTAACAGCCTTGCTAGCACCCTGTGTTTGGCACTGGATTCTAAACACACTTTGGTGTCATTTATTCCTTTGTGACCCTTGATGATAAAGAGAGTTGAATTGAATCAAAATGTCAAGTCTGAGTTAAGTTTGCAGCATATTTTCTAATTTCCTTGATCTTCCTGATACTGAAATTGTTATCTGAGACATAGCAGTTTTAACTGATGGTCAGTTTTCCTTAGGACAGATCATTATTATCGTGAAAATTCTTTTGTCATGAAATGATTTCCAAACTCTAATCATGGGCTTTCTGAAATTAGCAACATTTGTATAATGTTTTACATTTTTATAAGGTTTTCACACATCTTATTTAATCTTAAAACGTCACAGTGAGTAAACTGGTGTTTCCCCACTTTCTAGAAGAAAATATTGAGGTACTGGACATGATTTACCAAAGATTACACAGCTAAGAAGTAACAGAGGAAGAACTAGTCCACAGTAGTTTACAGTAGTTTTACCTTCATAAGATGTGCCTAGCGAAAGGAATTTGGGTTGCATTTATCATATTGGGCAGTGGAAGGTCTATAAATAGAATAAATAGAGTCTAGATTTAATTATCTTCCCTTTTCTAAGGAGGTTTCTGAGTTGAAAAGTTCAGCTCATGAATTTTTCTAACTCCGGGGGGAATATACTGTAATGCCTTCCTTGTTGTTTCTATTTTATATGTTCCTATTGTTTTAGGGACTTAAAATTGGAGCCTTACTTAGAGTATTACTACAGAGATTACCCAGTGCTTGTCAGAACTACTGGACAAGTGTGCACAATTGATCAAGGTGAGCACTTGTGTCATTAACGATTTTGTGAACAGCGCAATGACATTTGCTTATATTTTTCTTACCATTAGTCTCTAAGTCAGGGGGCAGAACCTTTCCACCAGGCAGATTTTAGTTTGTACTTGATCTCTGATTTGTAGTAAGCCGTAACTTTCTTAGTGTGTGGGGAAAATTATACCCATCCCTAAGGTTCTGAGTTGCAAAAGCTTAGAGGGCTTCTAGTGCCAAGGATGCTGTCCCCAAGACCTGTGCTTGTCATCCAAGTTAATGGTATTAAAAATTTAGTTCTTCAGTTGTACTGGCCACATTTTAAGAGCTCAGTAGCTGTGCGGGGCTAGTGGTTTCCATATTGGAACATGTTCATAACCACTGCCTGAGCTAAAGAGTCAGGATTGGGGCCCAATTGTTAGAACACAGAGGAATCCTGGCTGTCTCTTCTATGCCTTTCTGGTAAGAGTAGAAAATTTTGGATACATCTTTATATGCCTTGAACATAAAAATTTGCTATCTTTCCATGTAGTATGTGATAAAATAGTAGTCATTTAAATTTTACATATAACATAGTGAGTTTGTTTACTGTGGCAGAAAACATGGAGCATTTTGGAAAATATGGAAAATGTTATTCTGATCAGTAGTACAAGGGGTACCCAACCCCTCCCCAGAAATTATTTATTAAAAATTGTGTATTCTTGCATGTTTAAACTTCAGTCACCTTCAAAGTACTCTCTATTTGATGCAGCACCTTTTGAGACATTTTTTTCCACTGCTCAAAACAGTGTTTGAACTTGATTTTAATGTCTTTTTAGCGCTTCTGCCATTTTTTGTTTCACCTATTTTGCATCAGCAAAACATTTCCCTTTGAGGACTCTTTCATCCAGGGAAATCAATAAAAGCCACTCTTGGGTAAATAGGGAGGGTGCGGCATGGGGTTTTGCTGTTTTTGGTCAAAAACTGCTGAACACTTGGCGTGGTGTGCGCAGGTGCACCTGTAAGTTACCCATTATGAAATGCGCAAATGTGTTGAGTTTTCAAAAAGAATTCCCTTTAGCCTAATGTAGTCTCTCACAACAATGTCAGCTGGGTTCCCAGAACACTAACCTAGCGGAAAAGCCTATACTCCAAGGGACCTGCCCTCTAGTAGAGAATTCTTTTTTTTTTTTTTGGGGGGGGGGTTCCCCCTTGTATGTGTCATTTGAAAACATTTTTCCTTTAGAATAAAATGGTATTGTCTTAATGTATTATTTTATGTTTATAAACATTAATTTTAAAGGTCAAACAGGGTTTATGCATCATCCATCATTTTTTACTTCTGAGCCACCAAGTATTTACCAGTGGGTGAGTTCTTGTCTGAAGGGTGAAGGAATGCCACCCTACCCTTACCTCCCTGGCATTTGTGAAAGAAGCCGACTTGTAGTTTTGGTAGGTACTCATAGTATTGCCTAACTTATTTATTTTTCTCTTTCTTTTAAAATATTTTTAAAATTATCATACATTAAATATACTTAAAAATAGTTTTGTGTGCAGTTCTGTGAATCCCAACAAAAGTGCAGAATTATGTAATCACCACCATAATTAGGATACAGAGCAGACCCCCTCCCTCCCAGCCAAAATTTCCCTTATGCTTTTGAGATTCATGCACGTGTTCCCTGTATCAGCAGTTGTGAATACAGCTGCTATAAACATTCAAGTGGAGGTTTTTGTGTGAACATAAGTTTTCATTTCTCTAGGGTAGATACCCAGAGGTGGGATTGATGGTCATGTAGTAAGTATATATTTAGTTTTTTAAGAAACTGTAAACTGTTTTTCAGAGTGACTGTACCGTTTTTACATTCCCCTAAAAATGTGTGAGCATTCCAGTTTCCCTGAATTTTTGTCAGTGTTTGATATTGTCATGATTTTTAATTTTTGCCATTCTGATAGAATGTGTAACGATATCTCGATTAGTTTTAATTTGCATGTCCTTAATAGGTACTGATATTTAAGTGTTCTAGATATGAGGCTTTGTCAGACATGTGGGTTGCCATATTGGAACATGTTCTCCAGGTTTGGTGCTTGTCATGTCTCATCATTCTCTTAATGTTTATTTTGCAGAGCAAAAATGTTTAATTTTGATGAAGCCAGTTTATCCAATTTTTTTCTTTTGTGGATAGTACTTTTGGTATCACGTCTAAGAATACATTATTTAACTTTAGGACCCAAAGATTTTATCCCTGTTTCCTTATAGAAGTTTTACATTGTATGTTTTACATGTAGCTCTATGATCCATTTTGTTAATTTTTTATAAGATGTGAGGTTTAGGTCGAGGTCCTTATTCAATTTGTATATCCAAATCTTTTAACACCACTTGTGGAAAAGATTATTGTTTCTTTTACAGTTTTATCAAAAATCTGTTATTTTCACTATGTAACTCAGTAGCATTAAATACATTCAGTGTATTCAGAGCAGCTTAATCCAAGAAATTTTTCATTCCTTGCAGCTTGCATGGAAGTAATTAAGTGAACCCACCAAATACATTGGTCTTGCCCAATGCAGTAAACCCAGTGTATATCTAGCCAAAAAGGGAAGCCAGAGAAATATGGATATACCAGAGTTCTTTAGCCTCCAACCTAAATCATATTAGTCACCTTTCAGATACTTACATTATAACATTCCTTTATTAAATACGATGTCAACCAGATTCAGGAATATATCATTTGATGTGCTTATATTGGTTTTTGAATATAGCATTTTAAAATTCTCCAGCCTTGTACTAAAATTTCAGTAAAATCGTGCTACTTCTTTCTTTCAAAAAAAAAAAAAATGCTGCTGCAGGTACAGATCTTGGTGGTGGAAGCAGGTATTCAAATGAGAAACTTAAAGGCTAAAATGGGAGAACATTAGGGTCAGAGGGTTAGGGTTTACCTAACCAAAAACAACCCCAAAATTTCCCTTAGTTCATGAGTAGATGATCAAAGTTGGTACATCTGTATAATAGAATACTGCTCAGCAGTGGAAAGAAAGAAACTCCTGATTGGTGCAGTTAACGTGATGATTTTCAAAGGCATACTCATGAAATAGGACACAGAAGACCACACATTTGTGGTTCCATTTACATGACTGTAGAAGAGGCAGACTACAGGGAAAGAACACAGATGAGTGTCTTTGGTGCTTGTGTAGGAGAAGCAGATGGAGCACGAAGGACACTGAGGACCTCTCTGGGGTGAGGGAAGTGTTCTGTATCATGATTATGATAGTAGTTTAACGATTGTGTAATGTTGGTCAAACACAGAGATGTACACCTAAATTGGATGAACTTTCCTATGTGTAATGATACCCCAGTCATTAAAACATTGTTAATTTTCTCCTACAGAGTATTGCACTCTACATTCTTGGTGATGAAAGCTCTGTGTCTGATGAATCCTCACACTATTTATCAAGAATAATTCCAGGTAAGTCAGTGTGATGTTAGGTTTCCCAAACGAAATTTAATGAATGCTGATATCAAAGTTGAAATTTAAAAATTAAATGTTTCCTAAGTGTTTGCTTTAGAGACTGCATCTTGCCTCATTCTAGAGGTTACATCTTACACTGTTCTGGTCTAAGTCTGCAACTGATTTTCAAAGACCAGGATGACTTAAAATCTAAGAAACTTTACATATTCACTGTACCTAAGAAGGACTATCTTAGCTTCAGTGAAATAATTTACAACCTGCTTATTTTATTATTTTCTAGCAGTTATTAACAAAATTTTATTTCCAGATTTCTTATGCATGTTATGTATTTTCTTAACCAGGAAGACTATCAAAATAAAGTTTCATTTTGTTACCTTGTAGCCCCCCAGAAGTCACAAGCAGAGCAAGAGGAAAACAGGTGACTTTTATTCAGATTGCGCTTTTAATATTAAAATATAAAACACTTCTGTATCACTCTTCTGTTTAATAACTGAGTTTTGTTTTCTTACAGGTTTAGTTTTAGTCATTCAACATCAGTTTCTAGTCTAGCTGAAAGATTAGTTGTCTGGATGGCTAATGTAGGTAAGGTTGTCTTTTACTTTTTATGTGTTATTAAAATGCCAGTGAGAACCCCCTGCTTTCCCTGGATACTCCTCACAAAGCCCAGCTTCCTCAGAGCTAGCTGGACCTGGGAGACATGGGAAGAGAGGTCTCTTGCTCTAGGAGAGGGACCCACAGGGTCAAGATTATGGCCCATCAAGCCACAGTTCCTTTCCCTGACAGTCTCACAACTTCCATATGGCATTACCAAAACCTGCTTTTTATCTCACAGCCTCAGAATGGAGAGCACCAATCACTGCATACCAAACCTGAAGCTATTGTCACAGTCAGATATCAGAAGGGAGTGTTTCTGGCAAAACCTGAAAATAATCGTATAAACATTTCAGGTGTGCTTTGGAAGAGTATATCGTATTTTTTGCTCCATAAGACTCACTGTTTCCCCCCTCAAAGTGGGGGAAATGTCTGTGTGTCTTATGGCACAAATATTGTGTCACAGACCATGATGTGTATTACTGGACCTGTCAGCAGTGACGATAGCTGTTAGAAGAGGAAGCAGAACCCCTGGGGACGCTTAAATGTCCCACTTTACTGCTCCATCTCAGGGTGTCTGGTCAGTATGAAGATAGCGAAGGAAGTGATATCAGTGATTGAGCAATTGAGCTTCATAAATTCTGATACTAGCAATGATGAGTTCTTTTTTTTTTTTTTTTTTTGATTTAATGTGTTTTATTGATTAAAATATTACATTTGTGCCAATTTCCCTTCCCTCTGCTCCCCTCCACCCGGTGGCCCCCCTCCCTCCAGTTGTCCCCCCCTTTTAGATTATGTCCATTAGTTGTGCATACAGTTCCTCCCAACCTCTCTCCGTCTATTCCATTCCCTCCTACCATGATCCCCAATTCCTATATCATCTCCCTCCCTCTCCCCACTCCCCCTCCCTGTTGACCTCCCCCCAATATGCTTCCCGTACCCACAGTTCCTTTTCCACTCTCGTTGCCTGTTTAGTTTGCCTTTGTTTCATCTCCCTAGCTTCTGTTTTTTAAACCAGTCCCTTTAACATCTCATATAACAGTGGTTTGGATCTAATGAACTCTTTCAGTTTTATTTTGTCCTGGAAACACTTTCTCTGTCCTTCTATTCTGAATGACAATTTCGCTGGATAGAGTATTCGTGGTTGTAGGTTTTGGATTTTCATTACTTTGAATATTTCTTGCCATTCCCTTCTTGCCTCTAGGGTCTCCCTTGAGAAGTCAGCTGATAGTCTAATTGGGACCCCTTTGTACATAATTCTTTTCTTCTCTCTTGCTGCTTTTAAGATTCTCTCTTTATCTTTAATTTTTGACATTTTGATTATAATGTGTCTTGGAGTGGTTCTCCCTGGGTCCAGTGTCTTGGGAACTCTCCTTGCTTCCTGGACCTGCAAGTCTATTCCCTTCCCCAAGTCTGGGAAGTTCTCCTTTATTATATTTTCACTCAATTTTTCAAGTTCTAGTTCATCTTCCTCACTCTCTGGCAAACCAATGATTCTTATGTTGGGCCTTTTATAGCTGTCCCAGAGGTTTCTGATCCTCTCATTGTTGCTTCCCATTTCCTCTCGCTGCATTGGTTGACTGCTTGTTCCTTCTCCATATTCCAGTTTGTTGAAATGAACTCTGGATTTTTTTTCCTTACCATCTGTCTCGTATGTGGTTTTGTTCCTTTCGTTATGAGTGTTTTTCGCTTCTTTCTTATCTTTTTCCTGCTCTTTTGTGAATTCTGTAAGCCACCTGATAACAATGGCCCAGAACTGAGCCTCTGACAGGTTTCTTATCTGTTCATCTGTCAAGTTCTCCATCTGTTGCCTGGTGAGTTGTGCCACCGGGATTTCTATAGTTGTCTGCCTCATTTTGACAGATGCGTTTTGTTTTCTTGGGCTGGCTGTCGGGGGCAGTGCCTGTGTACGCGTCACAAATCAGCGACCGGCGCCTGCCTGTCCGCGACCTATTTCGCAGCCCTGTGGTGCTTTCTGTGGGGGCGGGGGTCCAAGATGGATTCACACAGTTATTCAGCTAGGAGACCGGGATCCGTCCTCCCGCCCCCCTGGGCCTCACTGTTCAAGGCGATGCGGTGGCTGCTTTCCCCAGCGCTGGGGTCGTGCACTGCCAGGGGCTTGACTGCCGGGATTTTTCGCTGCCCGCCTCCGCAAACAGCGCTGCCCTCTTTAACTCTTACCTGCCCAAATGGCACCGCTGGTTTATAACTTCATATGTTGGGCTTCCGTGTAGTTTTATTTTCTGGAATTTCTAGTTATCCTTTGTTTTGAAGTAGTTGTATTCCTCTCTAGTTGTAGAGGGAGACCTAGCGTGTCCGTCTAAGCCTCCATCTTGGCCGGAAGTCCTGATGAGTTCTTGAGGTTCCCAGAAAACTAGAAGAGTACTCGAACCTTAAAGTCTCTCATTTGTTAATGACAGTGATGTTGGTTCTTAATACCGCTGTTGACTGCTGTTCACTTTACATGGTTTAAATATTATTCTGTTATATTTTATTAAATATTTTAGTACACTGTTTGGTTCAGAATATTTTTTTCTTGTTTTCCTCCTCTAAACCTAGGTATGTCTTATGGTCAGGTGTGTCATCCCTTTGAGTACCATGCGTAATAGCTAAAATTCGTGTAAGAAATGCCAGGCTATTTTGCTGACAAATGCAGAGTTTATGAAAAATGTCTATAAAAACATTATTATTCATAATAATTTGCTGAAAATTTCACGACATATAATAAATACACTCTTCTTTTGTAAGCAGTGTTCTTTGATGCAATTTAGCAAAAAGTTTATTGCATTAAAATTATTTTATTATAACACTTTAGAAAAAATAAATTCTCTCCTTCAATATGGCTTTTGAAGTATAATATATGGCATTTATAATCATAAAACCTATGATTATAATTTGAAGAAACACATAGCAACATGGATAACAAGCAAAAAGTATGCCAAATAGTGCATATATTTTTGAAAAAAAACTTCATAATGTACAAAAAAATTAACACAAATGGCATTCACACTAGAGACATATATCAGTAGATATCAACAGTTAAAAACAGTTTATAAACAAAATGCTAACACTATACTGTGAAGCAATGAAAATGTCCATTAGCAAAACTTTATAGAGTTTCGACAATTATTGCAAAGATAAATGCAATTAAAAAGACTGTTTAAAATTTAAGTAAAAATTATAACAGAATTAATAATGTCAGTATTTGAACAAGCATAAAAATTGGAAATTTGAATCAACATGAGAAAATGTTTTATCAATGTATAACAAGAGGTACAAAAAAAGAGAATAAAACATAAAATACGAATTATTCCATTGTTATTTACATTTATAGCCATCAGGAAAAGAGTTGCTGGGAGCAACGCTGGCACTTTTGGGAATATTTGTCGCTCACAACGACATTGGCACTCAAAGGGTTATAGTGCGAAAAATATGGTATGCCAGGGATTTTAGGCACTGAGATGAAGATTCATGGATCAAGGGGGGAAAAAGTATTCTATTCTCTAATCCTAATCCTGTGTTCCTAGGCTTCAAACTGAGTTAAGTACTAAAGAAAATCTTCAGAAAAATAAAGAACTAAAAAAATCAAATTACTGATCTGAACATATAAAAAAATGAGGATGTTTCTGTTAGAAAATAATGCTCTAATGAAAATTACAAGATGTTTCTGAATTCTTAAAGACTGTTCTAAATAACTTAGTTTTTTATTGTCCTTTTTTATATGCCCCCTTGAAAATTACAATAGCTGTCATTAGTATTTCAGATAGCATACCTATGCTGAAAAATACTGGAAGAGTTCTATTTATATATTTAATGGAAGTATTATTCTCATTTAAGGAAACATTTTTACCTTTAATCAACTTTCTATATTCATAAGTAATGTATAATTTAGAAAATTTAGAAAATTATTTCAGGAAAATAAAATTTTAATTAACATTAAGATTTAAAAGATTTTTTGAATGAAATGTGGCATATATATTAAAGAATGTAATTTATTGATTTTTTGAAAGAGACACACACAGACAGATGTTGATTTGTTGTTCCACTTATGTATGTATTCAAATGTTGATTATTAAATGTGCCCAGACCCGGTTCAGCCCCGCAACCTTGGTATCTCAGGACAGCGCTCTTAACTAACTGAGCTACCTGTCCAGTACCAGTGTTTTATGTTTTTGAACTTGGTGTATAAACAGACATAAATATAAATACGTTTCTATTTTATTTTCTTTGCTCAATATTATTATTTAAAGGTTCATCCATGTTGACTCATGTAGCAGTAGACCATTGGTTTTCATTGTTACATACTTTATTATTTGAATATATTAAAACTTATTTATTCATTCTGTTGATGATAGCATTTGGACTATTTCCTTCCCTTTTTTGCCATAGTGAAACGATATTGCTAATGAATATTTTAATGTTCATGCATTGGAACGCATGTGTACAAGTTTCTGTATGGCTATTGTTGGACCATAGGGTTGGACCTGTCTATACATGCCAGGTTGTATGGTACATATCACCGTCAACTGTGGTCAAGAATCATTGTTGCTCTGCATAGTTGCCAACACTTGGTATTGATTGACTTTAATATTTGTCTGTTAAGTGAGTGTGAACTCCTATTTTCTAGTGGTTTTAGTTTGCATATCCCTGATCACTCTCATTGGGTAGACAATCTTCATATATTTATTGACTGTTTCATCTTTGTGATTTTCCTATTATATTTTTATTTTTCTTAAGGTTTTTTATAAGTTTTGTAAAGAGACCTTTACTACTAATTTCTGAATGTCAAGACACTAGCCTGGTAGTGAGATGAATAAAATGAATTAATTTCTTACTTGAAGGATAGATGTTTGCTAACTTTAGTCAGAGGGTAACCAGGAGAGTGGCAAACCTGATTGAAAAATGTTCTCCCTTCCTTTCACCATTAGGTTTCACTTTAAGAGACTTGGAAACTCTTCCTTTTGGAATTGCTCTTCCCATCAGGGACGCAATTTATCATTGTCGTGAGCAGCCTGCTGCAGACTGGCCAGAGGCTGTGTGTCTCTTGATTGGACGTCAGGACCTGTCCAAGCAGGCCTGTGAAGGAAACTTACCCAAAGGGAAATCTGTGAGTGTCAACACAGAAGGTTCAAGATTCTGTTTTAGCGCTATTAACATCAAAGTAGAAATGTTCTACATTTCCTTTAAGTCTTTCTTCAAGTGTATATATCACGTTTTTTTTTTTTGCATTATGTGCCAGGTGGCGTTTATAACTGGACAGATGTTATTAATTGTAAATTAAACGTGGGAACAGGTGATTTTGGAATGCTTCCTGTGGCCTGGCCTTCTTCACCCTGAGTCAGGACAAGTACTAATCAGTAGGGCAACTACCATGACTGATTCCCTATTTGTATACCGTATTGGTAGTTTACTTTGTAATGTGTGGGAAAATGCAGAGCACATAGATCCTGAATTTGAGTAGTTAATATATAACTATTTCCTTTTTCATGCGTTTCTTGAATTTAACCTTTTAAATAGGTGTAAATATATCTGTTTAATCATATGAATTGAAAACCCAGGAAAAGGATTTTTGTGGAGGGAGCAAGGGGTGCTAAGGTTGCTTAAAAGATGTGTTGATGTTACCGCTTCTGAATACTGTCCATTAGTCTTCAAGTTTGTTTTTTTAAGAATGGGTTCTAAGAACCTGTAAGTAGAAAGTGAACTATGTCATTACCTCCAATAACTTCTTTTAAAGTCAGCCACCTTTAAAACCTTTTCTAGAGCCTGAATTAACTTTAAAAACACAAATGGTAGTGCTGCCTCACTGTGAGTATCAAGGAGGGTTCAGAGATGATAACTCCACTCCTGGTGTTAGTGCAAATTTGACTCGTCTCTCACTAGCCTTTGAACCAACAGATAATAGTCAACACATTGTAACTGTTTATAAGCCACATCAGGTCTTAGGCTACTGATACTTCAGAACCTATATCACATTTATTCCTGATATTAGTATTGCCTCCTGGATCTGTGACAGAAGCGGTTTCCATGGGGATCCAGTCTCCATCAGGGTCTGACCAGATACTGCTCTTCAGTGTTGCATGTACAAAACAAGTCCTAGTTGAATTTTTTTTAAACAGAAAACCAAAAAGAATTTTGTTGTTGTTAATAATATGGTTATCCTCTCCTTGACCAAGATAAGTGTTAGCATTTACACCTCTTTAACTTACTAGAGTGAGCAGTATAATTGTTAGCAAATGCTAACAATACCACATGGTATTGATAATCATTCACCTGTATTTAATTGTCATTTTAAGTAATTTTGTCTAAATTTAGTTTGTTCAGTTGAGACTATATTTTATAACTCATCCAAGTTTATCAGTTATTTTGGTCTATATTTTATAGCTAACTCACCCATTAGAATATAGTTGTTTTTTTTTTTAATTAGTCATTTTATAGGAATTATAATGAGTTTTTATAAACTAAATAAAAATGATTGTTTAGCCACATCTGCCATTATTTTTTTTCATGTTAATATTGTTTCCTTATTAAATGTTGTAAAACTAGCATTTCAACTACAAGTTAATCTTTTGTTAAAAGAGTATAAAACATAGAGAGAAGATTCATGCTGTTTACATCTATGTTGAAGTCTGAATTACTTGGACTGGGAAGGCTCATGTTGAAGTACTTCCTAAGCTAATGAGGAAGGAATGATAATCAAAGAATGAACCTTTTTCTTTTGTTTTTCTACATTTAATCTCTTCCATATTAAGAAATTTGTATTTGGAACATTTATAAACAAAAGTGAAAACTAGCCATGATCCATTGTATTTAAAGTACTGAAGGAAGAAAGTATTGCTCAGCATTTTTCCAATACTGGCTTATATTTCTCATGTTTTTCTTTCCTGCCTATATTAATCAAAGGTAATATTTAAATTAGTGTGAGTTCTTAAGTAATAATATGGGGCTTATATTCCACTTACAGTAATTTGTTTCCTTTTTAATATGTTTAGGATATAGTTAGATTTTTACAATTTATTCAGACCCTTTCTGTCAAAGGCACCCTCCTCCTGACTCTTGTCTTAAATTTAAACTTTTCTCTAAGCTTAATAAAGAATTTTCCAAGTAGAAAATCTAATTTTACTATAAAAGAGAGTTCTAGGTTAGAGCCTCAATGCGAATTGGGAATCTAGGCCAGCCTGCTTTTGAATGCATAGTTTCTCTGTGTTGATAGTCACGATATATCATCCTGGGCCTCCTCACATTCAGTTCGTGCATGCTGACTGGTTTGTAAATTGTTGTTACAATCAAGTCTGTTACTCAGGTGCTCTCATCAGATGTTCCTTCAGGAACAGAGACTGAGGAGGAAGATGATGGCATGAACGACATGAATCAGGAGGTCATGTCACTCATATGGAGTGAAGATTTAAGAGTGCAGGATGTGCGGAGGCTTCTTCAAAGTGCGCATCCCGTCCGTGTCAACGTAGTGCAGTACCCAGAGCTCAGTGACCATGAGTTCATTGAGGAAAAGGAAAACAGGTATTGAACTACCTCTCTTCAGAGTTTTGTTTTGTTTTTTAATACTAAACCCTGAAAAAGATATTTTAAAGTTAAAATCACCATGTATTTTAAGTTTTTATCCAACCTTAATAATCTATACATTTTCAAAATATTTTGGCATTTAATGATGTGTTGTATTTCAGACCCTCCTCCTGAAATACAGCTATCTGCTATTTAGAAAAGGTGAATCTAAGACCATTTTGCTCTTAGTTACTTTAAGAATTTACAAAGGAGAACATTGAATTTATTCTTGTGTTTCTTGATCAGCAAAAATATTTTGAATGTTTTTTTTGTATTGTTTTCAGTGTAGTTTAAACTTACACCAGTTTTTTTTCTTCCTCCCATTAGAAACTCTATAATGATAGGCAATATTGTAGAAGCCTTCTCTTGCCATTCTAACACTTACGTTCCTTATTACATCACTAACACTAGTTTATACCTTGATAAATTATACGATTCAGTAGTTATCAGTATCACATGGCTGACATTCCAGAGTTGTTGCCTTGGTACCATTCAACTTAATTTTTTTTTCAATTACAGTCGACATGCAATATTATTTTATATTAGTTTCAAATGCATATCATAGTAGTTAGACATCTATATAATTTATGAAGTAATCCCCCCAATAATTCCAGCACCCTCCTGGCACCATACATAGAATCTTATTGACTATATTCCCTATGCTCTACTTTACATTCCTGTGACCATTTTGTAACTACCAATTTGTACTTCTTAATCCCTTCACCATTTTCACCCAAACCCGTACCCCCTCTCCCTGTGGCATCCATTAGTTTGTTTTCTGTGTCTATGAGTCTGTTTCTATTTTGTTTGTTTGTTTATTTTGTTCTTCAGATTCCACAGTTAAGTGAAATGATATGGTATTTGTCTTTCTCTATTTGACTTATTTCAATTACCATAATATCCTCTAGGTCCATCCATGTTGTTGCAAATGGCAAGATTTTATTCTTTTTTTATTCCATTGTATACCACATCTTCTTTATCCAGTCATCTATTGATACACACTTAGGTTGCTTCCACATCTTAGCTGTTGTAAATAATGCTGCAATGAACATAGGGGTGCATATATCTTTTCAAAGTAGTGTTTTGGATTTCTTTGGATATACACCCAGATGTGGAATTGCTAAGTCATAAGGTAGTTCTATTTTTAATTTTTTGAGGAACCTTCATACTATTTTCCATAGTGGCTACATCAACCTGCATTCCCACCAATAGTGCACAAGGGTCCCCTTTTCTCCACATTCTTGCCAACACTTGTTTGTTGATTTATTGACTACAGTATTCCCTCACTTATCGCGGGTATTACATTCTAGAACCCCCATGATAGGTGAAAATCTGCGAAGTAGGAACCTTACGTTTATTTTAGTATTTATATATACTTAAGGCTTTATATAAACCCTTCCCACACACTTATAAACCATTCCCAGTCCCTTATTAATCTTTCCCACACTTTTATAAACACTACTTATGTTCTTAAACATATTCTACCCTCTTAAACCTACGTAACTTTTAACAACATATGTGTACAGTACTGCAAAATCCCACAATATAATAAAAAATCCGCGATAAATAATTAAATATAATATTTTTAAAAATCCCGCAATACAGTGAGGCCACGATAAGTGAACTGCAATATAGAGAGGGACTGCTGTATAGCCATTCTGGCAGGTATGAGGTGATACTTCATTGTGGCTTTAATTTGCATTTCTCTGACGATTAGTGATGTTGATCATCTTTTCATGTTTCTTTTGGACATCTGTATGTCCTCTTTGGAGAAGTGTCTGATCAGCTCCTCTGCCCATTTTTTAATTGGATTGTTTGGTTTTTTTCTGGTGTTGTATGAGTTCTTTGTACATTTTGGATATTAACCCCTCAGTAGTATATCATTGGTGAATATTTTCTTCCATTCAGTAGGTTGTCTTTTTGTTTTGTTGGTATTTCAATTTAGATTGAAAAATTCTCTCCAGTCTTTTTACCTGCCTGGTCTCTATTACCTGTCATTTCTGCCACTCTATCCTCTTCCTTTCTTTACCTACTGTGGTACTTACTACTTCTAGGGAAGGACCATCCACATTTAGCCTGTGGCTATCGGAGGTCTGAGTCAGTCATAATCTTCCTATCTCTGTTTCCTTCCCATATGTATCCAAGTATTAGTCACTGTAAATGAGGAGATGGAGTGACAGAGAAGTTCTGTGAGAGTTCAGCTGATATCTCTTGAGTGACTTTGGATAAATTACTTAATCTCTTGCTGTCTCAGTTGCCACCTCTGTAAGAATAGGCATGATTGTAGCATTCATACCTTACAAGGTTGTTCTGTCTATCAAGTGAGTTATTGCTACTCAATGCTGGGAACACTGCTCAATACATGGCAAAACTCAGTGTAGTCAGTCATTATGAACAGAGTTAATTCTGTGATGCTGATTTTATTTTTATACTTTTTACTGTCTCTGACGTCAGAATATGTCTTTCAGTCAGTAGGTATTACAATTGAATTGGCAATGTTTTTTCTTTCCTGGCCCCTTGAGAAATAGTGATGCATCTTATAATCAATGGCATTATAAATGGAGGGGATGCAGTATTATTGTCTTCATTATGATAATATGGGTTATGTATAAGATTTCTGCTAAAACATGTTATGGGATATTGCTTCCTGGGATTGAATTTCCATATTCTAAATTAATGTGAGGCACTGTTTCTAAAGAATCTTAGAACAGCAAAATTTTCCTCACCAGTGAACTAGAAAGGCAGCTATGAGTGTGTTCAGTTAGGGAGAAAGCATGCTTGTGAATGGCTTTGTCTGCAGAGAAAATGTTAGCCTCTGAAGGGATATAGCCTCTGTGTCTTCAGATACAACTTGTGTTAAGTGTTTCCTGGTTATAATGCCCCTACTTTCACAATTTGTTTTATTTTGAGGGGCTTTACAGAACATGACTTATTTTAACATAGGAACAAGTAGCCCATGTGAGCCATTTTAACCTTGGACATCACTGATAACATGGTGCTGTCTATCAGTCCTGTAAATCTTATCTGTCTTATAAAGGAAACTGATTCTGTGTTTTCCCTGGTGACGACATGAAATCCACTGACCTTCAATGTAGGGACTTCTTCTCCTTCCTTGTGTACAGGCCACTTCTGAGTGTCTCTTGGCAGAAAGGGTGGGAGGAGGATCCCAGATGTATTGAGGGCAGCTAGACTGAAAATAACACAATGAGTAAAGCCAGAGTGTACTGTTTTCCTGTGAGAGGGTTAGCAACAATTAGAGTAGAACTTTAGGTTTCTCTTTTTGGATATGTGGGGAGAGTTGGCTTGGTTTATGGACCAGCTGGTTTTCATTTACAGCAAATACGAAATGAAAGAAAGGAATTGAGTCTCCACTTAGGGTTTCTAAGGGGGGTGGTGCAAGAATATTAAAGTGAGAATGACCATGTTTGGATGATTCAGCCACATCTTTGTATGGATTTCCTAGATGTAACTTCATTTTACACAGCATACCTTTTGAAATACTTGCTCACAGATCGCATTTCAATTTTTTTACTTAAAAATTTTTCACATCTTGGTTTTAATTTTAATTATAGATTGCTCCAGTTGTGCCAACGAACTATGGCCCTTCCCGTAGGACGAGGGATGTTTACCTTGTTTTCATACTATCCTGTGCCAACGGAACCGTTGCCTATTCCTAAGTTGAATTTGACTGGTATGTTAAAGTCTGGGTTCGATGATCAAGGAAATGAAATGCTCTTTTTATCCCTAGTGATTTTGCATATTGTTAATAGCTGCTTTCATGGTTATTGCTGCTCAAATAGCAAATCATACTTAACATTGAGGGAAGTAGACTAGCTCATTACTAATTTTATTTTTAATAACTCAGATTTATTTTTAAAGATTTTATTTATTTATTTTTAGAGAGAGGAGAAGGGAGGGAGAGAGAAAGGGAGAGAAACATTAATGTGTGGTTGCCTCTTTCATGCCCCCAACTGGAGACCTGGCCCACATCCCAGGCATGTGCTCTGACCAGGAATCGAACCAGCGACCCTTTGGTTTGCAGGCCAGCACTCAATCCACTGAGCCATGCCAGCTAGGGCTAATTTTTGTTTTTAATGAGACCAGATATAGAAAGGTACTTGGGAAAGTTTAGAAAGATATTATTGATAATTGAAAGATCTTAAAACATAGCAGGTAAAAATATTTAGTCTTAAAATGTCTTATGTCTTATTATGAATATATGATCCTTATACAAAAACATGAAAATATACTTACTTATTAAAGTAATCCCACTAGTGTTAACATTTTGATGTATAAGTTCTCGAGTTTTATTTTTACACTTTATAATTTTATATTTAATTATCAAAAAAATTAAATGTTGGGTGGGGGAGAGAAATTAGGGGAAAAGGGGACAACTGTAATTGAAAAACCAAAAAAAAAAAAAAAAATTATCATAAAAAAAAAATTAAATGTTTTAGAAATTATTTTAAAAAATTTACTGTAGAGTTAACATCTGTCCATATCTTGCATATCTATGTATACAGTTACAATGTATATGTATGTATGTATTGTATAGACGTACTTTTAATCAGTAACTTTATTCTAGAGTATTTTACTTAAATATATTTCATATAAATAGCCTGCTATTATTGGGAATTATTGTTTTTTTGCCATTATAAATATATTTTGGAGGTATATTCATCTTATTTTGGATAATTGCTTAGAAGTAGAAGAACTCCTAGGACAGCAAGATTTTAAGGCTTTGCTGCAGCAGATAGTCAAATAGCCTTTTTGATTGAATGTGTGAACTTTTACTTCTGCCAGATAGGAGAGTGCTGTTTTCCCAATATTATGGGTTTTATATTGCCCATTCACCTGATACTAGTTTGAATGTGTTCTGCAGGTGACAGTCGTGTATAGTCAAAATTATGAAAATCCCTTGAACTGTAGTACATGTGGTTCTATGAGACTTGTACAAAATGTAATGTGTATTTCAAGTTGCATAATTTTAAAATCCAGGGTTTCTCTCACTTGTAAAGAGCTGTGCTTTCAGCAGTGTGTGAAAAATGAGACCAGCTGAGTGAGAAACCCCCTTCCATCTCTAGTATCACACCTAGTCTGGACTCCTCATCTTAGTGACAGGCACAAGCAAACAGAGTGACTGTCACTATTTTAATTGTCCTCTCTCTTAGAGATAAAGCATCAATGGCAAAATATGAACAGTTGCTGAATCTTGATGGAAGGCATGGTATATAGGAGTTTATTAGTTTTTGAACTGATTAAAGGTTTTCATAGAAAAGACTTGGATTAGAAAAGAATCTCATGCAAAATTGGTAAATGTTAAAATATATTAAATCTGGGTGGCAATGCTTAGATGAGTGCTAAATAAATATATGAATTATTGTCTTCCTGTTAAAAAATAATTTACTTAAACTTGCATGATTTAAAATGTATTTATGACATTGATCCAAAATTTTATTCTTTTAGCCATTCTGGTAGGCATCCCCTAAGAAAAAATTATCTTGACTTAATAATAAATTAATTTAGGAAAAAATATTTTCTTAAAATAGTTTCTTAACTCTCACACTGATAGGCCTGCTGTACTTTTTGTATGTTGTTGTTCTTATGGAAGAATATATTAAATTGTTATTACTTTACTCTTTGCCTTTCATTTTAGTTTGTGTGCAAATATTATGTGTTATGTGTACGATGAATTGCTGTTTTGCCAGGTTTACTTGTTTTTCATTATTAATCTCTGTGCCTCTTTTGAGAAAGAGTTTAACTCATGAACTTGCTACTCAGTGTAGTGTCATCATACACCAACATTTTTAAAAAAAGATTTTATATATTTATTTTTAGAGCGGAAGGGAGGGAGAAAGAGAAAGAAACATTGATGTGTGAGAGTGATTTGATTCAGTTGCCTCTCGCATATCCCCAACCAGGGACCTGGCCTGCAACCCAGGCATATGCCCTGTCCAGGAATTGAACTGGCAACCTTTTGGTTTGCAGGCCGGTGCTCAATCCACCGATCCATGCCAGCCAGGGTCATACCCCAACATCTGAATTAGCTCTTAGGTACAAAAGGCAAATGGTAAAGTCATATACAGTATTCCCTCACTTATTGCGGGTATTACATTCTAGACCACCCCTCCCCCCGCGATAGGTGAAAATCTGTGAAGTAGGAACCTTACATTTATTTTAGTATTTATATATATTTTAAGGCTTTATAAACCCATCCCACACACTTATAAACCATTCCCAGTCCCTTATTAACCTTTCCCACACTTTTATAAACACTACTTAAGTTCTTAAACATATTTTAGCCTCTTAAACCTACGTTACTTTAACAACATAGTATACAGTACCTCAAAATTCTGCGATATAGTGAAAAATCTGCGATAAATAATTAAATATAATATTTTAAAAAATTCCGCGATACAGTGAGGCCGCGATAAGTGAACCGTGATATAGAGAGGGACTATTGTATTTTACTTTGTGCTTATATCTGTGTGTGTGTGTGTGTATGTGTGTGTGTATGTGTTTACATACTCCAAGTAAGACATTGTGCATCTATTTAAAACCTTATTTTACATAACTTTCAGAACTCCTTTAAAACCATATTTTTAAACCTCTAGTGAACTGCATAACTTTATGCAGTTTTTAGCATATTTATTTTATATATTCATGACTTGAGCCAATGTAGAATATTAAAAATATAAAGAATTCAGTATTGCTTATACACAAGGTAGATCAAAACCAGACTCAGGGAATTCAAAGAGAGCATACCATCATGACCATTTAATTTACATTGCTCTTAAATTGATCACAGATATATTAAATGTAGTGAGTACTCTTTATGGTTCATTGGGTAACTCAAGTCTATAAAATGATGCTGTTTATAGCACTATCTATGAATGATTTTGATGTTGTTAACAATAGCATATAATTAACATAATATATATAAAGAAAGACATAAATAAGAGATAGAGTAAATTTAAAACGGTCCTTCTCTCTCTTTATTATTTGTTTATTTATTTAATAGTTTATTTTTTATTGTATTTTTTCCATTACCATTTATCCACCCTATACCTTCTTCCACCTACCCCCTCCCCCTCAGTCACCACACTGTTGTCCGTGTCCATGAGTTCCTTTTCTTTTTTGCTTTATCCCTTCACTCACCAGCTCCCGCCCAGAGCTGTCATCCTGCTCTCTGTCTGTGAGTCTGTCTCTGTTTTGTTTGTTAGTTCAGTTTGTTCGTTAGATTCCACATGTGAGTGAACTGACATGGTATTTGTCTTTCTCTGACTGGCTTATTTCACTCAGCATAATGTTTTCCAGGTTCATCCACGCTGTCTCAAAGGGTAAAATTTTCTTCTTTTTTTACAGCTGAGTGGTATTCCATTGTGTAGACCATAACTATTTTATCCACTCATCTACTAATGGACACTTGGGCTGCTTCCAGATCTTGGTTCTTTTCCCTTAATGTCCTGAGAAAAATATGGTGTGGCATATTTAAAATTAACATCAGTGTCACCAAACCTCATGTTGGAATTTATTGTTAATACAGCTTAACTGTGATATTAGTCTTAAATTTTATTTTTAAGCTTCCTGCTGTTTGAAAGACAGATTTTAAAGCAGTGGGTAGCCTAATCAGATTTGTATAAAGTTAAGTTGGTTTCAGTTATCTTATTATAGTCCCATGTATTTTAGCAAAAAGGACAATGAATTATTTTAAGCAATTAAAGTTTTTCCACCTTACATCAAGTTTGACTCGCATTAAAAGTTTCAGTACTCAACCTAATATTAAGGGTTTCAAATGTAGCGAAAGCAATCTCTGTTCTTAAAAACCTAATTTAATGGTTTTGGTTTTGTAAATTTCTGTTCTCTCAGTTTTACATTTGTTTGCCTGAATAGGGCGTGCTCCTCCTCGGAACACAACAGTGGACCTTAACAGTGGGAACATTGATGTGCCTCCCAACATGACAAGCTGGGCCAGTTTTCATAATGGTGTGGCTGCTGGCCTGAAGATAGCCCCGGCCTCTCAGATCGACTCGGCCTGGATTGTTTACAATAAGCCCAAACATGCTGAGTTAGCCAATGAGTATGCTGGCTTCCTCATGGCCCTGGGCCTGAATGGGCACCTCACCAAGCTGGCCACTCTCAACATCCATGACTACTTGACCAAGGTGAGGACTCATGCTCCAACTCATGGGATGGTGCCTCACCTGGGCTGTTGCAGTAGCTCCTAATGTTCTGTTTGTTCTTCTTTATTTTATACCTCTAAACCATTCTTCTTATAGTAGGCACAGTAATCGTTCTAAAGTGTAAGTTGGAATATATCACTTTCCTGGTCAAAACTGTGTAGTGAATGGTTACCCATTGCTCTGAATGTACGTTTAGGAGCCTAAGTGATCCTGCTTACTTCTCCAGCCGTACTTCGTACCACTTTCCACTTGCTCCCCTCCGTCCAGCCATGGGACTGGCCACTTTAGCTCCTTGGCATAAACCCTTCCTCTTAACCTAAACTCTTCCATTTTTATGCCATTAAAATTCACATCTTTATACAATTTAGTGGTTTTTAGTATATTCACAGATTTGTGCATTGTTATCACCGATAACTTTAGAACATTTTCACTACCTTGTAAACGAACCTCATAACCAGTAGCAGTTGCACTTCATTCCTCTCTCCCTCCAGCCCCTGGCAACCACTGATCTGCTTCCTGTCTGTGTATTTGCTGATTCTGGATCTTTCACTTGAATGGAATCATACAATACATGGCCTTTTATTACTGGCTTCTTTCTCTTAGCAGAATGTTTTCAAGGTTCAACCATGTTATTTTTTTGTGTGTCAGCACTTCATTTCTTTTTATAGCTGAATAGAAACTCTATTGTATGGATATACTGTATTTTATTTATCCATTCATTAGTTGATTGATATTTGGGTTATTTCTACTTTTGGGAGGAGACAGATACCGTGTCACTCCCGAGTCGGACTGCACAACCATTCTCGGCGGTGCAGATGGACTCTTGGGAAGCTACACCATCGTCTCTCGAGACGGACGGCTGCCGATGACGACTGATATAAACATGCACATGTTTTTGAGTGGACTTATATTTTCATTTCTCTTGGGTATATTTCTGAAAGTGGAATTGCTGCATCATATGGTAATTCTTTGTTTAAATTTTTGGGGAACTACCAAACTGTTTTTCAGAGTGACTGCACCATTTTACAATTCTATCAGCAGTACCAAGGAATTCCAGTTTCTCCACATTCTTACCAACATCTGTTTTTTTAATTAGTCATTCTAGTAGGTGTGAAATAATATCTCATTGTGGTTTTGGTTTGCATTTCCCTGATGGCTAATGGTGTTCCACATCTTTACCTGTGCTCATAGGCTGTTTATAAGTTGTCTCTGGAGAAATATCTATTCAAATTATTTGCTTATTTTTTAATTGGGTTATCTTACTGAGTTGTAGTCTTTATATATTCTGGATAGTAGTCCATTAACAGGTAAAAGATGGCAGATTTTTCTCTCATTCTTCCAGTTTTTTCACTTTCTGATGTCATCTTTGAAACACAGAAGTTCTTAATTTTGATGAAGTCCAGTTCATCCGTTTTCTTTGGTTGCTGTGCTTTGGCTGTTGTATCCAAGTCATTGCCTAATCCAAGGTCATGAAGATTTACACTATGTTTTCTTCTAAGAATTTTGTGGTCTTAGCTCTTACATTGAGTTCTGTGATCCATTTATAGTAATTTTTGTGTATAAGGAAGGGGTCCACTCCATACTTTGGCATATGTCTCCGGATATGACAGCACTGTGCTTTGATAAGGCTATTCTTTTCCCATTGGATTGTCTTGGCACCCTTGTCAGTGAACCATCAGTGTGAGTGAGGGTTTATTTCTGGGTCACCTCAGAGCCATACTTACATGTTCTCTCTTTTGACATCATTCTTTCTCCCTTTCTAAAGTTGACTGTCCCCCTTTCTGCCACTTACCTGGCTAATTTGTACTCATCCTTCATGTCCTATTGTGAATTTTATTTTTTTTAGAGATTTCTAATAATTTCTCAGCCTCTCCTAATCTAAATTAGACACCTTTAAAATACTCTTTTATATTAATTTGTACTTTTTCAGTGTCTTACTTTTTAATAATATATTTGTATGTTTTTAGTTTAACACTTTTAAAAAAAATTTTATTTTTGTTGTTTTTCTATTACAATTGTCCCACTTTTCCCTTATTGCTAACCCCAACCAGCCTACCCCTTCTCCCACAGTTCATCCCGACCCCGTTGTCCATGTTGCTCCTTTGCTAAAGCCTTCCCCTACTTACCTAGTTTAACACTTTTTCCCGTTAGGGCACTAGCTTCATGAGGACAAGGACCATGTCTGTGTAGTTTGCTTTTGTATTCTTGGTGCCTATCACTGTGCCTGTCACATAGAAGTACTTATTGAAAGTACCGGCAGGCAGTATTTTATTTAAAACTTCATATATGTTTTGGTAGTAATGTAAGTTTCTATTTCCTCTCTATCATAGGGTCATGAAATGACAAGCATTGGACTGCTCCTTGGTGTTTCTGCCGCTAAGCTGGGCACCATGGATATGTCCATTACTCGGCTGCTTAGCATCCACATTCCTGCTCTCTTACCCCCAACGTCCACGGAGCTTGATGTTCCTCACAATGTCCAGGTGGCTGCAGTGGTTGGCATTGGCCTCGTATACCAAGGGACAGCTCACAGGCATACTGCGGAGGTCCTGTTGGCTGAAATAGGTATGGCATTAATAGTGCTATGTCTTCACTAGCATACATTTCCCATTCCACAGGAACCAAAGTAAGAATGATAGTACTATTATTAAAATTAAGGAAAAAATAGTAGCTGATGTGAAGATAGGATGATCTGATACTAATAAAAAGGAAACTAGAAGTAACATTTTTCAAGACTGGTATTACTGTGCAGGTTATCGATCTGCATTTTTGTTTGGCCAGCTCAGTATTTAGCCTCCAGTGGTCTCATTAATGAGGTAATCTCAATCACACATGAGCCAGCTTTTATTATGCCGGATCTCTGCCGGGCAGTGTCTAGCAGTGTTCTGCACTTAAAACTCAAAGTTGATTACTTTGGTCCCCAAAACACAGTTTTATTCTGTTGGACAAAAGCACCTCCAAGAGAATGGAAGTGATAGATTCATGCTTTCCTCCTTTCCATGTAATATTTTTTTAATTGCATTTTCCCAAAGATAAAATCCTAAGAAAGTGAACTTTTTTTGGGGATCATATACAATACATTTTGCTGCCATAAAGGGTAGAGTTAGCGTTATGTGGCTCTTTTTAAAAGTACAAATTTTGCATCTAGCCAAGCTTTTAGGATCAATACACAGAGATTCTGCTATAGTAGAGCAGCTCACTAATACATAGATTTCAAGTAAGTGTCTAGATACAGAGTATATAATATGCTTAAAAACTTGTAGGACATGTCCTCCTGTCCATCATCAGTGTTTGAATGTGGTTTGATCACATCTAATGAATGGATTTGAAAATAAAAAGCAAATACAAAATGCCAGACATTAAAAATTAAAACTCTTTGAACACTCCTCCCTTTAAAATTCTTTTCCTACTTCTTAATAATTAAAAAAAAAAATCGAACCTAAAGTTTCAGTGTTTTAGAGTTACTGCTTTCAAATTAGAAAGTTAAAGGAATCATTTTGGGGTTTCTTTTGTAGTAAACTGACAGTTGTGGACACCATTTGTGATAACGTTGTGTCTTTCTGGGTGGGGTTATAGTGAATCCATAGTTCTTATGCAGTTTACTAGAAAGTTAACTCTAAAACTCTTATGAATGAAGATTTTGGGAGGCCAGCTTAAATCACATTATTTCTTGTTTCATAGGACGGCCCCCTGGTCCTGAAATGGAATACTGCACTGACAGAGAGTCCTACTCTTTAGCTGCTGGCTTGGCCCTGGGCATGGTCTGCTTGGGGGTAAGCACAATCTGTGCCTCCTGAGGCCTCAGTGATGACTCCTGCTCGCGGAGATGAATAACCTTGACACTTTACTCTGAGTATTCCTGTGCTGTACTGTGACTTGATTTAAACTCATTGTTAGCTGTGTCTTTCTGGGTATTTGTAAGATATAAGATGAAGTGACAGTCTAATCAGACAGCAAACAGAAAATAGTGGAAAATGTGTATATGATGGGGAACTTTAAGGGTCTGTAGTAGTTGCTAGAGAGAAACCATAGCTTTTTCTTGGTCCCCAGGTATTCACTAGACCTGGCAGAATGTTGCCACAGTAACGTTTGCTTTGTGACAGAATACAGTACCATGTTGACCGATTTTTAACTTCATCCATGAGATATGATAGAGAGTTATCAAAAACATTTCATTCAGTGACTGTGTCAGCTGGAATGTGGGTTCCCTGAAGAACCACCAATACATTGTTAAACTGAGATTATACAAAATGAGATGGCTGTTAGGTGTTTGACTCTTCACGTTTACACATTAACTAAAGAGGCAAATGATTCAATGGAAAGGCTTCATAATGGGAATTGGACCTGAATTCTGGTCCTGAGTGGTGAGTCCCGTCATTTAACTACTATATTGTCTAGTGGTGGTTAAGCAGCTCCATAGATTGTGGAGTCAAGCTGCCTGAGTGCTATCCAGCCCTGCCACCTGCTAGCTGTGTTGCTTTGGGTTTCACTCTTTGTGCCTCACTTTTCTCACCTATGAAATAGTAGCTATTTGATAGCATTTTCAAATTAAGTAAGTTAATCTATGGTAAACACACAGAATAGTACCTGAAACAGAGTGTTCAATAGTTATTATTATTATTATAGTTGCTCAGATGGTTCATAGCCACAATAATGAAACAATTCAGATGTTCGTGGTTTAGTTTTCATTTACATTCTTAATATTTTCTTTGACTGATAGTGCAATTAACTGTATTTTGAAGCTTTTATGTATTTGTGACATGAAAGTATTAATTTGAACATATAAATATTGTAATTTTAATGTGAATTATTAATAGCTTGAGTATTAACTCATGAATAATAGTTATTTTATTTGGAAAAAAACCCCATAATACCTGCTTTGAAATTAGTTCATTCTCTTCCTTTTCACTGGTGTTATAGACTTTATTTTTTAAGATTTCTTTTCACATCTTTGTTATTTAATTTTCCAGCATGGCAGTAATTTGATAGGTATGTCTGACCTCAATGTGCCTGAGCAGCTTTATCAGTACATGGTTGGAGGTCATAGGCGCTTCCAAGCAGGAATGCACAGGGAGAAACATAAATCTCCAAGTTATCAAATCAAAGTAAGTCTAAATCAGAGCAATAATTTGAAAATAGTTTTTATACCAACCTTTATAAATATGTTAGTTTTAAGCATAAGCTAGTATTCAGAAGAATTTTATAATAATTTACAACTCTTTTAAATGAATGAATTTTCTTTTGATAGGAAGGAGATACCATAAATGTGGATGTAACTTGTCCAGGTGCCACTCTTGCTTTGGCTATGATCTACTTAAAAACCAATAACAGGTACTGCATCTCTGACCCCACCCCTGGCCAGACAGTGTGGCTTCCTTTCTGATCTCAGTAGGAAAACTAAAGTATCCTGATATGTTTGTTTCCCCTCTGCTAGATCAACCTGATTATAAGTCTCTCACATACTACAGATTACATGGATTTTTATCTAGAAATAATATATTTTGCTACTTTAATGACATTTGACAATATAATTGCCAAGTTTTATTCATTTCTGTTTTATAATTGTCACTGACAGTCCAAAAAATGCCCCAATTGCTTTTCATTAATTTTGTATGTCATTGTGAGGACAGGTGAAACCCGAAATATTTAGCATTATTTTGTTCTTTGTTCTTATTTATAAAAATGGTTTCTGCTTAGTTCAAGTTTTCCTAGTGACTACACTGTCTACCTTCCCAACCATCATGATTAGTGCTGACATTTGAAAGTAGATCTTTGGCATTTATTCTTTTACCTTTTGCATAGGAATGTACGTTGGGTAAGAGATATTAAACCCTGTTTAAGTTTTTTAATTTAAAAAATATCCTAAGCTTCAAGGAAGTTTTCAGTGTTGTAAATGCCTCCTCTTAGAAAAAGTGAATGTATGCAAATTTAACAAAGTGGGTAAGAACAGGCATTTGTTTGTCTACTATTTCGATGAATTTGTATGTTAATGCTTTCTTGGCACTGGAGCAAGACAAAACTAAACATATCCGCCCTTATGGAGCTTATGTTATTATAAGACGTATACAGATATATAATAATTGTTATGTTAGAGGGTGTAAAGTACTATGTATGCAAAGAAAATAGGACAGTGGTTGGAGTTGGGAGAAATGTTGTGAAATTCTTTTTGGGCTTCTTGATTATTTTGCCTCTTCCTGAACAGTGTACTTATTGATATCTTCAACTAACAGGTCCATTGCTGATTGGCTCCGAGCTCCTGACACCATGTATTTGCTGGACTTTGTGAAACCGGAGTTTCTCTTGCTCAGGGTATGGTACTTGGCACTTTTTCATTACTGTTAACATGAGGAGTCTGTGGTTCTCAGCTTTAGCATGCAAATATACATGTTTCTTCAAGGGAACCTTTTATAATTTTGTCATGTACATGTAATTGGTAGTGTTCTTTGGAAGTTTCCAACATTTAGCTGTAGGAATGCTGGAAAGGCAGCCACATTGACATATCATACTTGGAACTGACATTTCAGATTCTCACATCATTCAAAAGTCCTACCAAGCAGCAAGTGACTGAGGCTTCACTACTGCTTTCATTATTAGTAAGGATGCAATATTACTGTTAAGGGTATAATTAATGACAATAACTGTTTGACATAATTGCCTAAATTATTCCCTCTATAATGTTTGAACTTGCATGTTTTCAGCCTATGAAAGCCTTGAAATTATGTAGACAGGGCTATGGTGTTTTTCTTTTATGGAACAAGTTAAAAAACATCCTCTCTGGCTTCTCCAAATTTTGATGACAGTCAACTCAATTTTAGGGTTTTTTTTGATATTAAAATCTATATCTTTAATTTATTTTAATAATGGTTTAGGTTTCATACTCTAAACTTATTTTATTTTTCAAAATTGGGAACTGATTCTTAAATTACTCTTATTTAACATTATCATTGTTACAAAATCTTTGAACTTTGCCTGCTCTAATTAATATTTCTGTATTACATTTTGAAGACACTTGCTCGATGCCTGATTTTGTGGGATGATATTTTACCAAGTTCCAAGTGGGTTGATAGCAATGTTCCTCAAGTAAGTACATATAATAAATATTGTTATGTCTTTCTTTAGTGGCATAAAATTATGATTTCTTCTGGGCTATTTCAAAACCCATAAAAACTATTTAAGAAGGCAATATTGATGATTATGGTATCTCTTGAAAACATAGGAACTTTCATTTGAAGTTTGTGTGCTCATCATAGATCAACCTTTCTTTCTGGCCCCAGATCCCAACAAATTGTAGCTTTTAAAAATTATTTCTAAAAGTTATTTTTGTCATTTTTATCCTAATTAGGTACATATTTATCTAAGATGATATTTTACTTTGTGATAATTTAAATCTCTTATATAATAACTTACTTTAATTACTTTATGGCATATTTATCCAATAAGTCAAATTGTTACAAATAAGCAGACTCCATAAAAACTCTGAATCAAATACTATGAATAAATATTGCCCTTTAATCAACAGTCCATTTCTAGTGGTGTCTGTTCCATTTTATTTATAAAATAAATCTATTTATCCTTGAGAATGCTTGAAAGTATTTCCCCCAATATTTGCGTAAGAAAAAGTTCAAAATAAAGAAAGGCTGAAAGAACTTTATAGAAACATCCATATCACCAGTTAGACTCTACAGTTAGTATTTTACTTTATAAACTTGTTTAACCACATAACTGTTTATCCTTTATCCAATCCATCATTTTTGATATATGAGGTTGTATTTCAGTTAGTTGCAGACAGTACTATACTTCTCCCTAAATATTTCAGGATGTGTATCAATAACTAGAATTCAGTATTTATTTACATTCGTTCCATTTTAGGATAAAGTTTATATACAGTAAAATGCACAGATCTTAAGTATACTATTTGATAAGATTTGACTAATATACATGCTCGTGGAAACAAACCTTTATCAAAATGGCCAGAAGTTCCGTCCTCCCCTACCCAGTTTGTTCACTTACCCCCTCCTCTAAGGCAGCCAGTTTTCTGATGCTTTTCCAAAATAAATTAGTTTGCCTGGTATAGAACTTTATATTAGTGGAATCACATATAGTGTAAACCCTTTGTGTAAGACTCTTTTCATGATTGTGAGACAGTAATGGTTCATCCTGTTTATTGTTAAGTATTATTACACTGTATGAGCATACTACAGTTTCTTTTTCCATTTTCCTTTGTTGAATACCTGGTTCCAGGTTTTAGCCATTATGAATTAAGCTACCATAAATAAATCCTATATAAATATTTTTGTGTACTTAGGTTTTAATTTTTTTTTTTTTTTAGTAAATATGTAAGATTAGAATTACTGAGGCGTGGAGTAGATGGTGTATTTGGTTTTATAAGAATTGTTGAATCTTCTCCCAGAGTTTGTACCATTTTACACTTTGGCCAGCAGTGTTTGAAAATGCTGATACAGTACATCTCGTCCATATTTGGTGGTGTTAGTCTTTTTTAGTTCTGCTGGTAAATTTGTAATGATATGTACTTTCCATTTGTATTTCCCTGCTGACCAATGATGAGGGAACCTTTTCTTTTGCTAATTGTTCCTTCATATCCTTTTGTGTGAAGCCTCAGTTCCTGCGTCTTGCCTATTAAAAAAAAAATGTATTTTTGCCCTGGCTGGGTGGCTCAGTTGGTTAGCGTTTTGTCCCATTATCTAAAGTTTGCGGGTTTGATTCCTGGTCAGGGCACATACTAGTTTGTGGGATCAATCCGCGGTTGAGGTATATACGGGAGGCAACCCATTGATGTTTCTTTCTCCCTGCCACCCCCAAGTCTTCTCTCTAAAATCACTAAACATATCCTTGGGTGAGAATTTTAAAAAATGTATTTTTGTCCTTTTATTATCAAGTTGCTAGAATTTTTAATATATCTGGGAAGCCTGTTCTTTCTCTGATATATGTTTTGGAAATATTCCTCGCAGTCTGGTTTGCATGTTCACTTTTTTAGTAATATTTTTGCTGAGCAGAAGACTTTCAAAGTCTGATAATGATTAGTTTATCAGTTTTTTATTTTATGGGTGTTGTGTTTTGTGTCCTATGAAAAAAACATTTGCCTCACTCTTAAGTATTGGAGATATTTTCTTGTTCTTTTCTCTAAAACCTCCAATGTTTTAGCTTTTGTATATAGTCATGTCATCCATCTCAAAGTAATTTTGTTTTTGACATAAGGTAGGCTTTAAGGTTTCAGTTTTTGAAAAGTATGGATATTGAATTATACTGACACTATTGTTGGAAACACCTACTTTTCCCTATTGAATTCCTGTGACTTTTGTCAAAGTCAGATGAGCATACAAGTGTGAGTTTATTTCTGTGCTCTGTATTCTGTTTCTTCAATCTGTTCGTCTGTCCTTTTGCTAATATGATACTCATGATTACTGTAGTAAGTCCTGAAGTCAAGTAATGCATGTCTACCATTTTTGTTTTTTTTCAAGGTTTCTTTGATTTCTCTAGGTCCTTTGCTTTTCCATATAAAATTTAGAGTCAGCTTAGAAGTATTGATATAAAAGTCTGGTAGATTATAATTGAAATTATGTAACTCTATAGATAAGTGTGTGAAGAATAGATAACTAAATATTGAGTCTTCTAGTCTAAGAATATAGATTCTCCATTTATTTAGACCTTTTAAATTTTCTTTCAGAATGGTAAGGGCCTTGAACAATTTTTTAATAAGTTTATTCCTAAATATTTTACATTCTTTTATTATTATAAAGAGTATATTATTATTATTATTATTGGAATCTTTTTTCGAATTTTTTTCTGATTGCTGCTATACAAGTGATATAAAATATGAAATTGATTATTTGTGTATCAACTTTTTAACCTGTGGCATTTAAATGCATATATTAGTTAAATAAATCATTATAAAAATAAGTATTATGTTAGGTATATCTTATTGTCATTTTTTCAAAAAGACTCCATCCTGACTGTCTGATGCAGTGCTATGCTGTGAGTTGCTTAGGTATTGCCCCCTGTGTTTGGGTAGGAACGAGGAACTCTTTTTTAAATGTCTGTGGATCCTTATACAGTACTATTAACTTCTCAAAGACAGTTACCGTTTCTTTTCCATCTTTTTTTTTTCCTAGCTACTAGCACGCAGTGGCTAGAGCTCAGTACTTTACTGTTACATTGAGAGAGGGTAGACTTGTCCAAAATCATCCAGCTAGTAAGGGGTGGAGTCAAAATAAAACTAGCTTTGGGATTTTAGATCCTGAGATTTTTGCTTTGGACAGAGGAGTTTGGTGAATTATGACACATCTCAACATTTTTTATTTCTTTTGTTTTTTTAAAATAATGTTTTATTGTTTATGCTGTTTCAGTTGTCCCAATTTTTCCCTTTTTCCCCCCTTCGCCCAGCCCACCCCCTACTTTCATAGGCAATCCCCAGTGGTCTTTTCATATTCATTTTCTGTCTGCATCAACTTGCCCTTGCAGGATTACATTTCTCCCTTGATTATTCTTTATTTTGTTGATTTTTTTTTAAACATTAGGAGACCATAGAAAAGGTAAAAAGGACCAGATTGAAGAGGGTTCCCCCTGTCCCCCCCATACAGTTATTTATAACCCAGATTCTTAGTGATGCTTTTAAATGGTTTATGATCTACATGGTGTTGTGATAGGAGTGGTGCAGGTCAATAATAATAATAATAGCAGCAAACACTTGTAAAGGAATTACTAAGTGCCAGATATTAATTTTAAGAGCTTTGAGTGGATTAAGTCTTCTAATTCTCACAGAAACCTAGAAGGTAGGAAACCCTATTCTCATTTTACAGGGGAGGCATAGGATTCAAGTACAGGCCTTCAAACTTTTGAAGATCAAAAAAGAGTTTACAAATGCTATCATCAGGTTACACACAGACACACACACACATGCACGCACATGCTTGGCCAAAAAGTTCATTACATTTTTTCCATATGATGTCTCTAGCAGTGCTTTGTTGTCTTTAACTTCATTCAAAACAATTTGGTTAGATTGTATTGTGATAGCTGTCATATCAGCATGCATTTAAAAAATACATCAAAATTGGTGAAAGTTTGTCCAGCCATTTAAATATTGAAAGGGGAAGAAGATATGCAGCATTTTCAGGGGATTATGCTTTATTATTTCAGGAAGGTAAAAACGCAACTGAAATGCAAAAATAGATTTATTCAGTGTATGGAGAAGGTGCTGTGAATGTGTGAACGTGTCAAACATGGTTTGCAAAGTTTCTTGGTACTGTTGACATTTTGGCCAAATAATTATTTGCGATGCTGTCTTATGCATTAGAAGGTGTTTAGCATCACTGCTGGCCTCTACCCACTAAAAGCCAGTATCAGGATATAGCCCACATACTCAAAATATCCAAATCAGTAAAGTTATTGATGAAAATGAAAAATGTTTCTTTTACACAAAAAACATAATGAAGTTTCTTCGCCAAACCAATATATGCACATATATACACATATATATGTATATATATTACTCACTTTGGAGTTATATTAGTTTTTCAGAATATCATTCAATTTCTGGGTTAAGTAGTATTCAAAATTGCAAGTAAAAACTGGAGAGGAAGAATGATGGAAGTAGTTATCAGCTTATGTACACAGCCAGTGTAATCACTTACCTCATTGAGATTATCAAGAGAAAAGGTATTTCAAGTTTTTGATTTGGTGATATTTATAAGAAAATTGTATTATAAGTGATTTCTGAATATTTATTGTTTTATCATAGAAAACATCCTGAAATGTTATTCTCCTAAGCAGTCTTCTGAAAAGAATGATCGTAATAAATCTTAAGAGTTCTTCTGTTCTGTGTTCTTCTTTCATATGTTTAGGTGATACATAGCTTTTTCTTTTTTATTTGTAATTTTTTAATGAAGCAGATCAAATCCCTTCTTAGTTATTAAAGTTAGATATTCTGGTTTTTTTAAAAAAAATTCTTGTTCACTACCTGTACTAAAAGGAAAGGGATTGGGTTTCTAATAGTAGTCACAGATGAACACATTGACATTTCAGTTTATCTTGGGTAATTAATCTAGTGACTAACCTCGCGTTTGGTGACCTTAATGCTAGAAATGTCCTGCAACTAAGAAGTGTATGTCTCTGAGTTAAGTTCTTTCCAGCTGCGTTTTCCTTTTTCCGACTGCTTCCCTGCACTCCTTCCCCATCTTTCCTCTACAGCCATCATCTTTCCTTCAGCTCATTGTTGTGAAATATTATTACTTTGCTATTGATTCAGAATATACTTAAGTTCTGTAGTTTATCTTCATTTAGTCCTGTTCAGTTATTGTTCTCATTTGGGCTATCTTAGATTTGAAATTGGGTTGCGTGGATGTCAATGAAATGGTTTGGCAGAGCTTGTTTTATATAAACATGGCTATGATAAGCAGTGTGTTATTTTTCAGATCATTAAATATTTATAACGAATATTAATGTTTAGGTATTCTTGGTTTGTATCTTGACAGATTATAAGAGAAAATAGTATCTCTCTCAGTGAAATTGAATTGCCTTGCTCAGAGGATTTGAATCTGGAAACTTTGTCGTAAGTTATGAAATGTGGAATACAAACGAGCTGTTCTAGCATCTGTCAGATAAATAATAGGAATGTACTCTGTAAGAGCAGTGCTGCCCTTGACTTTTGAGTAATTCTGAATCCCTGTGTTTCTAACAATTGTTGATCAGATGTTCAGAAAGATGATTTTTTTGTTTAGGTCTCTGAAGTGTAGTGTTCTTGCCCTCAGAAACCAGTATTGGAGATTTAACTTGTACATATTCCCATTTTATCCTTTCCATTAAAAAAATGGCAGTGATACTTCCCCGCCCCGCCCCCAGCTCCCTGCCCCCTGCATATGAGACATGCAGGCAAGAGGTGCACTGTATCAGTAGGGGCCACATGGTGTTTCTACTGAAGAAAATGGCACAGGAACCTGCCGATTGAATAGAGGCACAATTGCACATTTCCAAAAGAATAGAAACTTGTTTAGAGATAGGAAGGGTTATTTTTACCCAAAGATAATACTTATAATGAATTTTAAGGCAGAATGATAACGACAGTAAATTTCTTGTAATCCCTCTCTAGGCAAGCACATGTCTACATAATTGCAGGAGCCTGCTTGTCTCTGGGTTTTCGATTTGCTGGCTCAGAAAACTTATCAGCATTTAACTGTTTGGTAAGAAGTATCTTAGTTTACTCTGTTCTGTTTTCTTTTTTCACAAAGTCTTAATATGCTTCCGCTTCCTCCTGACTTCAAATTTTTTCTTTTGTTTTTGCAGCATAAATTTGCAAAAGATTTTATGACTTATTTGTCTGCACCTAATGCTTCTGTGGTAAGTCTTTTAATGTGAGTCTTAAACTCAAAGAAAATTCACTAATCAATTGCTTATATATTGTCAATCTCTGCAGTTTGTTTGAATTTAGAATGGGAGATTTGAAATTTTGGCTTATCCTTTTATTTTTGTTCTGGGATATTATTCAGGTGAGAGTATGATTACCCTTGAAGGGTGCACAAGTCTCTAAATGTTGTGACAAGAAAATAAATAAGAAAAGGCATATCCTTCAAGCATTGTCATACCATCTGCCATTCTGTCTCAGTACTGAATGTTGATAATTGCCTTTAAAAAATTAGTATATAGTAAAAATGAAATTGTTTTTAAGGCGTTGCTGCTCTGATGATAGGAAGACTGCAGTATTTTATTTCCTGGTAAAAACCTCACAGATTTATATAACATTGTTTATAATATGAGAAAATAGAAGATATCAAAAAGTCTAAAAGTAGTTAAATAAGTTTAATTATGGTATATCTGTACATTGTTATGCAATGGGGCTGACAAAATAGTGTTTTAGAAGAATTTATTGTGAGTCAGATTGTTTATAATAGATTAAAAAGGTTAAAAATACTGTGTATAGTAACATCTCAATTTTATTTGGAAAAAATATATGTATAAATACAGGAAAAGACTTGGAGAAAAAGAAAGGCAAAATGTTTACAGTATTTCTCTTTGGGTGTTTCTATTCCAAGTGATAGGTATACCTTTTTGATATTTTATTTTTTGTTTCTTCTACATTGAATTTAAATTTCATAATCAGAAAATGTTTGTTTTTTTATAGATTTTTTTATAGTTATAAACATTTGTAATCTAATGATGGCCAATTAGTTTTGATAATGAAGAAATGTAACACAACAGCTGATAATAAAGTAATGTTGGCCCTGACCAGGTAGCTTATTTGGTTAGAGCATTGTTCTGACACACCAAGGTTGCAGGTTTGATTCCCCAGTCAGGGCACATACAAGAATCAACCAATGAATGCATAAATAAGAGGAACAACAAATTGATGTTTCTCTCTCTCATTAGATAATGATCCCTTCCTCTCTCTCTAAAAATCAATAAATAAAAATTAAAAAAAAAAGAAATGTAACATGACAGTTGATAATAAAGAAATAAAACAGCCTTCTTTTTGTATTTCCAGACAGGTCCTTACAACCTGGAAACATGCCTGAGTGTGGTGCTGCTCTCTCTGGCTATGGTCATGGCTGGATCAGGGAACCTAAAGATTTTGCAGCTTTGTCGTTTCTTGCACATGAAAACAGGTGGTGAAATGAACTATGGTTTCCACTTAGCCCATCATATGGCCCTTGGAATTCTATTTTTGGGAGGAGGAAGGTAAATGAATAATTTCTTCGATGAGATCACAGTAAATGGAGGCATTATTACACTTTAAAAGGTCTTTTTATGGTTTAACCATCAGTTTATGCCCTACTTAGTAGAGTTACCATCCTCTCCTTAACATACTTATAGCATCCCTGCATTTCTCAGCACAGTATGAACTCAGCACTTCATTGCTATGCCTCTTGTTCCCCACTGTTTAAGGATTTTACCCTTGTAACTAGATTTCTTAATAAAGGTCACGAACACTACAGCCGACAAATCCTATGAGATTTTCTTAGTTTTCAAGTTCTTGCTCTCTTTCCATTATCTGTTATTCTAACCACCTTCTATTTTTATAAGACTTCCCTGCTTTTAATGATCTGTCTTGAATATAAATACACATACTAAAAAATTGTACAAATTATAGTAGCTCAGCTCAGTGAACTACCTGCAATAGTATTATGTACATCAAGACATAGCTCAGAACACCTGTCTCTACTCTGGCATTGCCTGTCCCAATCAATGGTACTTTACGTTTGCCTAAAGATAACCACTAATTATTGCCAGTTTTCTAACACTTTAGATTGGTTTTGCCTGTTTTTGAAATTCAAATGGAATCCTACATTATACATTCTTTTGTAACTTCTTTTGCTCAGTATTTTGTTTGTGAGAGTGCTGTTGAGTTACATTGTGTGATAGGAATCAGTAGCCACAGTTATTGATTTACTCTGCTGTTGATGGATATGTTGTGTTCTTTCTAGTTTGGGGCTATTATGAATAATGCTATTAAGAATATTCTTGTTCATGTCTTTGATTTGTTGTATGTAGATCTATGCATTCAGTGGAATTGGGTCTTACGGTGTATATTTATGTTCAATTTCTGTAGAGAGTGCCATCAGTTCTCCCAAGTGGTCATACCATTTTACATGTACATCAGTACCATATGACATTCTAGTTGCTCCCCATCCTTGTCAATACTTGTTAGTTGTCTTAAGTTTAGCCATCTGGAAACAGTGTTTCATTGTGGTTTTAATTTCCATTTCCATGAATAGTGATAATTACCAGCTAGAAATCCTTGCATGCTGTCCAGATCTCTTGCTACCTATTTTCATATTGGTTTATTTATGTTTTAAATTTTATTTGTGGTAAAATGCCATAAAATTTACCATCTTAAATATTTTTAAATGTACAGTTCAATAGTATTAAATATATTCACGTTTTTGTCACAAAACTGAAACTCACATACACTTTAAATCAGTGGTTCTCAACCTTCCTAATGCTGCGACCCTTTAATACAGTTCCTCATGTTGTGGTGACCACCATCCATAACTAAAGCATAGTGATTAATCACAAAAACAATATGTAATTATATATGTGTTTTCCGATGGTCTTAGGCGACCCCTGTGAAATGGTCGTTCGACCCCCAAAGGGGCCGCGACCCACAGGTTGAACAACTCCTCTATTTTTCCTTCCCCCAGCCCCTGTCGTCCTCTGTTCTCCTTTTTGTTTCTATTAATTTGTCTACTCCTGTCATCCTGAGGCCTTCATCAGTTTTGTGTGTTGTAGTTATCTCCTTCTCTGTGGCTTGCCTTTAAACTCTCTTCATGATGCCCTTTGATGAGCAGATATATTACTTTTTTTGTATGGTTATGTACTTCTTTGTCCTTCTGATAAAATATTTTTCTATCCTGCCTTTCCCCACCAAATGAAGATATTCTATTTGTATTCCAGAAGTTTTTTAGCTTCTCCATTCATTAGGATTTAAAACCTACCTGGAACTGATTTTTCTGGCCCACTGTTATTGAGAAGTTTATCTTTTCTCCACTGTTCTGTGGAAACACATTTGTTACAAATTAAGTGTTCATATAAATGTTTATTTCTGGGCTCTTATGTTCAGTTGGTCTATGTTTCTAAACCTGCACCAATAGCACACTTTCTTAATTATTGGAAGTCTTGATATACTCCAAACTGGGATTTCTTTTTCAATAGTGCCTTTTTCTTTTCTTTGCACTTTGTAGTTCCATACTGTATTAGTATTGGAATTCCTTTGTGGTAGTTAACCAAAAAACTTGCTAAAACGTTGATCAGAATTATGCTGAGTCTGTACGTGGGTTTGGGAGTAATTGAAATCTGCTGTAGTATTTAGTCTTCCAGTCTGTGGATGTGGTGCTCTCCTGCATTTACTTAGCTCTAGTGTGTGTGACCTTGTTCCACAGACACCATTTCTACAAGTGATGTAGGTTTATTTGTCCTCTTTAAGACTGAACTAAAATGAATGTTGGAACTTGCCTTTCTAGAGCATAGAAAGCAGACGTTGTTGGTAAGGTTGCATGCCCTTTTAACAGGTTTTGTACACTGTTCTTTCTTTAGTTATTTAGAATTAAGAATGGCTGAAGAAATGTTACTATAAAAATTCTTATATTTTATGATTTTTGAAATTCCATTTTTTCTTTCAAAATAAGCCCTTACATTAATTTTATTCTCTTATTCAACTCCATCTTTCATCATTACATATTATATGATCCTACTTGCTCTTCCATGTTGAGTAGGTTTTCTCCCACGTCACATCTGCTTTTCTAGTGATTCCTGGTCGTTTAATGGTTATATGTACTCTGTGACACCATTTACATTTCTGATAGCATAGCTACACCCTTATATTTAATCTCAAAATTCCTAACATTAATATTTAATGTTTGTCTTTGATTTTGGTTTTATCAAAATGGTAGAGAAAATGCACTTGTCAAAATAGTTCCTTGAAGTTTGAAATCTTTTCTTCTTAAATTAACTAAATTTAAATATGTGTGTTTGATAAATCCTAAATTCTTGCCCTATTTGAAAATATAGAAAAACAATAAATAAAAAAAATTTTTTAAAAGAAAGAAAATACAGACAGGGAAAGAGGTTGGGGGATATATGTGTGTGTGTGTGTGTGTGTGTAGAATTAAAAAATATATATATATGTATATATATATTGAGTAGCTTGAATAGTGGTTTTATGAGATGTCCTGTACCATCTTTATTTCAAAATATTTGTAAGATAAAGTCTGGAACTTTAGACTAATCTGCCTGTTTGTCATGCTGAATTTGAGCAACGTTAAAATAATTTAAGGAAGATTTTAAAAGATTTTACTAAGAGTTTATAGCTTTTATAAAATAAGTTTGTCATTAATAACAAAAAAGCTGTTTGTATTTTGAGAAATAGTTATACAATCTCTGCAACTTTTTAATGATGACTTTGCCTTTTTCACTTAGTTTATCATTCTAAGGAAATGCTTATGCTTTATAGAAATAGAACTTTTGGGATACTCAATAAAAAAAAACCTTGTGTTTTTAAAAATAATGTTCATAATTTTATAAATAGGCACATAAAAACTGGAGGAAAAAAAGCATACTTAATACATGACTTTTTAAATGTCTATAATCTCTAGGATTACATTCATGGTCCTCAGTACTGTGCTTATTTTAGGTTAAAACTTTGCTTATTAGTTGAAAATTTTGCAATTTAACATTCGTGGGATGTTGCTTTTGCTTTAAGTAGTACATGATCTTGAAATGGTCTGTGGACTGAGAAATGAAATGTTTGTAGCATTGAAAGATACTTTCAAGGCCTTGCCAGTGCCTTACCACAAGTACCCCAATTGCTTAGTTTTTAAGAATGCCTTGAAAGTTTGACAGTTTCATTACTTCCATCTGTACCTCCTGAATTTATCTTGCAGGTACTCTTTGAGCACCTCAAACTCCTCCATCGCTGCTCTCCTCTGTGCCCTTTATCCACATTTCCCAGCTCACAGCACTGACAATCGGTGAGTCTAGTGATTCTGTTCTCAATGTGACCTTTCTAAAGCTTTCTAAGGGTGATCATTTTTTGGTTCCATGGCTTCATTTCCAAATTAACTTTATTGTGTTCTTGAACTTAGTTATCTTTCTGACTAAATATTTTAAAAAGCTTTTCTCACAAAGTATTAGACCAGAAGAGAACTTTGGACATCTGATGACTGGTTGGTCTTCCACTGTACTCTGATCAGAACAGCTCTAAACCCAGAAGTAGATCAACAGGGTTATCTTTAGGGAAAAATTCGTGAAGCAAGAGATAGTAGCCAAGAGGAGCTGAATATGATACGTTTTGTGCTATAATTAATCCTAAGAGAGAAATTTGTCTGATTTAGAGGCAATGTCTATATGAATTTTTTTTTTCTTTTACATGAATGCCAAGAAATTTTATATAAATGACGTGGAAAGGACAAGAAAAGAAAAATGCGGTAGAAAGTCAGAGTCAATTTAGAAGTGGCAGTGAGCCATAGAACATCAGACACATAGGACCAGTCTGACAATACAAAAGCTGTGCCTTCAGAACATAAAGAACCGCCCACACTTCCGTTTCCCTAGACGGTCAGGTGCAGCAGATCTCCTGCACATGAGTAAGGGAAGGAAATAGCTGCTTACATCTCAGTGACGTCAGAATGTAAGCACCTGAAGCACCCCAACAGCTGCCTAGGGATGAAGCTTCGTTGTGGTAACAAGGCCATCATTTTAAACGGCATTGTAACCCATAGTGAAAGTTCTTTTACAAAAGTACCCCGACCCGAAGCCCGAGCTTTAACGATAGGTGACACATGAGAACATTATTGTTAGGAAACATTTTTGGGTTATTATGGTTAGCTATATTGTTGGTCATAGTATTAGTTGGTTTAGCTATTTTAAATAAAGCAATTTGGTGTTAAGCACTAAGAACCTTTATGTAACTGATAAATACCAGTTTTTTTCTGGCCATGATTGATTTTATTTCTAATAGATTTGTAGGGGTGAGTAGATTTTGGTGGGAATAAGGAGGGTATTGCTATAACTAAATTCAAAAAATAATGTGAAGTCTCATTTCATTCTTCTGGGATCTTAAAATGTAAAATCATTTTATTGTGTTTAAATTCTAAAACAAATTTTAAAGTTAAAAAAGATTTTTTTGAAAACTTAAAGCATTAGTTTTTGGTGCATTGTATTCCATGTTTGTGTGTTTGTGTGTGTGTACATCCTTGTAGAAGAGCTTTCCTATCTGAGTAAAGTTGGCACTGTTTTTCCCCTTTCTTCTCTACCAATGCTTTAAAGAAAAACAAAAAAGAACTAGAGATAAATCCCTTAGAAAGTGAAAAGAGGTGCCCATGTTGAGCAGAAAAGGAAATTTGAAAACTGATTTTATAAGTGATAAATTTATTATTATGTATTTTCAGTTAGATTTTTACCACCCTATAAAACTTTGTAACTGAAAATTCAAGAATTCTTGTGTAGCCCTGACTGGTGTAACTCAGTGTCATCCTGCAAATCAAAAGGTTGTTGGTTCGATTCCCGGTTGGGGCACATGCCTGGGTTGTGGGCCAGCTCCCTGATTGGGGCTGTGTGAGAGGTAGCCTATTGATGTTTCAGTGTTCTCTCCCTTTCTTTCTCCCTCACTTCCCCATCTCTAAAAATAAATAAATAAAATCCTTTTTTATTTTTTTAAGAATTATTTGGTAAAGAATCAAATGTCTATAAATTTTAAAGGAGAATTTCTCCATGACTTTTTTTTCAAGACCAATACATCAAAGTTTAATTCAGTAATAGGATGAATTAGAGCAAAATGAAACATTCTGTTTTCCAAGAAACTCAGTGCCCGTCACAGGTTCTTTGTGAACTCCATAGAAAAGTCAGTGCATTAGGAATTGTTTTATGAATAAAATTGCAGCTTCAATATGACAGGATACTGTAAACCCTTTTCCTTGCTATTTTCTTATAACCATAGTGCTAAAATATTCTATAATCATAACATTGATGAATGATTATTTTTGGTGGGAGTCCTGATTAGTTTTTTTCCTAAATTGGTTTCCATGGTAAGTGAAAGGGAAGGTGTTATACCAGTGGCTCCGGAAGCACTCATCTATAAATATGGTTGGTGGAAGTAGAGTGCCCTACCAGAGCAGCAGGTGAACTAACAAGAACCTATTGTTAACAGTGCCCTGTAGTAGGCACTGCCATTGAGAGCTTGTAGTGTAGTTAGAAAACAGAATGAGTAAGTGAAAAATAAAAAGCAGCCCAAGATATACTAAAACAACTGAAGAAGTGAGGTTATATAAGGTAGGATGTGTTTCAGAAAATTGAGGATACATCTAATACACTTCATATTACAAGTCACTATTCTGTATCATTTTGTAATATATATTCAAAATGAATTCTTTTTTTCCCTTCAGTTTATTTTATTTTACTATTGTTCAGTTACGGTTGTCCCAGTTTTTCCCCCGTTGCTCTCCCATGGTCTGCCTCTGCTCCTACCTCCTGCTCCCACAGTCAGTCCCCACCCTCTTGCCCATGTCCATGGTTCCTTTATACAATGAGATAGCAGAAATAGATACTAGGGGAAAAAAATCCCATTTACTATAACAATAAGAAAAATAAAGTACATAGGAATGAACTTAACCAAGGAGGTAAAAGACCTGTACTCAGAACACTGAAGAAAGAAATTAAGGAAGACACAAATAAATGGAAGCATATATTGTATTCATGGGTTGGAGAGAATTAACAACATTTAAATGTCCACACTACCCAAAGCAACGTATAGATTCAACGCAATCTCTGTGACTTTTTAATTGGATTGCCTTATTTTGTTTCAGGATAGCTGTTGCTACAAGATAGCATGCTAGCACCTGTTTGGTTAAGCTTGTTGGCCACAGCAGAGTGTAGAGCTCAAGTGGAGTCACCTGCTGATTACCTCCTGTTTTCTGTGAATAGGTATCACCTCCAGGCTCTGCGGCACCTGTACGTGCTGGCTGCAGAGCCACGGCTGCTGGTGCCTGTGGATGTGGACACAAACATGCCCTGCTATGCCCTCTTAGAAGTTACCTACAAGGTAACTCTTTCCCCCGTCTTTTATTTGTAATTTTATTATCACTCATCTATCTTTGCAGGTCAAAATATTTTTAAAGTATTGTCCTTTAAAAGGTGACAGTAATGAGTTGAACCCTTAAGAAAACTGAAGCCTCTGAAGTTCTTGCACATCCTGCCGGCCAGTCAGGCTCATTACCGGTCTGTGGGTCTAAGATCTTAGAGATGAACAGCCGCTCTTTCATTCTTAGAGCTTGTTTGAAAGTGTCCCTCTTAACTTTATGTGGCAGATGGTAGTGTTCTAAAAAATGAACTGAATTGGAACTGTTCTGAGATTTGTTAGCAGAGTGCTTTAAAGCCCTTGGTCCTGTGTTTGATGAGAGATCTTTGATTTAGATGCAGGAGGAGATTACACCTAAAGTAGACTGCCTTTATTCAGAAAATGATTAAGTACCTTCTGTGTATCAAAATTGTGCTAGACTCTGGGATACAGAATATGATATTGTCATATTCCTTGTCTGTCTATTGGGGAGCCAGGCATGGGTGCCGTAAGAATAGAGTGGTAATCAGAGGTATGTGCAGAATGCAGGGAAGTGCTCCATCCTGCTATGTGTATGTGTGGGTGGTGGGGTGTGGGGAAGGCAAGGCAGCCACTGTGTTTGGGCTGAGGGTATGCCAACTGCAGGGGCACAGTCCCAGCAGAGAAGGCAGCATGAGGCCTGGCAAGTGCAGATTGGCAGCAGTACTGCTGGCATTGGAGCGAGGGGCTCAAAGAGATAGAAGCTGATGTGGACCCACCCCAAGAGTTGTAGGCTTGAAGCCTTTGAGACTGAGTATCAGAGATCTTATGCTATTTGGTACTCTGTGTACAAACTGTGGGGAAGGAGAAGTGCAGAGTAGAGATGTTTCTTCTTTATAGCTTCCCCTAACTCAGTGATTTTCAACTAGTGTGCCACAAGAATTTTTAAAACATGCAATACCTTACTCTTTTCCCTTAGATTATCAAATAAAAAATGACAACAGCCAACACAACAATAGCTGTCCAGGGTGAATGAATCAAAATTGCACCTATTTTTTTTTGGGGGGGGGGTCATATTGGCAAAAAATATGAGGGGGGACCCAAAGATCTCAGAATTTACTTATAAAAAATTGTGTATTTATTCTTACATGTTTAACCCTTTGAGTGCCAACGTCGCTGTCTGTGACACTGACAAATATTCCCAAAAGTGCCAGCATCGCTCCCAGTGACTCTTTTTTCGATGGCTATAAATGTAAATAACAGTGGAATAATTCGTATTTTGTTTTGTTCCCTTTTTCTGTACCTCAGGTTATATATTGATATAAGTTTTTCTCATGTTGATCCAAATTTCGAATTTTTACGCTTGTTCAAGTACTGACATATTAATTCTGTTATAATTTTTACAGAATTTTTAATTTCATTTATTTTTGCAATAATCATTGAAACTATGCAGTGTGCATGATAAGGAAGCTTTTGCTATTGTATTGTTTTTGCATTTCATTTTTGTTTATAAACTTTTTCACTGTTGATATCTATTGATATATGTCTAGTGTGAATGCTGTTTGTGTTCATTTTTTTGGTATGTTATAAAGTTATTTTTTTTCTCAAAAATTTATGCAATATTTGGCATACTTCCTCCTTGTTATCCATGTTGCTATGTTGCTATGTGTTTTTTCAAATTATAATCATAGATTTTATATTATGCCATATATTATACTTCAAAAGCCATATTGAAGGAAAGAATTTATTTTTTCTAAAATAATTATAATAAAATAATTTTAATGCAATAAATTTTTTGATAAGTTGCATCAAAGAACACTGCTTACAAAAGAAGAGTGTATTTACTGTATGCTGTGAAACTTTTAGCAAATTATTATGGATAATAATGTTTTTATAGACATTTTTCATAAACTGCATTTCTCAGCAAAGTAGCCTGGCATTTCTCACAAGAATTTTAGCAATTACGCATGGCACTCAAAGGGTTAAAATTCAGTAACCTTCAAAGTACTCCATTTGATGCAATACACCAATTGAGACTTTTTCCCCCTGCTCAGAGTAGTTTTTGAACTTTATTTTGATGCCTTTTAGTGCTGCTGCCATTTTTTGTTTCACCTCTTCTACATTGGCAAAATGTTTCCCTTTGAGGACTTTTTCATCTGGTAAACAAAAAAGTCACTTGGACGAGATTGGGTGAATAGGGAGGGTGGGGCATGGGGGTCATCATGCCATTTTTGGTCAAAAACTGAACACTCAGCGCAGTGCGGGCAGGTACACTCGTAAATCGCCCATCATGAAACGGGCAAATGTGCTGAAAGAGTCTTCAAAAAAAATTCCCTGAAGCCCATTGTAGCCTCACAACACCACCAGTTGGCACACTGATACAGATGGGCTCCTAGAACACTCACCTGGTGGGGGAAGCCTGTACTACAAGGGGCCCACCCTCCAGAGATAATTCCGGGGTTTTCTTTCTTTTTTTGGTGTGCTGCAGAAGTTTAGTAATTAGTTTATATGTGCCATGAGATGAAAAAGGTTGAAAATTGCTGCCCTAACTCCATGTGAATGTGGCTGTTCTCTTATATTTATGAAGGGCACTCAGTGGTATGAGCAAACCAAAGAAGAACTGATGGCTCCCACCCTTCTTCCAGAACTTCACCTTTTAAAGCAGGTGAGTTGGATATAATTTAGGGAGATCTATCCAAGGGATAAATTCAGCCACAGCAGCTTAGTACAAAAGATAGCTAAACAAAAGCCTATGCTTTCACAGTGTTTTGTTTTTTGTTCTTTAAATGAGTTGGTTTAATTCCAGGCAGTATAGAATTTGGGATGGAGCAAAGCCTGAAGAACACACTTTGGCAGGATTCTGGGTTGGGTTTACTGTGACCTCGCAGCTAAGATTGAAATGGCAGAATGAAAAGAACTAGAGAGAGGAGCCATTGCAAGATGATGATGATGATGATGATGATGATGATGATGATGATGATTAATATTTTTGCAGAAGCTTATGTTTAAATGTGCAGTAGGCTCTAAGACAACTCTTCATTCTTGTAGGTGGCAACAGATTTTATGATGGAGAATCCAGATGTTAAAACAGGAATAGAATTAGGGATCATTTTTGCCCCAGGCACAAAGAACAGCCCACTTTTTGCCAGATTTCTTAATTCCACCTGTGGCTAGGGGCCCTTTTCCCATGGCAGAGGTCCCCAGCTTTGCTGCATAATAGGAGGGGTGAGCAAGTGAAGCTTCATCCTGCTCCCCTGATCCCCATATTACCACCTGAGCTCCATTCCCCCCACCCCTCACTCCTTGTCCATGGAAGAATTGAATGAAACTGGTCCCTAATACCAAAATGGCTGGGGACTGCTGCCCCACTCATGACCTTTGCTTTTAGCGCCTTCTCTTTTTGCTTCTGCTTGAATGCCTTACCTTCTTCATCTGTCTTCTTGGCCTGCCTCTTGGGCTGCTTCAGGGACTTTTTCTTGCCACCTTCAGGCTGGATATGGTCCCTACCACCCCTTTCCTGCTTTCTTAGTGTTTGCAGAAAATAGGAAAGCAGCCCCAGAAGGAGTTGTCATGGGGAGTAGGGAAGTTCTTTCCTGATAGCTTAGATGGCCTCAGAACATGACTCACATGCATCTTTGCCTGGAAATGGAGCTTGTTAACCTCTTGATATCCCTTTCTAGCCCAGTTTTAATTTCCTCTGTGAAGCATAGGGTTTCACTTTGTCAGACTAGCTCTTTTTCAGCATTGGGTTGACTGTATTTACGTTTATCTTGGCAGATTAAAGTTAAAGGCCCACGATACTGGGAACTGCTCATAGACTTAAGCAAGGGAACGCAGCACTTGAAGTAAGTATATTGAATTTCTCAGATGTATCTGTGAAGTGAATAGAAGTATATGCGAAGGCATAAATTGCAGATTATTATCTAGAATGGTTCTTATCGCCCTTAGATCTTATCCAGGACAATATCTTTGAAACAGTTGTGTTAGAAAATGAAAATTTTAATTTAGAAATAAAACCCTAAATATTTGTTTATTCATTGAGAAACTTGAAGTGACTTAAGTTGGGGCTGTAGTGGAATTGTATGTTGGAGCAATGATGAACAATTTAGCTTAAGAAAATAAGAGTGATGTATATGCCCACAAAGGAAACTTTATGACAATCGAGTTGATGTTTGTGGGATGACATCTTCAGTTGTGTCCCTTTACCATTCTCTTGTTAGACTGTTGTCATAAAATTAATATTATGGTAGATTGGTTTTGGATAGAAATCGTCATATGTAAGTAATTTCTTTAATGGACAGAGAATGTTAATAATTTTATACCTGAGGTAATATGTAAATTAAATCTTTAAATTTCCAGACAATTTAACAAGCTTACAAAAGTTTTTATAGTTTAGTTCCACTTTCCTTTTCCTCCAAACTATCTATATAATGGCTGTATTCTGTATTGTTCTGTCTTTAGACTTGCAGCATAATTTTCTTTCTTCTGCACACCAATCACAGCCCTTGGTACATCTGGGACCCACGCATAGCACTCAGGGATACAGGGAACATGAAGCTGTGTCAGATAAAATAGTGCCTTTGAAGCTCACACGAGTAGACAGTCAGAATGCCTTCTTATTTAACAAGTTCCATGAATCTAGACACCAAAGAAAAACAGAACTTTATTTGGGCTTTCTTGTAGGGTCAATTTAATAGACACAGTAAATAATCATATACTTTAGTGGAAAATGGTTAAGACTTTATCTCATAAGAACACGGTGTAGGGAAACATGATATTTCTGACCAAGAACTGCCAATAATATCTCTCATATTAAATTCATTCTTGTTTTCTTTCAGGTCAATCCTTTCCAAGGATGGGGTTTTATATGTTAAGCTTAGAGCAGGCCAGCTCTCCTACAAGGAAGATCCGATGGGATGGCAGAGTTTGTTGGCCCAGACTGTTGCTAACAGGAACTCAGAAGCTCGGGCTTTCAAGGTAGCGTGGATTGGTAAAAACTGGAGAAGAGGGAAGAGCTCCACATCCCATTCACCCACCTAAAGACATACTTCTGTGGTAGTGTTTATGGTGTGGTTTAGATGACTTCGCTCCTTCTCATCACTGCAGCTGTAAAGACTGAGTAACGCTGGGTCTGTTTGTTGCTTTAAGTGGCAGTCATAATAAAATATGGGCCATCTGCCAGGGCTCTTAAGGATAATTCATATCTAACAACAGGGATAGTCACAATATATCTTAAGTGCTATAAAATATTTAGTTTAATAATTTTAGTTATTAATCCTCAACTCTGTCAAGATGTACTTAATTCATGGCAAAATAGAAAAACATTTTTGCAAGGTAGCAGTTAATTTCATTTTTAAACTTCCATTTGTTGCTTAAATCTTGGTGAAGATAAAAGTGACGACAGGTTTTATTGGCTTTATCCGCCCAAGTAGCTGAATGCTAATAACAGGAGTATTTGGAATGAATAAATAGTTGAAGAGTGTATGAAGGAATCTCATTCCCAGGGGTCCAGTATGTATTTTGCTCTACATTCCAGAACTCAAATAAGCTTCCAACACTAGAAATGTATTCCATGATCTACCATCAGAATGTCAGAACTTAGCCCTTGTTTTTACTAATTTCATGAGCAAAAGTATTCCTACTGGACATTCATTAGAAACAGTGTACAGTACGCAGATCCCTAAAGATAATTACATAGAGCCAAAACATGGCACATGGACTAGCTCAGTGGCAGCAGAGGACAAAGTGACAGTTTGTTTTTCCAAGTAAGGGGACAACAGTTTATTTTAATTCAACTCACATTTCATTTTAGGTCAGTCACTTATGTTCCCAGGGTTTAAAGAGATGTAATTATTTAACATCAGTGAATGTTGTTTGGCAGTATTCGATAGGCTAAGAAATACTTCTGCAGGATTTTTCGACAAAGTTTAATTTATATTAGCAGTGTTGCTTCTTATATAAATTAGAGCCCATCTCAAAGACCCCAGTTTGTAAAGAAAATAGGCAAGTTTAGACTTGAGTTGGAATGGGGAAAATATATTATTTTTTTCATAAAAATTAAAAGATATCTCAGTTTTCTGCCTGCTGGGAGTTCAGAAGTAAAATGTAAACCTTAGTGGAAAATGGTAATATATATTCGTATTCTGTTTTCAGTATTGAACCTTGGGTGACAGTCTTTTATTTTTTCCCCCTAATTTTTTTTAATTGTGGTAAAATCATAAAATTTATTATGTTAAAACCCTTTTTAATTGTACAGGTCAGTGGTGTAAGTACATTCATATTGTGTAGGTATCACTGCCATCATCTCTAAAACTCTTTTCATCTTGCAAAACGGAAACTTTGTCTCCATTAAACAATAACTCCCCACTCTCCACCCCTTCCCCAACCCTTGGCAAGCTCCGTTCTACTTTCTGTCTCTGTGATTTTGATGACTCAGGTGTCTCATGTAAGTTGAATCATCCAGTATTTGTCTTTTTGCGGTGGTTTATTTGAGTGGCATTCTTTTTTCCTTACCTTTTTAGTAACATTCTGGTTTGCTTTTTAGTCAGTCAGTGAATGAGGGGGAAAGCCTTTTGTGGCGGCAGGGAGTGGGGTGTGAGCTGTGTAAGAAAGACCTGTCTGTTTTTGGCCTTTTGCTATTAGTTCATATTAGCTTGTGCAAAAAGCTTCTTACACTTCTGAGAACAGGTTAATGAGTCTCTAGCAAGTGTGTTCCACCTTGAGTTTTGTGGGATCATTGTGTGAGGAAAATAAGGTAGATTTCTTACAACTGCATACATTACTCTTTGAAGTGTAAAGAAAATAACCCTTATATCTTATATTTGTTTTTTGTTTGTTTGTTTATTTTTTAGCCTGAAACGATTTCAGCATTCACTTCTGATCCAGCACTTCTGTCATTTGCTGAGTATTTCTGCAAACCAGCTGTGAACATGGGTCAGGTATATATTATATGGTTTGCTCAGCTCCAAGAGTAGAATTTGTTATTATGTCTACAGTACCCCATCTATCTTTGACATTGTTGACATGCCTCAGGCACATTAGATGATTTTTGCATGGCAAATAATAGATTTTTCCATAGTCTAAAACTATTAAACTCAGGAACTTCCTACCTTGGTAGAAGAAGCAATTTAAAATTTCTGAGACACTAATTTTAATAGGTAATAACTTTCTTATATCCATTCTTGTACTGATTTATGTTTTCAGTGTTTACCTCCCTTCTCTCGTTTTTATGTAATTTTATTAATTTTGTTTCCTCTGTATTTTGTAACCCTTCTTTCTGTTTTGGTTATAAAATTCTTTTTCTTCAGGATTCAGGGGTTTCCCAGATCTCTGATTTAATCCATCATTGCAGATGGCAAAGCCTGGATGTAGGAATCAGATGATCTGGGATTGATAGCTTGTTGCCTACAAGTGTGTGTGGCCTTGTGAAAATTTTAACCTCTCCAAGAGGCAGTTTCCTCATTTTTAGAAGTGGGATTATAACAAACTACCATATGTTCTTGTTTAGAGGGTAAAGTGGAATAACCTGTCTCTTCCTATTTATTGACACTTTACTATGTACAGGCATACCTCAGAGGTTTTGTGGGTTGGGTTCCAGACCACCATGGTAACATGGGTCTTGTGGTGACAGGAGTCGTCGTATTTTTGCTGGAGGAGGGTCTTATCTTCAGTTCATAAAAATGCAACACCTGTGAAGAGCAATAAAGTGAAATGCAGTAAAATGAGGGATGCCTGTATTAGACACTCTGCTCAGTACTTTATGTAACTTCCTCATTTAATTTGTGCCCTGAGGGTAGATACTCGATATCATTGAGGGTTTACAGATGAGGAAACTGCCACTCAGAGATGTCATGTGCCCAAGATCACAGTTGTTAAAAGACTGGGCACTGCGTCCAAAGCCATGGGTCTCTGATAAAGTTTTGTGCCTGCCCTTCACCCCAGTGGGACCTGGCGTTCCTGCCTCCCCCAGACTTGTTCTGCTCAGTGTTTCTACTGTATCTGTGGGAGCTGGGTCTCCTTGCTGGATCCTGCCCCTGACAGCACAACCCAGTGCTTGATTGATCCAGTTTTCTCCTCCATGGCATTTACGTCCTTACCTGTACCTTGGGACTTAATTTTGGTTGTATTTTATTGGTTTCATTTTGCATGCACTGTGATTTTATAAAGAGTCAGTTGTTTTACCCTTTTCTGTTAATCACAGCAGAGCTTAAGAATGGGCCATGTAGTTGCTATACAGTTGTTTCTTGAATTGATTTTGGAATGTACACTGATATGCTACAAACAGCTTCTGATTTTTCACAGAAACAGGAAATTCTGGATCTCTTTTCTTCAGTACTCTATGAATGTGTTACTCAGGAGACCCCGGAGATGTTGCCTGCATACATAGCAATGGATCAGGTATGGTACAGAAACCTATTTCAGCTCTGTTGAGACTTATCCTGAACAGTAAGATAAGGTTCCCAGGTGTTCATCTTTTTAGTTTCTCCTCTGCATTTAGACATTTTCAAAAGGAAGCTTTATCAAAGTGGAAAGCTCTATGCATATCAAAGAAGCTTAGCATTGATGATGACAGCAGTGCCCTTTGTGGGCATCCTTACACTAGGGTTCCCACTCTCCCTGGCCAGGGAGAGAACATTTTTTCCCTTTCTCCACTTTGTGTGGCCTCTGGCCTCCCACTGGAGAGCCTCTCCATGGAGGAGACTGCACAGATGAGTAGGGGGCGGACAGAGTGCATCCTGCTGATGGCAGTCCAGTGCACACCTGTGTGGTGCAGCTTACAAGAGGGTACAGGACCAGTTTGTAGTATAGGGAGCTGGAATTAGTTTTTGATTTGTGTGTGTGTGTGTTATTGCTGTTTTAAAAGAGCCTAACAATGCAGGAAATGATGCTTGATAGCTTTCCTAAAGAATCAGGTCAGTTTATTCACTCTGGGTTATTAGCAACACATAAGGCTATTTAATAGTATCTCTTTCAGACCCAAATTTGCAGTTAAGCTAATTAGTTTCTAACTTGGCTAAAATTTACCTGGGAAATCTTAAAAATACAGATCCTCAAAGCTCATTCCGTAGGTACTGGATCAGAATTTCTGGGATGAGGTCTAGAATCTATAGATTTAAATGGATCTTCAGGTGAAGATGATACAGTGAGTTCGGTATCTAAAGGGAAGGGAAATTATCTAATGGCACAGTTATCCATACTTACTAACAAGCTGAGTGGGAAATACATTTAGGCAGGGGACAATCCCCTATACCTGACAATCACACCATGCTAAGTAACATTCCAATGTCCAGTATAATCACATAGGCCCAGAATGCCATCACTGGCTGGTGTCCAAAAATATTGATTATAAAGTGTCAATGTGTGACATTCACAATGGCACTGCTTTCCACAGTGCCTCTCTCTGCAGTAGCCATCCCACAAGCTGTTTCCCATTGCTGGCTGGGAGTGCATTTTCCTCTTACACTCTTGAAACTTCACCCTGTTGCCGTCACGGGCAGGTGTCTCTGGAAGAATATCCTGTCTGGTTACCATGGTGGCTTTGCAGATGGGTCCCAAGAGCAGTATTATCAGAAGTATTGCTTTAGCCTTCTGATCCTGGGATCCCTGGCCTTACCCCAGCCATGTCATGATACCCACCAGGGGTTCTCAGAGGCGACTGGCTTTAGAACTGCTGGGTTTTCATCTTTTCAGAGCCATTGAACCAAGAGTGACCTCATTTGCTCTTGTGGCTTTTACCTAAGAGCTGTCCTTTTCTCTCCTCAAGGCTGTAAGAAGACTGGGAAGAAGAGAAATGTCTGAGACATCTGAACTTTGGCAGATCAAGTTGGTGTTAGAGTTTTTCAGCTCCAGAAGCCATCAGGAGCGCCTGCAGAACCACCCAAAGCGGGGGCTCTTTATGAACTCTGAGTTCCTCCCTGTCGTAAAATGCTCTGTTGATAACACCCTGGATCAGTGGCTACAAGGTAATAAGAGCCTGTGCCCCTTGTGCTTTAAAAGTAATGCTGTGACTCAGCTTTAATGTTCTAACATGTTCTCATTGGAAAGCAAGACAAATCTGAGGATAAACTAGAATGCCTGTGGATTTAATGTCTCCAGTTAGTTGAATTAGACTGATCATCTACTTCACCTTCATTATAAATATATTTAACTCTATTTTGTAAACCATGGAGAGCATATACATAGCATTTTAAATACCACTCGGTACTTAAGAACCTGTTCTACTTCCTCTAGCTTCAGATCATGTCTCCTCTCTGGCTTCTATCTTGTGTTTCTGAGGGGTGTTTCACCTCCCTGAGACCTGCGGCCATCTTCTTCCCTTTTCTGTACTCCCCCTACCTGTGTGCTTATCGAACGAATATTTGTTTTACCAGCTCTGAGTTCACGGGAACCTGGGACATCATGTAACGGTGGCTTTCTGTCCGTGGGAGTACTGACTTGTGATCTCAGGGAAATTGTGACATTACTCATAACAGTGTTGAAGTGGGTCTTCTTCACCTGAGACAAATGATGGGTACTTTTGATTTATGGAAAGCTGTCTGATCTGTGACATATGGCTGAAATTGGTTTTTGGTAGTCAACTCCTTGATTTTATTCTTTTCAGTTCATTCAGATGTTTCTGATACATACCTGACAGCAACCTGCTGTGGGTAAACACTAACTCTAGTGACACTGGCAGTAACAATTCTTGGTTCTTTAACGTACTAGTAATCAAGCACCTAAGAGTTAAGTAAGTTAAAAATTGTCTACCTATAGTACTGTGAAATACATTTCTGGGAAAAATTAAATTATAAACTAGATTTGAGGGATATGCCTAGAAAACAGCAATTTCAAACTTCCAGTGTTTATATTTAACACGTGTATCCCATCTATCATTTCCTCTTGGGATTCTAAAGCTCGTGCAACTTAATTTTTTTTTTAAGTATAATTTTTGTTCTCACTTTGGGGAAAAATGTGTTATTTTATAGATTCTCTGTTTTGTTTCTGTTCAATTTAGCATCTGATGACCTACAGCAGACCTTTGCTATTGTTAGGAAATACATCCTTAAATCTCTGATTTGCAGATTTCATAAAACACAATGAAACTGGCAGTGGCTAGAGCATTCTCTAAAACAATGCTGAATTGCTTTCTTTCTGTTGCTCTTTAGGGCATTTGGTGGTTACAGCATTGCTTTGAGCCTCCACCAGATTTACTGCCCTGATTACCAAAAATGGGTATTTATTTTCCAGTGAGGCACCATCACTTTTTAATACTTTTAAATAATAGTCTCCACTCAGAAGAACTAGCTCTTGGCTTTGGGATTGTCATCTTAAGAAACATTCAAATCTGTAGAGAATTTTGAGTTTGTTTGAGCCAAACTGATGACAATTATGGGGAAGCAAAATCTCAACAGATTGAGAAATGCTCCAGAGCATAGCAGTTTAGCGCCTTATTTTATACATTAGAATCAAAGGAGGAGCCCTAAGAAGATCACATGAAATCCATTGGTGATAGATTAGGGAGGTGGAAGAAAGCAAAGTGGGGAAACTTGCGATTGGCTAGAAAGTAAAATGATAGACACTTCTACACGGATGAATACGTGAGGGTTAACAGGCAACAATTAACACAATAACAATAACAATGAGGGGATCTGTCATCTCCCCCTGGTGTGGTGCCCATGCTTTGAGGGGTCCGGAGAAAGGAAATCTGACATGCCAAAGGTATGTTATCATAGATGTGAAAAGACAACAGCCAGCCTCAGTTAAGTTGAAGACTGACTTTTGTTAGGGAAAAATACTGACCTAGGACATGACTACTGCTATAAACTATGTGGCTACTTTAGGGCTGAGTCTGTAAGATGCCACACAGGGCTTCCCTGAGCTTGTCAGGTTTTGCATGTGGCTGCTTTACTTCCACAGGATGGAGAACAATAAGTTCAGTAAAGATGTAGAATCTGTGTATGCCTCAGCACGTAAATGTCATTTATGTTTGTGCCTTAAAATCACAAATGCATATGTGGACTTTTAGGGTCACTCAGTAATAATCCAGACCAGTCATTCATCCCAAAATGCATTGGATTTATCACATTGTCTATATGTTCTGTGTGTATTTCTCCTCAGTTAGACTTTAATCTTGAGCACAGTAAAAGGGGTTTTAAGTTAAGAACTTAAGTTTTATTAAGTTTTAAATATCTTATTATAGAAAAGTTAAAGCATAATACAAAGTAAGCAGAATGGTTTAATAAGCCCCATCACCGGTCTCAGCCGTTACCAGCCTTTGGCCATCCTTCTGTCATCTGTACCTGCACCCATTGCCACGTTCAGTTATTTTTCAAATTGTGCCATTTTCTGTCCCCACCACAGTGGCCTGCAGTATTGTTTTTGGCGTTGTCAGTTTAATTTTAGACAGGCTGGTGAATATTTAGCGGTATCTCATTTAGTTTTCATTTGCATCTCCCTGGTGACTCATGGTGTTAAATACTTTTTCATGTGCTTTTTTTTTTGTTATTCATATACCCTTTGTGAAATACTTATTTAACCTTTACCTATTTTAAATGAGCTGTCTTTTGATTATTGAGTTGTAGGAACTTCTACAAATTCTGGCTACAAGTTTTTTGTGAGATGGTTTGTAGATAATTTCTCCTACTTTTTCCCTATTTTTTAAAAGATTTTTATTTATTTTTTAGAGAGAGGGGAAGGGAGGGCAAAAGAGAGGGAAAGACACATCAATGTGAGAGAGAAATACGCCCAGATTGGGGACTGAATGCACAATCCAGGCATGTGCCCTGACCCAGGAATCGAACTGGTGACTTACTGGTTTGTGGGACAACATTCGACCAACCAAGCCACACTGGTCAGGGCATCCTGTTTTGTTTTGTTTAAGTATTTTATTGATTATGCTATTACAGTTGTCCCAGTTTTTCTCCCTTTGTCCCCCTCTACCTGGTACCCCTCTTCCCTCCAGCAGTCACCCCCCGCCCCTTAGTTCATATCCATGGGTCATGCATATAAGTTCTTTGGCTTCTCCATTTCCTATGCTGTTCTTAACATCCCCCTATTTTGTACCTACCAATTATGCTTCTTGATCCCTGTACTTTTTCCCCATTTCTCCCCCTTTCCCCTCCCAGCTGATAACCCTCCAAATGATCTCCACATCTATGATTCTGTTCCTGTTCTAGTTGTTTGCTTAGTTTTTGTTTTTTAGATTCAGTTGTTGATAGTTGTGTTTGTTGTCATTTTAATGTTCATAGTTTTGATCTTTTTTCTTAAAAAAGTCCCTTTAACATGTCATATACAGTAATAATGGCTTGGTGATGATGAACTCCTTTAGCTTTACCTTGTCTGGGAAAGCACTTTATCTGCCCTTCCATTCTAAATGATAGCTTTGCTGGATAGAATAATCTTGGTTGTGGGTCCTTGTTTTTCATCACTTTAAATACTTCTTGCCAGTACCCTGCAAAGTTTCTTTTCAGAAATAAGCTGATAGTCTTATGGGAACTCCTTGTAGGTAACGCTCTTCTTTTCTCTTGCTGCTTTTAAGATTCTCTCTTTGTCTTTAACCTTTGACATTTTAATTATGATGTATCTTGGATCCAACTTGTTTGGGACTCTCTGTGCTTCCTGGACTTGCATGTCTATTTCCTTTGCCAAATTAGGGAAGTTTTCTTTAATTCTTTTTTCAGACAAGTTTTCTATTTCTTACTCTTCCTCTTTTCTTCCTGGCACCCCTGTGATTCATATGTTGGCACTTTTGGAGATGTCCCAGAGTCTTCTTAATCTCCTCATTTTTTTTGAATTCTTGTTTTTTTCATTCTGTTCTGGTTGAATATTTATTTCTTCCTTATGTTCCAAATCATTGATTTCAATCCTGGCTTCCTTCCCTTCACTATTGGTTCCCTGTGGATTTTTCTTTATTTTACTTTGTGTAGCCTTCATTCTTCCTTTATGCTTTTGCCATACTCAGTGAGTTCTCTGAGCATCCTGATCACCAGTGTTTTAAATTCTGCATCTCATAGGATGGGTAACTCCACTTAGCTTAGTTCTTTTTCTGGGGTTTTGTTCTGTTCTTTCATTTGGGCCATACTTCTTTCTATCCAATTTGGCAGCCTCCCTGTGTTTGTTTCTGTGTAGTAGGTAGAGGTGCTTTGACTCCCAGCCTTAGCATACCTGTTAAGTTGTATGAGGTGGAGTCTTAGGTTTTCGCCAGGGCAGGGCAGCTCGCTTCACCACATTGTGGCTCTATGTGGGGAAGAGGTTGAAGTGGGGACAGTGCAGCTGCCTGGCTGCTGGAGGCTTTCTAGGCACTCAGTTTCCAGTCATTTCACTTCCTTCCCGTATGCGTCTGGCACCCTTCTAGCTGTTGCCCTGGTGATGGTTCCCAGAGTGGGTGGATTTGTTTACAATCTAGGACCATGCGGGCCCTTTAAATGGACTTTCCTGAAAGACTGGCAGTTTATTTTGCTGTCTCAACGCCTACTGGTTTTTACAGCCAGAGGTGAAGGGGATCTATCTTCCCAGGGCTGGAACCCTGGGCTGTGTGGTCTGGCCTGGGGCTGGGATCGCTTGCTCCCAAGGTATCTCTTCTAGTTTTTAGCCATCATATGTGAATGTGGGGCTGCCTGTTCTGCCTGCCTCCACCCCAACGCATCCTCTCTGCCCTGGCTCCTTATCTCTGCCCCTCCTACCCATCTGTATGTAAGTGGCTTCTTTAAATCCTTGGTTGTCAGATTTCCATACAGTTTGATTTTCTGGCAGTTCTGGATGTTTTTTGTTTTGAGGTTAGCTGTGGTGCTTCTTACGGTAGTGCAAGGAGGTGAAGCATGTCTACCTACACCTCCATCTTGACTGGAAGTCCTGCTTTTTTTTTATCTTAAGGGTGATTTTTGATGAACAGAAGTTTTAAGTTTTGATGAAGTTCAGTTTATCAATTTATTTTAGTGTTATTGCTTTCTGCGTGTTGTCCTAGAACTCTTTCCTCTTGCAGGTCATAAATTTTTAAAAAGTTTTCTACTGTAAGCATTACAGTTTCATCTTTTATATTTAGGTCTATGATTCATCTCAAAATACTTTTTTATGTAGTATGAGGTAGGGGTTGATGTTTGTTATTTTTTAAAAAATACAGATGTCCAGTTTTTCTGGGACCATTTGTGGTAAAGACTTTCCTTTGTAATAGAATTGTTTTGGGGCATTGTTGAAAGCAGTTGCCTGAATAAGTGTGAATCTGTTTCTGGACTCAGTTCTGTATCATTGGTCAGTCTGTCTGCCTTTATGCCAGGACTACACTGTCTTAATTACTGCAGGTTCAGAGTAAATTCTGAAATCTGGTAGTGGGAGTCATTGTGTTGAGAAGAAAATTTATAGAACCAAATGCTTACAAGATGAAAGAGGAACGGTCTCAAGTCAGTAATCTTTAAGTTCTTGCTTCAAGAAACTGGAAAAAGAAAAGCAAAATAAACCGAAAGCAAGCTTTTCTTTTTCTAGTTTCTTCAGCAAGAACTTAGATTAGTGACTGTAACAGGTTCTTGCCTCAAGCTTAGCATTTTGCCCAGAGGAAGAACAGAATGGCTTTTTTGAGCTATGTCCTGATACCTTATCAGGACATTTTTTCCCCTGGAGCCTCCAGCAAACGACTTGCCTGGCATCTCCTCCCATCTTGCACTTGAATTGGAGCTCCTGGGCGATCCACAGCCAGTCCCCATGGCAGCGAATGTCCTTCTCTGAGTGGCTCAGGTTTACCTGGCCCTGAGATAGTCACTGTTGGGAGAATAGGATTGTCTGATATTCCAGACCACTGGTTCTGTAAGTGTGGTCCCTGGAGCAGCAGTAGCATCTCCTGGGAACTTGTTCAAATGCAAGTTTTCCGGCCCCATTCAGGAAATTCTGGGTTTGTTTTAATCGGCCCTCCAGGTTCAAGTTTGAGAACCTCTCGCCAAGACTAATCAGAATCTAGTCTGGGAGCTGAAGTCAGTCCCCTCCAGTGGAGGGAAAGGTGGTAAAGAGGGTGTTTGGGGAGACAGCCACAGCATGCCAGTGTACTTTTACAGCACTCATCACAATTTGCAGTTATGCATTTGTTTGTGTAATTAGTCTCTCTGTTCCCCCAACTGTAAACTGTAGTGACAGGCACTCTGTCTGGCTGACCACAGTAGCCTTAATGCTCAGCCTACTACCTGCCCAGGATATGGTAAGTATGTAATTTCATGTGTTTCTCCCACAGCTGGGGGTGATGTGTGTGTGCATGCCTATCTCAGTGGGCAACCCTGCGAGGAGTCTCAGCTGGGCATGCTGGCCTGCTTCCTCGTCTACCACTCCGTCCCGGCTCCACGACACCTGCCCTCTGTAGGACTGGAAGGTATTGCAGACCAACCGTTTCTTTTCAGTACATGGTAGTAGCACTTATTTTTTTAGTTTCTTAGTAGGAGACATTTCTAGTGGGTTATTTTCTCTAGGGTATTTTTGTCTTCATGTGTGGTTGTTACTTTTTTGGAATCTTTTCTGAAAAAAGCTCTGAACTTTATACATGTATAAACTTATTTTTACATTCAGGAAAAGATGGATTCTTCTTCGCAGAGCCCACACACCTATATATACTAGTAAACTAAGTGGTTATATTATTCTTCTCTCTTAATTGATTTTTTTAATGTAATTTCTAGTTTTTGTATTATTTATATTTAAATAATATATATCATTAAGAGTAGTTTCACATATAGTTATAAATCACTTTCTGAAGTACAGAGTCGGTGAATTTAAATTTTTATATCAAATTATATTTTACAGTGCTCTAAGGAAATTCATAATTTAAATTTTGTGTTTGACTAATTGTTTTTAAAGGGAAGAATGCCAGCTTTAATCTGATTGTGGCTGAAGTTCCCTTGCAAGAGGGTGTGGGGCTGAATCTATTTAGTGGTGACTGTTCCTATCATTTGCATTTCTTTAGGGAGCACAAGCTTTGCGGAACTCCTCTTCAAATTTAAACAGCTGAAAATGCCAGTTCGAGCTTTGCTGCGATTAGCTCCTTTGCTTCTTGGAAACCCACAGCCAATGGTTATGTGATCATGTCTGGTGGAAAACCTGCCCTGAAATGTGACTTCTGCATAAAAACATGAGCAAACAACAAAGCTAAAGAAACATTTGTAAGTTTTATAACAGAATTAGGGGGAAAGGAGCTGCACAGACCTCAATGTATTTTAAAATTGGAGCATTTTAAATGTTCCAGACTATTGCTATCAGCACTAAGACATGATCTATAAAAGTGAGTTAAATTTTACTTTTTTAAATAAAGTCTTTTGGTTTGTTTTCAGAACTCTTGATGATTTAGTTTGGGATTCCATAGAATAGAGCCCAAGGGGCTGGGGTGGACATTGGTTTTTAAAGTCTTTCACCTGTGGTGGTTCCAGTGAAGTGGCTTTATGCTCAAAAATACAATTTTAAAAGAAGCTCTTAAAATTTTCTGTATCAACAAAAGGCCTTCAGCATTTTCTAAAATGTCACAGTTGTCCTGTTTAAAATTAGTTTGTACTTCCTGTGCCAGTGCCAGGCATCCTCAGGATATGATTGATTACCTTAACTGGGAGACTCATAACCTAAGGAAGAATTACCTAACGTGAAGCCTGCTCTAAATAGAGAAAATGAGAAAATTCCACTACAGACAGGGCTTCAGAAATTGTCTATTTCTGCCCAAAATGTAGAGAGTGTACATCTGTATCAGGGGGTCCCTGGACCAGATGATGATGATGAAAAGTACTCATGAAGGCATCCCCAGCTGCAGGTTTACAATGCAGAAGAAGAAAGCTCCCTGCTGTGCAGACCGTGACTTGTGTTCTATGCGTTCCCAACGGCCCCTCGACCACAAACTGGTAGAAGCTGCAGTCATTTCACATGTTCTCATCCCGAATTGTGATGCTTAGCTTTAAAAGTAAAAATTAGAGCAAATATAAACCTTTCCATAGAGATTTTGGCAAAAACCCATATGGCTTTTGCTTTTGCAGCAGGGTTGGCATTTCTGAGACACGCATCTGGAGGCCGGCAGAGTGGTTCTGGTCCTTTAGATTCTCAGTGTTCCATTGGCTCAACTGCCCCAAGGCCTTGCTCCTGCGTGGGGAGCATGGGTGAGAGGTGGCTGGTCAGGACGGGAAATGTGCTTCCCTCCACACTTACATGGTTTTCCTTCTGTAACTAAAAATCAAAGTTAAAATGGTAGATTATAGATACTCCATTTGAATCTAGATTTAAAGAACTCAGTATTTTGGCAGCTGTTACTCTGCTTTCACTCTTAGTTGTTCAAAATTTGTATGCTCTGATTGAGGAATGACTGAGAGACAGTTACTTGAACACATATGAACTTTAATGTGTGGAGGAGAACGGCCATTAGAATATTGTCAATCAAAAGCAAAAATCGGGCTTTATAAGAGGGAGCAAAGTAAAACATTGCACACAGTCTGGAGACAGCCTTGTCTTTGTATGTTGGGCTGAGTGATTAGTTGGCAAGGAGCAAAGAGAATATTCTGGGCAGTGTGCTCTTGGGCAGGCATGTTAGGATCATCAGAATCAATTTCAGCTACTTATGGGTTCTCAGAAAATCTTGAGTGTAGCTCTCACCATCCCAGCCTTTTCGGAGCTATGCAAGGGAAGAATGGGGAACACCCCTGGCTCTCAAGTGTTTTGGCGCAGAAGTGGACATGTCACTTCCAGTCACAGCCTGTTGGCAGGAAGTAGTAACGTTGCTCCACCTCATGTGACTATTCTTCCCCTTGTCTGCAAAAGGGAGGAGGATCAGATGCTGGTCTGTCACAGTATGGCTCCTAACTTAATAATTCCTCACATCCATTTTTGCTGCTTACACAGATAGAAATGCACATAATTGCCTCCGTAGATGAACGTAACTAATGATGCAGCACAGTTACACACTCATACACTCAGAGAGATTATTATTTTCCTGTGGATGCTGACATCTGTGTGAAGACATGAACTTGTGGCAACTCTGAGGCTTAGAGGCCAGGCCTCAGCAGGAGACCATTGGGTTCAGCCCACAGAACTTCCCTTGGTACTGCCTGATCTTACTTGAATAGGCCGCTTTCTACCCTTTGTGTAGAAACCCCTGACTTCATAGCTTATGGTGAGGGCCATGTCCCAGTTCCTGTATGTATCAAACCTATACACAAATGAGCAAATCGAGCTGCAGTGGACTGCCCACCCACCCCACCCGGTGTCCTTTCCAGTCTCCCTGAAGGACTTTAAGCCTGAATTGTGTCAAGATCACAATTCCTACTTCTATTTGAGGCCTCTTCTTTGTGTGGCCCAGCTCCCCCACTCCCCTTTTGTTAGCACCTCTGGATGATTTAAGGATAATCTCTGACAAACCACATAGAGCTGGGTTGTGCTTTGTTAGTCTATCAGTTTTTATATGCTATTTTGTGTATTTTCTATATTTACTGTGTCTTTATGTGGTCTGTTTTCTTTGCTTTTAAACACTTGTTGAATTCATTACTCAGCATTTAGGATGGTTTGTGTTTTTTGAATACATTTAACACTAATATCTTTATAGAACCCCTCGAGACTTTTTTTTTTTTTTTTAACCTTGGCTAAAAGGTTAACCTTTTTAACCTTTAATCTTGTTTCTGGGTTGATGGCTCCCTGGGACCACCCCACATCTCCTCATCACCCATTCATGAGTCCCTCCTTTTTTCTCTGTCTTTGAAAATTGGGCTATTTCTACAATGTCTTAGAGCATACAATGGTGCACAATTTCTCTTTTATTCCCACCCTTTCATCAGCCTCAGATGGACACACCGGTAGGTTCCAGCCTCCGTTAGTCCTGTGGTTGAAATTCCCACTGTCTCTCCATTGGATAAGCCTGTTCTTCAGGAGGCACTCCAAGCACAGTTGTCCCCAGATGCTGACTGTCTAGAACAGGCAGGTTTCTTCCGCTCTCTTTCTGTGTTTCTCCCCTTCTGACTTCTTTTTTTCCTTGCCATCTTCCAGTCATTTTTCTGCCTTTCCCTTTGGCTTCCTTCTCCTTTGCTTTTCCCAGACTGTCGACCCCTTCTTGCTCTGCCTGTGCTTAGTCTCACAGAGGCTCCTGCTTCCGTCTCTTGGTTCCCTTGGGTGCCTCTCCACATTTCTGCTGGACTCTCCAGGATATCCAGGGGTCAGAGGTCTTTGTTGGCTGACTACTGGAAGATTGGGGGCTGTTGTGGTTTGGGGAGTCCCTGCATTGTCCAACCTGCAGGTCTGAGGAAGCTGGATGCCCTGTGCTGGTGCTGCCTGGAGCCTGGGAAGGAGGCAGCAGCTTCCATGTCTGGGAGGGGGAGGTGTGTGTGTGGCGGGGGGGGCTGGAGCTACAAGAAAGCAAGACAATGGGATCAGAGCAGAGGGGAAGGCAAACCCTGCCACATGGTGCACATTGGAAAGGAGCTCAGAGAAAATCAGTTGTCACCTTCATGCTCTTATAAGTGACCAGACCCCCTGCAATATTTTTAAAATGGTGCTAAAAAAGCTGTTTTCTTGAGATTTTGAGATATCTGATAACATACAGTAGTTCTTGGTCCTCAGAATGAATTAAACTTCATGGTTTAGGTGAGAGTGCACCTGGCCTGCCTTCCTCTCCCAGGGCCAGTGAGGCTCCAGCACACCATATATATAGTGTGGTGGGCTGCTCCACGCACAGGATTATTCTAGCAAGACCTCTGCCCAGGGAAAGGGTTTCTGTGCATTTCACCTACAGTCTCCGCCACTTCAAGTAAATCCAAATATAAAACCCAAATTTAAACCAAGGAAAAGACACACTCTAAAGGGTGTGAGTCTAGAGAGGTGGTCTTTCTCTGTGAATGTATCGTCTTGTGTACACCTTCACAGTTCTGTTATGCACTTGCTTCCTTTCCCCCTAGCGATCTTATTTTTCCCAGGGACCAGAGAACCCTGGGAGCTCTCTGCCCCTGACACACCCTTCAAGAGCCCTGCTCAGTGTGGCTCGCTTCATGTGGGAGGAGCACACAGATGTGATGAGGTGGGAGTCTGCCTTCCTCTTTCCTCCCAAGAGCCTTTATGGTCACAGTCCCTTTTCAACAAAGAATGACCTCAGTGTTTTTCATGTTTTTATGTTTAAAGTTTTCAACTCAGACCAAAACCCTGCAGAGGTTTTCATTACTTAGATCAGCATTTGTATGACACTTCCTAAAAGAAAAAAAATGGATATATTAATTGGGACTTGTGTTGCATAGCACATGATTCCATAGTCAAATTAATTGGGAGAATTTTGAACTAAACATAGATACTTTCCCTGTCACAGGAGTTCTCAGAGCCCTTGCTGTGCTAACCTGCACCCTGGGCTGCAGTAGCTTCCTCCTCAAGCTGCCAGCCCAGCTGAGGTGACTATGGGGCCCAGAGGTGGAGCTGTCTGACTCTGCAGAGCCCCTGCCCCATACCTGCACTCACCTGGACCACCTGCAGCCCAGCTCTCTTCCTGGGAGCCTAGGGAGCGCACTGGCGCTCCCGATTCCAGGCCCAGTGATGTGGGTTCTGGGCCTGGATCTGAAAGGCAAGCAAAGGGAGTGAGCACTTGGAGGAAGGGCCCGGCCCACCACCCCTGGGTGGCCCTGGCCTTGTCCTGACACACCTCCTCGCACAGCTCTTGGGTGACCCAGGCTTGGTATTCCATCGCTTCGAAGAACTCCATTTTCAGCTTCAGGAACTCCTTGTAGAGCTGTGGCCAGTGCTCCTCACCCAGCAGGAACTGAAATATGCTGCGTTTGGATGTGGGGTTGTCCTCCTCCATGTCAGAGGCGATGTAGCTGCCTCAGGAAAAGAGGGGAGCCTGTCTAGGCCCAGTGATGACTCCCAGCCTCGGGCACATGCGGTGCCAGGGGCAGCATGTCCAGGAGAAAGGATCTGGGGAAGCCGTATCCGCAGGGGACTCGGGTCCGGGGGCAGTGGGACTGTCCTCAGTGCTGAGCCTGCTGGGGCTGTGCTGTGCATAGCCCAGACCAGGCTGCTGGCTCCCAGTTTCCCTGCTGACCTTCCTGTCACTCCCCTCTGGGCAGCTAGGGGGGTTTCATGGCTACTTTCCTTATCTCAGGATCTTACTCATGGCCTGCCCATGACCATGTGGCTCCTGCCAGCCTTGTCCTCTCTCTGTGGCCAAGGGGAACCCCGACTTGAGATCCTTGGGGTCTGGGCAGTGGGACTGGTGGAGGCTCTGGGGTGGGGGTATTGGGCAGAACTGGGAGTAGGTTCCAAGGAGGCACTCACAGGGCCAGGAAGAAGTGGATCCTGTTGTAGAGATGTCCAGGCAGCCTGACGCGGCCGAAGTATTCCACCACCATGGACAGCAGGTACTGAGGCACAATGTGGTAAGGGAGAGCCCAGAGAATGCTGTGGGTGGGACTGCCTGAGAGTCTTGGGCCCTTGGGTGAGTGGGGATGAGCTAGGGATGGCAGCGGCCGATGGAGTGGGGATATGGCACCAGAAGCAAGTCTTCCCAGGGATGCACCTGCCCAGGGAGGGATCTTACTCTGTACCTGCCCCCCATTGGCTGGTACCTGCAGACCCCTCAGTCCCACATCATTTTGTGCTGCAGATACCTTATCAGACACTTTGAGGAAGGTGTCAGCTTCCAGGAAGTTCTGAATAACAGGATCCTCTGCAAAGGAAGGTAGAGGGATGAGGGCTTGGAGCACCCTTCTGGTAGCAGTGAACCTGGGGCTCTGGGACATTTCAGAGGGAAGGAGAACCAGAACCTTCTCTGGGTCCTCTGGGCAGTGGAGGGCTGTGAGCCTTAACAGAAGAAACAGCTGCTATTCCTTCCATGGACACATGCAGCGTGCGTATAACTGTGGGGCATGGGTTTTGCCATTGGTATTCAATCTTCAACACATGGGAGGTGTTTGCTGCAGATATGTGGCCCAGATCCCAAAGTTAACAAATTTGCCTGAAGTCCAAAGTTTGGTTGTGGCTTTGGGCCCCTGTGACACCACACCCTTGTTACACATCATGCTGCGACTGTAAGGTCTCCCTGCCCTGTCTGATACCAGAGCACCCATGTGGTGGTGGCGAGTTCAAGGCACCACCCACCCTTTCCTAGTCTCCCTCACCCACTGTGGGCAATGACCTGACCTGCCCTCGCCCAGCAGGCTCACCTGGGATTAGACGTGTTTCCTGGAGGAGCTATTTTCCAGTGTAGACCTGAGCAAGGTAGATCATAGCTGTCCTTCACTCCTTGCCCAGGACTAGGACATATGCACAGCAGGGAGGATGGGCGGGTAATTGGTCATTTGCCCTCCCTATCCCTTCTCCAGTTCAGCCTGGCCTCAGAAGAGCACTGTCTCATAGCTCTTCCTGTAGAGGTACAAATGTTCTCTCTCTGCGGTCCATTATGGCAGCCATTTGCTGTGTGTGGCAAGTGAGATTGGGGGACTGAACTTTAAAAGTTTACTTAATTCATATAAAATTTCACTGAAATAGCTACCTGTGGTTCTTGGATGTTGTATTGAACAGTGTGCTCAGTAAGTCTCTTAGGCCATGCCGCTGGTCCTGATGTCACCTTCAGACAGGCCTTCTGAGGTGAGTATGCCGTTCACAAAGCTCTCCCATCTGCCCCATCTCCAGGCGTCATTGCCTTTCACAAATGTCCTGCTCTTGTGTGTCACTGGCTGAGAGCGTCTTATTTCTGCCCTTGTGGTTTGTCTTTTGTCTTTGCCCTCTTTGAGCATAAAGCCAAGAAGTCCTAGTTTGTCCTTTCATCACTAGTCTGAAATCTTAACTAGGGGGATAGATGTCTCAGTGGGCAGTGCGGTTTGTCCTGAAATGTCTTGATGGTTGAACACTCAGCTGGGAGCCTCTTACCCCTCCCTCTAAGAATGTGTCTCAGAGGAAACCTGTCAGCACCGTAGGAAAACCAGGGTTGCTCCACTTTGGCGCCACCTTGAGCTGCACAGCTGAGAGCCTGGTGGGTGGGTGGGTGGGGGGTATTGAGCGTGACCCAGAGTTACTGTCCCCCCATAGTCAGTGTAGAAGGGCCCTGAGTGCTCTACAGCTCCGAGTACACACCCAGAAGTCGATAGAATGCTTCTAGGTCCTCAGGACGGTAACTGGGTTTTCTCCTCCTGTTCATCCTGAGTTTTGTTCCCTCTATGTGATCAACAGTCCATATGGTCCTCTGATGCCCCCTCTTTTCCCAGGACATCAACTTGGAGATGGTTTCTGAGGAGGTTGAATTGGAGGCTGAACCGCTGCTCTCCTGGGCAGCTGCAGGAACAAAAGACTCCCTGTGAGCATGGACCTGACCCACCTGAGGTCCTGTGCCCTGTTGCAGCTCATCCTGAAGACTGGACCCAACCTGTGGAGGACATATGATGAGGTCACTCAGCAGTAACTGATGATCCATGCAAGGCTGAAGAAGCAGAGGGACACCTAAGGATGCATACCTGCCTTGACCTCCAGTATCCTCCCCCTCATCTGGCCCCTCATCCCCCTGATTCTGTGCTCAGGGACGGCCTCTGGAGAGGCAGAACTGGAGGCCCAAGGGCTCCTATTCTCCAGAGCTGCAGGGAGAGAGAAGGGACCCAGCTGGGAAACTGGGCTCTTTCCTTCCCACTCATTTTGAGGACTGCCTTTGACATCTAAAAGGGTGAGAATAACCATCCTTTCCTTTGCAGTGTCTTTAGGGGAGCATGGGAATTGAGTTATTGTTTACCTTTCTCTGCCAAGGAACAGCTGCTGTCCTCTGCCTCTTTCCATGGATCCATCTGTTCAGAGGACACCTCTGTGGAGGTGAATGTGAGATTCTCTAACTCATAAATGTCTTTAATAGTGACCCAAGTGAACAAAACTGTGACCTCCCTGTCTCACCCGGCAGACCGATCCTCATCGGAGTCAGGGATGATGTTCCTACACCTTCATTCAGAGACTAGGGTTCAGGGCAGGCAGATGACCACACACCTGCCTGCCCTTCCATCCACACCCCTTTCTTCTGACTCTTCTTGGCTTGGAGAGTCTATGTGACAGTGAATGTGGAGCTTGGAGGGATCCTGTCTTCTCTGTTACAGAAAAAATGGAAGGTTCTCAGTCTGTTTCTGACCAGGCTGTTTCTTTCTGCTTATCCTGCTCCTTGTGAAACCTAATAATAATTAAAATGGCAATACAAGTAGCTAAGTTACTGATTGCTTACTAGATTCAGATATTGATAAGTGTACAAAGAATTACCTCATTTGTTCCTTGTAACGAGCTGTGAAGTAAGATATGTGACTTACCTGATTTACAGATGAGGAACCATGACTTGGCTAGGATTGCTCCTTCACTGTGGCGAGAGCACTTTGAATTTGGGATTAGAACTTGTGTCTGACCAGTGCTCAAGGGAAAAATGGCTGTGGCAGGGACAGCTGAGTTTCAGTCACATTTCCATTAGGGTCGAGCTGGATGGCCTTCCTTACTTATATTTCTGTCATCAGTTCTGCCTAAATATCACTGTGAACCACTATAAAATCATGGGCAATCAAGCTTGGCTAAAAGAAGACAGAGTGGTCATGCCTGTCTGAACGACCCTTGAGGTGATTGAGGCAGTGCCTCCTGACCCCCTCAAGAAGGCCAGTGCCACTTACCCTACCTGAGGACAATGCTCCCCCTGACTGGTAGAGGGCTTCCTCTTTTCACTCCTCCCACTGTCCTGGCTCCTGAGGCTCTTAAGGCAGCCTTGGCTACTGAGTGTTCTGGGAGTGTCCACTTTGCTCGCTCCCATTTTCTCTTCCTTCTCCCTTTTGCCTACCTCCCCTCCTACTCTCTCCCCCGAAATCTGAGACCTATTGTTATTCCTACTGCACTCCTCAGTCACTCAGCTAGAGGCTCACAGGTAATCCCACCCACCTCTCTTGGGATTCCTTGGAGGAGTTAGTTGAGCATCCACACTCCGTCTTGAACAGGAATGAATGCTGCCCAACTTGTGTGAACACTGTGTGGCTCTCTCAAGATCTAGGCCCTCACACTTACCCAGAACATAGCCTCAGAACATTGTAGAAAGAGTGCTGGCCGTAGTCAAGTCTTCAGGATTAACTGACTCCCAAGATTCCGGAGCCTTGTTTGAAGTCATGATGACCTCAGATCATTCCACTAGGAAGTGCTCTGGAATGTAAGTCACTTAAGGAAAAGGCCGTGGGCCTGAACACCTGGGTCACCTCCTATTATCCCAGTATTACCTCCACTTTGAAACTCATCTTGTGTTAAATCAAATTAATCAGTGACTCTAAATGAAAGTGATATATCCATGGACCAAAAATGGAGAAAATACAAAAATAAAAGTTGATTAATTCTTCATAATAAATTACTAAGATGGTTTTAGTGTCTTATTTGTGTTTAGCTATGAGCATATTAAGATTAAAACATTTTTAACTTTTATATTTTGAGACAATTGGAGATTCACATGCAGTTTTAAGAAATAATACAGAGAGATCACCTATGATTTACACCAAATTTCCCCCAATGGTATTAATTTGCGTAACTATAGCACAATGTCACCACAGGAAATTGACCCTGTACAATCCATTGACTTTATTCAGGTATTACCAGTTTTATATTCACTTGCATATGTGTGTACTTAGTTCTGTGTGATTGTATTACATGTGTACCACCCATGTGACCAGCACCAAGATGCAGAACAAGCATCCTCCATGCTACTCTTTCATAGTTTCCCCTCAACCCCTGGGAACCACTAATCTCTTCTCCATCTCTATCATTCTGTAATTTCAAAAATTATATAGTCCTGGCCTGTTGGCTTGGTTGGTTGGTGAGTCATCACATACACCAAAGTTTGTGGGTTCAATCCCTGCTGAGGATACATACCTAGGTGGTGGGTTTGATCCCTGGTCAGGGTCAGTACAGAAGGCAACTGATTGATGTTTCTCTCACATCATCCCCTCCCCCCCATTTCTGTCTCTCTGTCTCTCTTTCTCTCTTTCTCTCTCTGTCAAATCAATAAGCATATCCTCAGGTGAAGATTTAAAAAATATATTGTATAAACAGAATCAGATAGTATATAGTCTTCTGAAGTTGGCTTTTCATACGTAGCATAATTCTCTTGAGAATCACTCAGTTGTTGTAGAAATTAACATCATTCTTATTGCTTTGTAATACTCAATGGCCCTATGGCAAAATGCATTTTTAGTTTTGTAAGAATCCATCATACTCTTCTAGAGTGACCCTATTCTTTTACATTTCTACCAGCGATAATGAGCTATTCAGTTTCTCCACATCATTACCAGCATTTGTGTTCTCACTAGTTTTTATTTTAACCATGTGCTATTGTGGTTCTAATTGGCATTTCCCTAATAGATAATGATGTTGAACACTTTTATATGTGTTTATATATCCTCTTTGGTGTCTGTTCATGCGTTTTCTAATTGAATTGTTTCCTTTTTTATTTTTGGGTTTTGAGAGTTTTTTACATATTTAAATACAAGTGCTTTTGGAGATATGTGATTGCAAATATTTTCTACCTCTGTAGTTAGTCTTTCATCCTCTTAACAGGGTCTATCACAGAGCAGACATTTATCATTTTTTCTTTAGCCTGTGTTTTTGGTGTCAGTCTAAGAGCACTTCACTTAACCCCTAGGTTCCAAAGTTTTGTTCTGTGTTTGTTTTCTAAATGTTCAGGGTGTGAGGTTTAGCTCAAGGTTCAAATTTGACTTGGATGTTCTATTGCTTCAGCACCATTTGTTGAAAAGGTAGTCTTTTCTCTGTTGACTTGTTTCTGCATCTTTGTCAGAAGTCATATTCTATTTCTAGGTTTTCTACTATGTGCCATTGATCTACATGTTTACCCGTCCACCACGACCACGGTGTCCAATGACTGCAGCTATAGAGTAAGCCTTAAAATGGGGTAGGCTATTTCTCTTACTTTCTTCTTTCAGAATTGCTTAAGCTATTCTAGGTCCAATGTCTTTCCTTATAAATTTAACAATAAATTTATCTCTGTATATAAAAATATTTTCTTGGATTCTGAAAGAAATTTCGTTAAGTCTTTAGATTAATTTGGGGAGTGTGGTCATTTATGCTAATGAAATATATTTAGCCTGGTAAAGACAAGATTTTGGGGAGATTAAAGAAGTACTTTATGAAATATTTGAAGATCAGTCACATGGAGAAGAAATCAAACTTGGTGGGAGGGTGGTATGAGGATCTGATTTTGTAGCTTGGTAGAGACATTAAAAATTTTTTTCTATTGTATTATAAGAACTTACAAATATCCAGCAAAATTGAAATAATTGTACAATAAGCACCTGCATACATATGACCTAGACTCTACAATGAACACTTTACTATAAATGCTTTCTCACACATATCTTTCTATTCCTCTTCATTCTTCAACCCACTGATTTTTAAACAACTTTATTGATATGTAACTTGTATATCATAAAATGCACTAATTTTAAGTATACTATTCAACAAATGTTAGTGTTATTTACACCTAATTTTAGAACATTTCTGTCACTCCCAGAGACCCCTTCCACTCACTTGTAATCACTCCCCATTCCCACCTCCAGCCTCAGGCAACCATTAATCTACTTTATTTCTCTACAGATTTGCCTTTGGAAATTTCATGTAAATGTAATCATGCAATTATGTTCTTTTGGGTCTGGTTTCTTTAAGTAAGCCTAGTTTCATTTGTGTCTGTTTTGTTTCCTGGAAATCAGTGGGGGAAATTAGTTTGAAAGATTAATTTGAAAAATTACATTTCATTATTGAAAGTCATTTGAAACTTATTTATTATTGATGAATAAGAAAACAGAGATCCTAGAATCCAAGATGGTGGAGGAGTAAGTGGAAGCTACACTAACCTCTTCCTAGGATCAATCTGGAATTACAACTTAAATGTGGAGAAATCATCTGGAATAACCAACTGAACACTAGCTGGAGGGAAGCCTTATAACCACAGGCAGACAGAAAAGGCCGCTACATCACAACGTGACTGGTAGGAAATGCAGAGATGCGGAAGGGCTGGCTGGGCTCCGATGGGTGGCAGCTGCAGGGATGGAGAAAAATCTCAGCAGCTGGGGGTTTCCCCTGAGAAGGGTGAGATCTAAGTCCCCAGCTGGGCTTCCCAGCCAACAGCAACAGAGCAGAAAGTAAAATAGCATCCAGCTATGAAAAGCAAAAAGCCATGGCGTTTTTTGCTGGCCTGGGAGAAATAGCTGGAGACAAAGAGATCTTAAAGGGACCACATACAAAAATATATTGGCACTCACTTACCCTGGGCTCCAGCAGAGGGACGGCAGAGTGGACTAGAGATGCTTAAGGAGAATTTGGGGCAATGCCTTTTTTTTTAAAGTGTATTTTATTATATTATAGTAGTACCAATTTTTTTTCCCCTTTGCTCCCCTCTGCCCAGTACCCCACTTCCCTCCAGCAATCCCATCCCCCTTAGTTCATGTCCATGGGTCATGCATATAAGTTATTTGGCTTCACCCTTTCCTATATTATTCTTAACTTCCCCCTGCCTATTTTGTACCAACCAATTATGCTTAATACCTGCACCATTTCCCCATTTCTTCCCCTTCCCCCTCCCAGCTGATAACCCACCAAATGATCCCCATACCTATGATTCTTTTCCTATTCTGGTTTGCTTAGTTGGGTTTTGTTTTTATTTTTTAGATTCAGTTGTTGATAGTTGTGACTTTGTTTTCATTTTAGTGTTCATAGTTTTGATCTTTTTCTTAAGTAAATCCCTTTGACATTTCATATAATAACGGTTTGGTGATGATGAACTCTTTTAGCTTTACCTTGTCTGGGAAGCACTTCCTCTGCCCTTCCATTCCAAATGATAGCTTTGCTGGATAGAGTAATCTTGGTTGTAGGTCCTTGCTTTTCATCACATTGAATACTGCTTGCCAGTCCCTTCTTGCCTGCAAAGTGTCTTTTGAGAAATCAACTGATAATCTTATAGGCACCGCGTTGTAGGCAACTCTCCACTTCTCTCTTGCTGCTTTTAGGACTCTCTCTTTATCTTTCACCTTTGGCATTTTAATTATGATGTGTCTTGGTGTGGTCCCCTCTGGGTCCAGCTCGCCCGGGACTTTCCATGCTTCCTGGACGTATATGTCTATTTCCTTTTTAAAATTGGAAGTTTTTCTTCATTATTTTTTCACATAAGTTTTCAATATCTTGCTCTTCCTCTTTTCATTCTGGCACCCCCATGATTCGGATGTTGGCATGTGTAAGGTTGTCCCAGAGGTTCCCAAACTTCTCATTTTTTTTCAACTCTTGTTTCCTCATTCTGTATTGGTTGTCTGTTTTTTTCTTCCTTATGTTCCAAATCATTGATTTGAACCCTGGTTTCCTTCCTTTCACCATTGGTTTTGTGTAGATTTTCCTTCATTTCACTCAGCATAGTCTTCACTTCTCTTATGTGTTTGCTGTACTCAAGCATATCTGTCAAGCCTGTGAGCATCTGTATTACCAGTGTTTGGAATTCTGTGTCTGTTAGGTTGGCTATCTTCTCGTCACTTAGTTCTCCCACTGGAACCCTGATCTGTTCCCTTTTTTGAACCATACTTCTGTGTCTCCTCAGTTTGACATGCTCCTGTGTTTATTTGCCTCTGTGTCTTAAGTAGAGCTGTCACTCCTGTTACATTGTAAGAAGTGGAACCTTAGGTTTTCTTGTCAGTGGAGGGTGACCTCTTTCACCACGTTGTGGCGCTGTATGTTGGGGAGGGGTCTGAGAGGGAACAATGCCGCTTGCCCAGCACTTTCCCCTTTCCCAGGCACTTCTCCCACTTCCGTATGGGACTGGCACCCCTCTAGTTGTTGCCCTTGCTGTCATTCCCAGTGTGGGTGGGTCTGCAGACATTCTAGGACCGTAGGGGCCCTTTAAACAAGCAGACTCTGCTGAGAGACTGGCAGTTTCTGCCTCATTCCCCATACTGCAGGCAGACCATTCCCCTCCAAGTGGTATCAGCCTGAGGGGAAGCAGTAGTCCTGCCCACAGGAATTAATCTGCCCTGCCCTCAGTGCTTAAGCCTGACAGCTGATCATAGATTGAATAGATTAACAATTAAAGGAGACAAAGATAGTGGATCCCTGGAAATATGGAACAGGCTGCCTAGGCCCAAACTGGGACCTAATCTGACACCACCAGGGGCAGATCTAGGAAGTAAAGAAAGAGCACCTCTGTAACAGTAAACAAGACCTGGTGGGAAGAGTGATTTTCAGTTGGCTAGCTGGAGGGAAGGACCCACCAAAGAACAACACAACAACAACCAAAACCCAGGTACAACCAGACAGCCCAAATAAACAGCATAAAGAGCATCCCAAGAGCACCAAGTTCAGGAGATCAAGGAGTTACACCACTGAATCCCACAGGTCTCCTACCACAGTAGGTCACAACGCGAAGACAGGAAGTCAAAGCAGATCAATCTAAGAATCAGAAAAAAACAAGAAGAGTCAAAAAATGGGGAGATAAAGAAACAGCCCCCCATCCAAAGGAAAGGAGGAATCCCCAGAAAGAGAGCTAAATGGAATAGAGGTAAGCAAACTATCAGACATGCAATTCAAAATAATGATTATAGGGAAGTTCAATCAGCTCAGCAGCTCAAAGAAAACTATAAAGAACTCCAGGGGAACTATGTAGAACTCCAGGGAAGCTAAAAGGAACTTACTGAAAACTACACATCAGCATTAAAAAGGACATAGAAACTATCAATAAGATCCAGGAGGAAATGAAGAATACAATTTATGAATTGAAGAACATGGTAGAAGGAATCAAAAGCAGGCTAGAGGAATTAGAAGATCATATCACTGAGCTGGAGGACAATGTAGAAAAAAATTCCCAGACAGTGCAAAAAATGAAAAAAGACTGAAAAAGAATGAAGAGGTTTTAAGAGAGCTGCAAGACAACATGAAACATAATATCCCTATCACAGGAATACCAGGAGAAGAAGTGGAACAAGGGATAGAAAACCTGTTTGAAAAAGTAATGACAGATAACTTCCCTAACTTGATGAGAGAAAAGTCATGCAAGTCCAGGAAGCACAGAGGGTCCCAATGAAGATGAACCCAAACAGGCCCACTCCAAGGCATGTCATAATTAATATGGCAAAACTCAAAAGACAAAGAGAAAATTTTAAAAACAGCAAGAGAGAAACAGCTAATCACATACAAGGGAGTTCTGATAAGGCTATCATCAGATTTCTCAACAGAAACACTACAAGCCAGAAGGGAATGGCAAAAAATATTCCAAGCAATGAAAAACAAAGGCCTATAACCAAGACTACTCTATCCAGGAAGGCTCTTATTCAATATGAAAGGTGAAATAAGGATTTTCCCAGACAAAAGAAGGTTAAAAGAATACATCTTCACCAAACCAGCATTGCAAGAGATGCTAAAGGGTCCGCTTTAAGAAGATGAAGAAACAGAGAGAGACAAGAGAGGAACACAGGTACAAAGGGGAAGTATGACAATGAATAAGTACCTATCAATAATAACCTTAAATGGAAATGGATTAAATGTACCAATCAAAAGACATAGGGTAGGTGAATGGATTAGAAAGCATGACCCACATATATGCTGTATACAAGAGACCCACCTCAGAATAAGAGAGCTACGCAGGCTAAAAGTGAAGGGATGGAAAAAAATTCCAAGCAAATGGACATGAAAGAAAAAGAAAGCTAGAGTAGCGATACTTATGTCAGGCAAAACAGATTTCACAACAAAGGCCATAAAAAGAGACAAAGAAGGACATTTCATAACACTTAAGGGAACAATCCATCAAGAAGATATAACCCTTGTAAACATATATACACCCAACATAGGAGCACCCAAATATATAAGGAAAATCTTGGAAGACTTCAGGAAGGATATTGACAGCAACACACTCATAGTAGGGACCTTTAACACCCCATTGTCAACAATGGACAGATGTTCCAAGCAAAGGAACACCAAGGATATTGTGGCACTGAACAACACTCTAGATTAAGTGGACTTAATTGATATATACAGAACCTTTCACCCCAAAGAAGCAAAATATACATTCTTTTCAAATGCACATGGAACATTTTCAAAGATAGAGCACTTGGTAGGACACAAAACAAGCCTAAAGAAATTCAAGAAAATTGAAATTATATCAAACATCTTCTCAGATCACAATGGCTTGAAACTAGAAACCAACCTCAAGAAAAAATACTCAAACATTCAAATTCATGGAGACTGAATAACATGCTATTAAATAATGAATGGGTTAACAATGACATCAAGGAAGAAATCAAGTTTCTGGAAACAAATGAAAACAAACACACAATAGCCCCAAACCTGTGGGCACAGCAAAAGCAGTCCAAGAGGGAAGTTAATGGCAATACAGGCCTACCTAAAAAGGATAGAAGAATCTCACATAAACAGCTTAAACCTACATCTACAAGAACTAGAAGGACAACAACAAAATAGCCCAGAGCAAGTACAAGGAAGGAAATAATCAAGATCAGAGCAGAATTAAATGACATAGATACTAAAAGAACAATTCAAAGGATCGATAAAACCAGGATCTGGTTCTTTGAAAAGATAAAATCGACAAGCTTTTAACCAGATTCATCAAGAAAAAAAGAGAAGATCCAAATAAATAAAACCAGAAACAAAAAAGAAATCACAACTGATACCACAGAAATACAAAAGATTTTAAGAAATTACTACAAACAACTATATGACAAGAAATTTGACAACCTTGGTGAAATGGACAAATTTCTGGAAACATATAATCTTCCAAAACTGAATCAAGAAGAGGCAGAAAACCTGAATAAACCGATAACAACTAGTGAAATTGAAGCAGTAATCAAAAAACTTCCGGCACACAAAAGCCCTGGACTGTATGGCTTCACAGGTGAATTTTACCAAACATTTAGGGAAGAACTAACTCCTATCTTTCTCAAACTATTCCAAAAAATCCAAGAGGAGGGAAGACTCCCCAACTCTTTCTATGAAGCCAGTATTACCCTAATCCCAAAACTAGGTCAAGACACAACAAAGAAAGAAAACTACAGGCCAATATCACTGATGAACATAGATGCTAAAATCCTCAACAAAATATTGGCAAACCGGATCCAGCAGTACGTTAAAAGTCCATACAGCAGGATCAAGTGGGATTCATCCCAGGGATGCAGTGATGGTTTAATATTTGCAAATCAATAAACATAATACACCACATAAACAAAATGAAAGACAAAAATCACATGACCATATCAATAAATGCTGAAAAAGCATTTGATAAAGTTCAGCACCCATTTGTGATAAAAATGCTCAGCAAACTTGGAATAGAGGGAGCATACCTCAACAACAACAAAAAAAGCCATATACGAGAAACCTGCCACCAACATCAATGGGCAAAAACTAAAAGCTTTCCACCTAAGATCAGGAACAAGACAAGGATTTCCACTCTCTTCATTTCTATTCAACATACTTTTGGGAGTTCTAGCCACAGCGATGAGACAAGAAAAAGAAATAAAAGGCATCCAAATTGGAACGGAGAAAGTAAAACTGTTGTTAGTTGCAGATGACATGATAGTGTACGCAGAAAACCCTATAGACTCCACCAAAAAAACTACTCAACCTAATTAGTGAATTTGGCAAAGTAGCCAGATACAAAGTCAATATTCAGAAATTGAAAGCATTTCTGTACACTAACAATGAAATATTGGGGATAGAAACTGGAAAAAAATCCCGTTTGCTATAGCAACAAGAAAAATAAAGTACTTATGAATAAAGGTAACCAAGGAGGTAAAAGACGTATACTCGGAAAACTGCAGAACACTGAAGAAAAAAATTAAGGAAGATACAAATAAATGGAAGCATATATCATGTTCTTGGATGGGAAGAATCAATATCATTAAAATGTCTGTACTACGCAAAACAATTTATAGATTCAATGCAATCCCTATTAAAATACCTATTACATATTTCACAGACATAGAACAAATACTTCAAAAATTTATATGGAACCAAAAACAACCCTGAATAGCCTCAGCAATCTTGAGAAAGAGGAACAAAGTAGGAGGACTCACAATACTTGATATCAAATTATATTACAAGGCCATGGTAATCAAAACAGTATGGTACTGGCATAAGAACAGACATATAGATCAATGGGACAGAATAGAGAGCCCCAAAATAAACCCAGGTCTCTATGGTCAATTAATATTTGACAAAGGGGGAAGGAGCATAAAATGGAGTGAAAATAGCCTCTTCAACAAATAGTGTTGGATGAACTGGACAGGGACATGGAAAAATATGAAACTAGACCACCAACTTACATCATACACCAGCATAAACTCATGATGGATGAAAGACTTAAATCTAAGCTGTGACACCATAAAAGTCATAGAGGAAAACATAGGCAGGAAAATTTTAGATATTCCATGCAGCAATATTTTTGCTGATATATCTCGCAGGGTAAGGGAAATAAAGGAAAGAATAAACCAGTGGGTCTACATCAAACTAAAGAGTTTCTGCTCTGCTAAAAAAAAAAAAAAAAAAAAAAAAAAATCAGCAAAATGAAAAGGGAACCAATCGTATGGAAAAACATATTTGGCAATGATACCTTGGACAAGGGTTTGACCTCCAAAACATATAAAGAACTTATACGATTCAACATCAAGAAGACAGACAATCCAATTAAAAAATGGGCAGAGGACCTGAACAGACACTTTTCCAAGGAGGACATAGAGAGGGCCCATAGGCATATGAAAGTATGCTCAACATCACTAGCCATCAGAGAGATGCAAATAAAAACCACAATGAGATACCACCTCACACCAGTCAGAATAGCCATTATCAACAAATCAGCAAACAACAAATGTTGGTAAGGATATGGAGAAAAGGGAACCCTAGTGCATTGTTGGTGGGAGTGCAGACTGGTGCAGCCACTGTGGAAAACAGTATGGAATTTCCTCAAAAAACTAAAAATGGAACTGCCTTTTGATCCAGTGGTTCCACTGCAGGATTATACCCAAAGAATTCTGAAACACCAGTTCAGAAGAACCTATGCATCCATATGTTCATAGCACTATTTACAATAGCCGAGTGCTGGAAACAGCCTAAGTGCCTATCAGTGGATGAATGGATCAAAAAACTGTGGTACAATTACATGATGGAATTCTATGCAGCAGAAAGAAAGAAGTAACTCCTGCCTTTCGTGACAACATGGTTGGAACTGGAGAGTATTATGCATAATGAAATGTCAGGTGGTGGAAGAAAAATACCGTATGATCTCACCTAGTACAGGAACCTAATGAACAAAACAAATGAACAAAATAGAATGAGGCCTGGAAACAAGGAACCAACAGTGACCAGAGGGGAAGGGGGAGGGGGAGAAGGAGGAAAAGAAGTGGAAGGGTCTAGTCAAGGAACTAATGTAAATGACCCATGGACATGGACAGCAGGGTGAGGATTGACTGTGGGAGAGGGGGAAAGTGGGCGGGGCGGGGGACAGCAATGGGGGAAAGATAGGACAACTGTAATAGACCAACAATAAAAAATGGAAAAACAAAACAAAACAAAAACCAGTGGTCCTGAGAGTACCAGGGTTCAGCCCAAGACCACACACAAGCATGACATGCAAGAGCCAGGTCCTTTGAAGAGCCCCTTGGACCTGGGTGCCAATCTTTGGTGTGGAGCGAGCCACAGGTTCTGCCATGGTTTCCTTTAAATGGTGCCCTATGAGAACTGCCCTGTGGGGTCCAAGGCTGAGGGAGATGGGCACAGCCCTCTTCTCTTCCCAATACTGTTCCTGATCCTGCTTGGGTCTGTGGTGTTCACCCCCATTTCCACCCACTGAGAGGTTATCTGGAGCCAGGCTGCCCTTCAGCATGATGGCTAGATGCCTGCCTCCTGTATTCTTTGGATTTCACACCATATATGTTTCTCCTAGTGAGATATGTATGACCGTCGGATGGCAATTATTGTTTATTTTTTAATTTTTTTTTTTGTGATGAGGGAATAGAAGGGGAGCAGGGGCTTCTTGATGGAGTCTCTATATTCTGGAAATTTTTATTTCCTTGAAATCTCTTGCATAAATGGGGGGAGAGACGACAGCTTGGCATCACCACTACTTGGACTACACCACCCGTAGGGAGCCCAGCACAGAGCTGGAGGCTGGAGGGCTGGACAAGGGGCAGCTGAGTCCAGGGGAATTTCTGTTGCCACCCCCTGCCCCAGTTCTGCATGCTGGCTTAGGTGGCGGAGTCCATACTCTAGGGGGTCAGGGCCTCATGATACTCCTAAAGAAGCCAGAAATCCCAGCTTCTAGGTGAAATCTCCAAACTTTAAACAATAGCAACAATTTTTAAAAAATGGAGGAGTGCTCTATGGAGCACGCGGAGGACACATCCTCCATGGAGCCCAGTTGGGGCTCTGAGAACCACTGCAGGGGAGCCGAGGGCAGCATGTGCTGGGGGACTTGGGCGAATCGTGCTCTCCCTGGTTTCTCCTCTGCACCAGGCCCTCCTCTGCAAGAAGGGCAGGAGGGTGTCTGGTCCATCACTTCAGCTCTCAGCTCCATTTCCACTCTGTGAAGGTGGCGTGGCTGAGCTCAGTTCTTTGCCTGTGGTAGGGGTAGTGGTGGTAACAGTCAGTCATGGTAGCCCTGGTGTGGGGCTCTGCATCCCTCTTCTTTGTGACTTTGCTGGTGGCAGGGTGTAGCTGGGCTCTGTTTTTGGCTGACTTCTATCTTGATAGGGTGTGTGGGAGCTGATAAGTGTGCCCTCTGTCCCCATGTTCCTCCGCATCCAGTTCTATCTGCACTTGGTATCTGCTGCTACCCCATGTACTGTCTGCCTGTGTGGGTGCTGGTGGTAGGATGGTGACTTCCATACCCCATTCTTTCTGTTGGGAGGTTGCTGCTGTGAGTCCAGAAGGGGTAAGGAGGGTGACTGTTGCATGGCCCTTTGAAGACCTCAGTGGGGACTGTACAGCTGTTACAGAATGGAGGGAGAGATGCATGCCTGCATGCATGTGAGGTAGCTGCCACTGCTGCTCCGGTTGCATGTGGAGAAGGCAATCAAATTGCCTGGAACACCTCTCTGATCGGGGTCATGAAGACTTCCCTCTGCTCTCTGCTGACCAGGTCATGTTTGGTTACTGAAATTAGGGAAGGTGAAGGCCTTGTCACAGTTACACCACTCACAGCAGGAAAAGAACAAAGACCTCGCATAGGCACAGCAGAGGATGAGCGGGCGCCAGTCCCACAGGACTTGCTGTTTCCCCAGAGTGAATTCTGCACTGTCCTGCACTGAGGGGCAGCATGGCAGAACCCATGAGCGTTAGACCGTAAATCACGTGTCCTGGGTCAAGTCATTCTGACCAGTCTGAGTCACTTTGGGCAAAGTAAGTAATGCCTCTGATCCTGATGGTGTGGTAAAATAATAAACATGGAGATGCCTTCATGGACCATATAGCAACACATCAGTGTACCACTTCCCCAGTGGGAACTACTGAAATACAGGTGACCCTGGAACAGCACTGGGATTGAAAGGCAAGGGTCCACTTATATATAGATTTTTTCCAATAAGCCCTCCATATCCCTAGGTTTCACATTTATGGATTCAACTCACTGCAGGTAGAAAACAGTGCTTTTGATCCACAGTTGGGACTCTATGGATGCAGAAGGTTGACTCTGCATTGATCTATGCCGATTTATGTAAGGGCATATATATATATGTGCGTGTGTGTATACACACACACACACACACACTCACTCAGATTTTGGTATCCACTGGGGATCCTGGAACCAGTCCCCTGTGGATACAAAGGCACAACTGTAGTTATGTTTTGGGGGAATTAGAAGTTATACCCAGATTTTCAATAGTGCATACATAGGTCAGTCCCCCTAACCCCTACGTTGTTCAACGGTTAACTATATTCTTTGTCCACTGTGAGGCCACGACAAGAATGTGGATATGTAACTCCTGTGTCTGAAGAAATAAACTATCATACAATCTATCACACATATTAAAAATAACCAGCCCTGGCTGGTGTAGCTCAGGGAATTGAGTGCCGGCCCGCAGGCCTGCGAACCAAAGGGTCGCCAGTTAATTCCCAGTCAGGTCAGGTCCCCAGTTGGGGGTGCATGAGGGGCAACCACACAGTGATAATTCTGTCCCTTTCTTTCTCCCTCCCTTCCCCTCTCTCTAAAATAAAATCTTAAAAACAAACCATGTGTTGGGCCCTGGCTGGGTAACTCAGGTGGTTAGAGCATCATCCCAATAAGCCAAGATTTGGGTTTGATACCTGGTCAGGGCATATACAAGAATCAACCAATGAATGCATAAATAAGTGGAACAACAAATTGATGTTTCTCTATCTTGCTCTCTCCCTCCCCCCTCTCTAAAAAAACAACCGAAAAAACAAAAACGATGTATTGGAGGGCTTGCAAGTTCACCTGACTGGGAGTCACCTCCTCTGGGGCTGACAGATAGTCTACAATGTTTATTCAATTCTCAAACCTCAAGAAACATCGCTCTGCACTCTGCGTCCACGAAAGATGGAGTGATAGGGATTGAATTTACTCTCCCACTGAAATAACTAAACAGAGAACAAAGTATACAGAAAAATGAAATAAAACCAGTTTTCAAGGCATTGCTCATTGGCTATGCAGAACAGTGGCCCCTGAGAAGGGGGCAAATGAGGTGAGCCCCAACATCACCCAGATTACTGCCTGGACAGTGATCAGAGATGTGGCTGCTGATGTGGAGTCCCTTCGTGGAAAAGACTTGATTGCTGAACAGCAATATTCTTCCTGATTTTTCTGAAGTCAAGCACCGTTTTCCTCCATCATCCAAAAGGTGGCAGGGATTCTGAGCTCCATTCTTCTGGAATAAGCTCAGACAGTGTAGCTGTCTCCCCTTTCCTTCTGTGATGTGTTGGGCTGGTGAATGGGTGGGCGGTGGTGCACCTCTGGTGTTGGTAGCCCCCCGCGCCCAATCTTTTCAATATGGCTCTTCACAGTCTGATAGCTCCCCGCAGTGTAAATCCTGCCTTCCAGTGTGGAATCCGAAAAGAACACATTCACAGCCTTCCTTGCTTTTAAGGTGCAGACATGATATAGGGGCCAGTGGTCATGTGTGCCTACTCAAGGTGATGCATCCGAGCAGGCAGCATTGCTGGTGTGGCCCGTGGTGGAGGGGCAAGGGCTGGGCCACCCGCTCTGGTGGTGGTCTTCTGATTCAGGACAGGGTCAGATGGCTGGTCCTGTCGCGTCGGTTCCACAGGGTGGCCCTGGCTGGCCTCTTTCTCCAGCACTCAGTGATTTGCTATGCTATCTTTATCCTGTAATAAGCAGTTTACTGCTTAAACCAGCCAGAGGGGATTGGTGTGTAGAACCAGGAACAGTGAGCAGTGCATAGGCTTTTAGCTCTTAGCTCTAACTCAGGCCTGAGCTGCTGAAGCAGAGACCCTGAGGAAGTGGCCCAGGGCTGGACTCAGCAGTTCAACATCAGGAAGAAGCCAATTCCTTCTGTCACTCCTTATTCTACACCTTCTTCCCTTTTGCAGCCTTGAAGTCCAGTTCATCCCCAGTCTGACATCTCACCTTACCCCTGTGGTGCCCAACAGGTCCAAGAGGGCGCCTCTGGTGTTGGCCTGGAGACACGTGTCCAGCCACAGGTGCCACAGTTCTTGGAAGTGGATTTTTCACAGCCACGAAAAACAACCAGAAGGAGAATTAGAATCGGAGGGGTTTCTCCTTTTCTGTTTCATGCCAATACTCCTGCTTAGGCTGCAAGAAGCCCAACCCTCTTCCTCATCCTTGCACTGGCCACGGCTCAGAGGCTGCTTTTGCTGTCATCTCTGTGGCCTGCTTTGCAGGTCTCTGTCATTGGGGGCTTGACAGCACTTTCCTTGTTTCTACTTGGTCATGTGCGGTGTTTTCCAGCTTTGGTGGAGGCCCCTCAGAACCCTGACCCTTAGGGGCTACTGGTGCAGTTCCTTATGTTGTCACACCCAGGTTTGGATAGTATTTGTCAAGTGCCACGTGGCCAATGTTACAGTTACAGACCATAGTGGGGTGCACTCCCCTCATCGCCAAGTCAGAACACATGTAGAAGAATAATGCCGCGATGCAAGGTCTCCTTGTCCTGGAGTGCCCTTCTCCTGAGAGCAGGAGACCCAAGAGGCTGTTTACTTGGGTAATAGCTCAGGTGACTGGAGCACGGGTATGGAGACCTGGTTTAGTGTGGGGCAGTTGGTTGGGGTCATTTCCTAGTAAACCCCTGCCCTGCAGGGCTGAAGGGATCGTGGTTCCAAGCATTTAAGCCCTTTGGCACCGGGTGTGTGATCCTGACACTGGCCAGTAGGTGGCACAAGTCACACACCCGCTGTGCTGCCTTCAGGCTTTCTCAGAGGGAAGGTCTATTCTAACCGGGTGCGCTCTGGCAATGCTTAATCACATGGAAGGAACATGCAATAACTACTGGTATTCCTGTAAACATGCGTGCTAGGAGCAGCTGCCAGTGGGGATGAGGACAGAGGGAACACAGTGAGAGGTCTCCTGAGGACAGGCTATAAAAGGAACACCCTGTGGCTTTTTAATTTAAGAGCCTGCAGTTAACCTTTGTGATTCATCCACGGAAACATTCAGAACCTGGAAGGACAATGATAATGCATGTTGTGGGTTGTAGCCTGGTCCTCAGTCTGCCCTCCCCTCCACCTCCCCCTAATGGCAAGTTTCAGGGGCGATGAGATTTCCTCATTAGGGCAGGGTGCCCGCATCCCAGCCCTGCGTCTGGCTGTACCTTCTGAACTGGCCTCAGCTTATTTTCCTATCTTTGCTCCTGGCAAGTTGCTTGCTTCTGGGATTTGCCCTTTCTCGGGAGAAAAGTGTTCTTGAATCTCATTCTGCCATTAATTGAATTGTTGCCAGATGGACAGGAAGCTGAAGGGGAGATGTGCCAGGGCAAACAAAAGTGGAGCAGTGAGGACAGGCTGCTTGTATTTTTAATATGTATGGATGCTAAAAACTTGTGGTGAGTGCACATAACATGAGACTGAACACCTTAACCATCTTTAAGTGTGCAGTTCAGTGGCATTAGGTACATTCACATTGTTGTGCAACCATTATACCGTCCGTCTCCAGAACTTTTCTTCTTGTAAAACTCAAACTCTGTGCCCGCTAAACATAAACTTCCTATTTGCCGCCCTTCAGCCCTTCAGCCCCTGGCACCACCATTCCACTTCCTGTCTGTGTGAATTTGACTATTTTAAATACTTCATGTAAGTGGAACCATATAGAATTCGTCTTTTTGTGACTGGCTTATTTCACTAAGCACAATGTCCTTAAGGTTTACCCATGTTGTAGCACATGTCAGAGTTTCCTTCCTTCTTAAGCCTGAATAATGTTCCATTGCATGTATATGCCACGTTTTGTTTATCCATTCATCTGTCCATGGACACTTGGGTTGCTGTCATGTTTTAGTTCTGGTGAATAGTGTTGCTATGGACACGGGTGTACAAATATCTCTTTGCGGTCTTGCCTTCAGCTCTGGGTGTATACCTAGAAGTGGGATTGCTGGATCTTGTGCTAATTCTATTTTATTTTTTTTAAGGAACTGCCATATTGTTTTCATAGCAGTTGCACCATTTTACATTCCTACAAACAGCGCACAGGTGTTCTGATTTCTGTACATCCTCACCAACGGCTATTTTCTGTTTTGTTTTATTTTATCGTAGTCACCCTCAGGGGTGTGTGATGGTGTGAGGGCACTAAGTTTGTTTTTTCTAGGACTTTCTCTTGAGTGGGCTAGGCTCCCTGATGTTTCTATGGCGGTGTTGTGCCGGTACAGAAGACGTTGCCTCCCTCCCGCCCTCTCCTCAGAACCTCCTCACACAGAGCCCTTGTATGGGGCACATCTGGCTCCTCCACCCAGACACACTTTAGGGCGGCTTCATTTGGAACAATCTTAGGTCACTGGCATTTCCTGAGAATTCACCAGGCGACTGCTTTGAAGAGAATGTGGCTTCAGATCCTTTGAGGAGAGAAGTCAGGCTGATGTGGGTCCCGGGAGCCGCCTCCCTGGAGTGTGGTAGCTCCCAAATCTCTTTGAGTCACCTGCCATTATTGTTGTGGGTTTGCCTCTTATCTCTAGATTCATTTATTTAAAAATGTTCTTGAGCATCTCCAAGAGGAGACACCCTGTGGTAGATGCAAGTCAGCCAAGGCAGAGGGAGGAGGTGGACACAGGCTTGCTGTCAAGTTCCTCAGGGAATGGCCAGATGCCGGGTTGTTGGGGGACAGCTGGTGGAGGTCCCTTGGCAGGCCTTCCCCTGGGCCCTGTTCTGGGTCTTTGGCAAGTTCCTCCCCTTCTCTGTGTCTCAGCTCCCCCATCTACCGTGAGGGGTAATGGTGACTGTCAGAGACATCAAGAGGTTTAAGTGAGCTGATGTGGACATGTCTGCAACATCACAGGTGCTGTTAGTGTCCTCTCTTTGTCCTCCAAGCATGTGCTCGGCCCAAGATGGGCACAGAGTGCTGTTGAACCTGCTGGGCTGAGAGAGGAGGGAGGTGGGTTGTAAAACTTAGTCTTGTTCACCTACGTGTATTCGGGTGAGAGCCAACGTGACCACTACTGGCAGGTGGACAGGTGGATGTGCTCCCCGCAGTGGGAGAGGGAGGCAATGAGCCCTGGGCTCCAGCTCAGGTGGAGACTCTGCCCCTGACCCCCTCCCGGGGGAGGGGAAGTCCCTACATAGGAGCTGCTACTTCCAGGCTACCCTGGGATTTGGACTTGGGAAGGATTCAGCTTTCGCAGTGAAGATCCCACCCTGACTCTATTCCTGAGATTGGCCAATGGATCAGTTGCCCAGGGCAGTTAGAACTCATTCAAGGGCAGGAGAATTCCAGTTGTATGCAGATTTTTCGCTGTATCGCGGGATTTTGCGGTACTGTATATGTATGTTGTTAAAGTTACGTAGGTTTAAGAGTGTAGAATAAATATAAGGTTCCTACTTCACAGGGGGTGGTGGTATCTAGAACATAATACCCGCGATAAGTGAGGGAATACTGTTTTATTAAAATAATTACATAATTTGTTGAACATTGTAAGCATTGAGATGTTAATTGGCTAGTAATATTGGGCTATTTGCGTTAATGGCTTTATTAAATGGAAGTTAGTAAGGTTGTTTCAGTAACAGTCTTGATTTCCCTCCCTGGTGTCATCTCATTCTCTATGACATACCCATGTGACAGCAGAGCACCCTGTTTTACAGATGGGGAAACTGAGGCTGAGACTATGGATGCAGGAAGGCTCAAAGGGCTGTTGGGACAGGCCTGGGTCTAAAGGACGTGTTCATCTGGGCACAGCCTCCACAGCACACCGTCCCCAACTCGGTTGCTTGACCTCTGTCTTTGGCTGTGTTTCTGAGATGCACTTGCTGGAATGTGAGAAGCTCTCTTTCCAGGAGAAGCAGAGTTTGTATCTCAGCTTTGAGGCAAGAGATTGAAAATACAACCTCCTTCTATCTGCAGGGTGGAACACAGGAAGAGGGCCAACCAAATGCAGGTCCTGCTACATGATCCTCACATTCTACTCCATGGTTTAGATCTTTTCCCCTCTCACAGCTCTCTTCTGCTAGCTAACCAAGGGCTAAGGAACGCGAGGCCCAGGGGAGGAAGAAACGCAGAAAGCAAGGCCAGATCACTTGACAAGGAGCCCTGGGAAGTAAGAAGGTTGGATGTTCTTTGCTGAGTAGGACATTTTTTGCAGATTCACTGGAGTTTGGTTGCAGCAGTCCCAGGCCCTTCCTGTGGCTTTTGAAATTGGGAATGTGGGTGGCGTTCAGCAGAGACTAGGGGCCACGGTTTGGGGTAGGGGCACAGTCCTCCCTGCCTGGCAGTAGCAACCTTTAATTTGGGAACTATTGTGGTATTGTTGGTGTCATTTGGGGGTTTGGTGTCAGAAAAGTCTGTGATGATTCCTTTGTGATTTCACAGAAATCGGTACCAGTGGTTGGCATATAATGTGGTAGCATTGGTTCTGCTGTGTTTGCCCAACAGCTTTCCAGGAGGGCGAGGCAGTGGGAAGGGAGTGTGGTCACTTTGCTGACCTGCAAACACCAACCATGGGCACCTCATGTTCTTGCTCAAGAATTTTCCCAGGTTTGGGGCTTGTGTACTTTTGCAGAAACAATACAGTCAGCTTTCATCCTTGGTTCCCTAAATAAGAAACTTCATGGTTTGTTTTCTGGAGAAGAAGAAAGAGGTTCTGGTCCTCTAATACCTGGCTGGAACGTCTAAGGGTGGCATGTCTCAGTCCTTATATTTGCTGTGTTCCTGTACCTCTTGACTTCCACAGACTTTGTCCTATTCTTTTGAATTACAGACGTTCATGGCTCATACTCCTCGGTGTCCTTCATGTTAGTTCCAGCGGACTTATAAGGATTGGTCTGGCCTTTCTCTTGTGTCCCAGGAGCTCATGGGGTTGATCGATGAGGATAGTGCTCCCCTCTGGGAACCTGGAACACCTGCTCTGTCTCCACCACGCTGCCGCTGATGCTGGTGCTGACCATGTAGCCTCCCAGAACGTGCCTCTCTTCTGTTGGGGGGGGGGGGGGCGGGCAGCGTGCTTCTTCAGTGGCCAGGCTGTGGATTCTGATCTGGCTTTCTGAAGGTGCATCATTGTCCTGGGGTAGATCACCCTGTTCTAGAAGGGACAGGTCACCAAGATTCCCTCCCAGCCTTTCATTCCATGGAACCATGCTTTCTGCAGGGACTGACCTGCCGCAGCGAGAACATTAAAGGGGCAGAGGCACAAAGTTTGCAGAATAATTTTTTCTGGAGGTGGGGGAGGATAAAGGTGGGACTCTTAAAAAATATTGGATATAGTGAACATAAAATACAACCAACCCATTTCAAGCATACTCTGAATATATTCTGATATTTACAGATAGCCATGTAAGTAACCATCACTACACTCAAGACACAGACACTCATTGCCCCCAAGAAGTTCCCTTTAAGTTTTGGAGTCACCCCTCACCTTTGGCCCAGCAGCCAGTGACCTGTTTTCTATCCCTAGTATTGCCTTTTCTAGAATTTCATATAAATGGAATGGAGCAGTATGTAGACTTGTCCATGTCACTGTCTGTCAGCGGTCAGACCTTTCCCTTGCTGAGTGGTTTGCACCACAGGGACGCACCACCGTTTGACCTCCTGTTCACCTGCTGGTGGACATTCGAGCTGTTTCTAGTGTCCGGTGATGATGAATGAAGCTGCTGTCATGGACAGGTCTTTGTGTGGACGTCTGTCTTCGTTTCTCTTAGGCAAATACCTAGGGTCATAGGGTAGATGTATGTTAACTTTGTAAGATACTGTCCAACTGTTTTCCAAGGTTGCTGTAGCAATTTGTTTCCAAAATGGGCACTTTTAGTCCAGGACATGTAACTGGATTTCCTGACATCCACAGGCATCTCTCCGTTTAATCGTTTTCGAGAATTTTTATTGGATCCCACGTGGAATCAGGTATGTGGCTCTTAGGCAGAAGGCGATTACCTGTCTATGGGTGAGATGACCCCAGTTTTGAACTCTGGGTGCTGCGCAAGGTTCATGTTGTTCTCCTGAGGAGACCAAACACATCCCGCCACAGCCAACATGAGTCAAGTCCCCCGAGCGTCCCTGCAGCCCTCATGTGTTAGCTTTGCATGTGTGCCTCAAAATGTGTTTCGGGTTCATCCTGTGTTGAGATAATGCCTGAAAGTGATACAGAAATGTCTGTGGCTGTCAAATCAGGGGAAGTAACTACTCATGGAGACTTTGTGGCATGCTGACCTGTGTTGTGTCTTGCTCTTTATCCCGCGTGCGGCAGGGGCTGGCAGGGCCAAGCTTAAATCCCAGATGACGAATGTCTGGGTCAAGGAAGGTTGCTGTTGAATGTTTGGCTTGGGGCCCATGGCTCTGTGTCTCATACCTGATGACACTGACTCCCAATTAAAAGAAGAATTATGGGGGTGGAAGCCCTGGCTTTGGACTAGAACTTTCTACAAGGTTTTCAGAACCGACGACCTTTGGAGGTTGTGGCCTCTGAGTCACTGTGGGTTACCTGGGAAGATTCTTGCTCACTGCTCACCAAGCCTCTGCACCTTTCCAAGGGAGACCTGGGTGCTTCTCCTGGAGTCCTTCACCCTTCTTCCTAGGGGACAGTTTGTCAGTGTGAGCTTGTGTATGTCATGGTGGGCATGCACTGTGTCTGTGGGCCTTGTGGTATCCTCAGGTCATGCTTTGTGGCACTTAGACTGTGTTGCGTATTTACCACTAGGCAAAATTTGGCTCTCTCATGCTGTCCTAAATTCTTAGGTGCTGCCTCATTGGTTTCCACCAGTTTCTGAGGCTGAGGTGGCTATGGGACCCCCAGTTTATTTATGGCTTAGCAGTAGGAATCCAGGCCTCGGCTGGGGACACACCTGGAGGATAAGACCCCAGGTCAGGTGACCCTGAGTAGGTGAGGTCACCCCATCTGACACCTGGGGGGTGTCTATATTTTTACTGAGAACAGTGACTAGACGCTAGGGATGTCTGGACAACAGCTCCATCTTTGCAAAGGTGTGGGGATCCTGTCCCAGTGCTGGAGGACCTGTGAGCCCCCCTGCAACCAGTGGGCAGGTGGTGGGAGGCCGTTTCCAGCCCATAGCCCTCTGACCGGCAGGCACCACATCTTCGCTGGACGTCAGCTTCCCCTGTCACCTGTGTGGGTCTCAGTTGTAAGGCGCCCCCACCTTGGTGTTGCTCTGGTGTGCCCCACCTCCTTTCAAACCCACTTTTAAAATCTTCCTAAAAGGGAGCAGGGTGCAATGTCACCTAATTTATCTTGAATCCAGTAGTCCTGGGTGATCCCAGGGACGAAGGCAGCTTCCTGCCCACACCCTGGCTGTCAACAGAGAACACGTGGCAAACAGCAGGATTTTTCTGTTTCAAAATAAGTAGGTTTGGAAGGAACTGGGGAACTCTGGGGTTTAGTTACAAAATGGCTATAATTGTGGAAGATGCATTTTCTTTCCATTCTGAAGATGATCACACAGGGTACACAATTTGGAATAATTTACAGTTAGAGGAGGCTCTTTTATCAGGATGGGGTGCGGGCATTCTCCTGGTTGAAAGGTGGTCCCGGGCTTATGAGGTGACCTGGGGATCCCTATCTTGTCCTCTCCCAACGTCCATGCAGACAAACAGATGGGAGAGTCACTGTGTGGAAGGAAAGGTGCTATTTTTTCCTCTCACAAGAAGCAGGAGGAAGCTGGGCTGAGCACAGGGTACAAGAGAACTAATGGGAGAAATTTTTCTCTGCCTATGACTCAGTGGCAGCTGCCTCCCGATGAAGGGCTGCTGGTGGGCTTTGCAAGGCTACACGAGGCACTGGTCACTTCAGGCACCATGTTGGTGGCCCTTCTCTGCTCACACTCTCATCAATACTGTGGGCAGATGTCTTCCAAATGCCCACTGCCTGCCGGGCATGGTGCTGACCACAGGGGAAGCTAGGATGCAGATTTGCAGGAGAGAGCGGAGCCCACATTACAGGACAACTTGTGATGTGCCTGGTTGTGGTCCAGGGTAGGAGCCCTGGCTGAGCTGAGGGGGGATGTCACGGGGGCTCCAGGGAGCATGGTCACAGTACCACTTCCTGGATGGAGGGGGCTCAGACAGCCTCGGGCAGCACAGCAGGAATGGGTCCAGCAAACGGAGAGCTGGGACACCCCCTACAGAGGCAAGCGGTGTGACCCAGGCGCTCAGTGTGGTGTGGCCCTGCTGAAGGCTCTGGAAGAGTAGGGACATGTAGGCGGGGGTGACAGGAAAATGACCTGACTTCACCCCATGGACGTCAGCCCAAAGTGTTGGGACACAGCATCTTGAGTGATTCTGGAGGCTTCATGGGTGAAGGCTTGTCTTAGACCGACAGACTGGAGAGCCCAGGCGCACTTGAAGCCTTTCTCTTGCTCGCTCTGCTTCCTGTGAGCCAGGAGCTGCGTCTGACTGTAGATGCCTCCGAGTGCTGTCAGCATCCGCTCAGCTGCCAACAGATACCCATGTCCTGTGCCAGCTCTCTGAATGGCAAACATGTATGCTGCTAGCAGGAGTGTGTGTGTGCATGTGTGTGCTGCTCACATGCAAACATGGAGACACCAGCTGTGTGCTCTCCCTCATTCAGTGAAGCCTCCAGTCTGGAATCTGCTCCAGCTTCAGATGCGGACTGCTAGCCGCCTGCTGCACACCTCCACCTGGACCTCTCGTAGGCATCTTGAATTCAATGCGTCCTGCTCTGAACCCTTTATTCACGCTCCCTTCCAGCCTTTCTTCCTCCCGGTCCCACCCTCCCAACTCAGGAAGAGGCCATTCCATCTTCCTGGCATCACCTTTGACTTCTTTTTCTCTCACACCTGACAGCTGGGTCCCTCAGATTGGGGCTCCCTTTGACATACCCAGAACCCACCCACTTCCCCCTCCAGCACTCAGAGCCACCATCACACCCACCCTGTCTGGACCACTCCACTCCCTGCTTCTTCCCATGCAGGCTATTCTGTGCATCCTCTAAAAACAAGTCAGTTTATTTCACTCCCCTGCTCAAAATATTTAAATGGTTCCCTGTTTCCCGCAGAATAACATTTCAAGTCTTTCCACAGCACAAGGCTCTTCACGGTCTGGTCTGTGGTGCCCCTGGGTCTTCACCTCTGACTCAGTCCACTCCATCCACACTCTCCCCGTTTATCTGACTCCATGACATTCCTTCAAGGCAAGCACGCACCTGCCCCGGGACCTTTGCACCTGCTGCTTTCTCTACCTGGAGCACTTTCCTCCTGATAGCTGCATAACTAGCCCTTTCATTCCTTTCAGGTCCCTTACCAAACAGACTTTGCTGGGAGTTCTGTGTAAAATAGTAGTTTCTCCCTCCATTCTTCTTTTTTAAAAAAAATAACCAAGAAATAAGCCTCATATTATGTGGTCTTCATTAAAATACTAAAACACAGGAAAACTTTTAACATAACATTTCTATTTCAGAGACTTGCCCATGCATTTCAAAAAATTTCTAGTTCACTTGATTTTATGGAAGAATTTCATTGCAGATTCACTGGGGATGCCAAAGGACCAGCCATTACCCAAGAACTTTGGTGAACTTTTGCAATAAATTAACCCTCTGTCCTTCTGTTATCCCTTAACTAATCCTGCCTGTTTGCTACTTATCATCATATGAAGTTCCTTTTGTTAGTTGTCTGCTTCCTTGCTCTTAAAGAAACATATGAGAGCAAAGAACTGTATCTTATTTTCTGATTATCACCAGGATCTACCTAGAACAGTGCTGGCATTTGGAAGCTCTTTGGTAAGTATTTGCTGAATGAAGTGAATGAATTAATCTGTCAGTGGTATGGGGGTCTGGATTGGGCAGACACGGAGTACTGTTGTGGTAATCTAGGCAAGCATGATAAAGGCATGGAACTGGGGGTGTCTACGGTATATGAAGGAGAGGATGAATATGTGTGAGGGTTAGATTTCGGGGGCAGGGTGTTTGCCAAACTGAGGATGACTCTATACAGGTTGTATTTCAGATATAAAATATGATTTAATCATTGGTTTTCCCATGTCAGCTGGTACCTGGTCCACTCCCTTGGCCCGTGATCCAAACCCTGATTCCTCAGTTCTCTGTAACCTTAGCCCAAGTGGCTGAGCCTGAGGTTGCAGACTGACCTTTAGAGGAGAAGTTAGAATCTCTTTAAAGCCAAGTGGGAAAGACCAACTAAAATGACCTGGGATATGATAAAATATAAAGATGTGTAAAGGTATTGAGTGGCACCTGGGCATTTGGATTTCTTTAAAATTTCCTCTCAGTCATATATGGCCATTTGAAATTGGCAATTGAATATTATGTTTAGTCTTCACTATGTGGTTAATTTCCATGCAGGTGTGCTGTTGTCTGCTAACCTGTGGTTTGGTCACGAAGCTGTAACTGAGGCATCACCCTCTGACTGACTGAAGTTGCTGAAACTGCCAGTAGGGAGCCTAGGAGATGTTAAGAAAAAGATCCAAGACTCAGATATGAAGATAAAGAATGACTCCATGTCCTTTCGGGGTCCTATAGGAAGACCCTGCTTTGTGCAGCGCCATCACTCTGGATGGTGCTGTAGAGTGGGCTCCATCCTGGGTGTGGCCGGGGGCCTGGGGCTGCAGCATTGCAGAAACCGCCTTGTTGGCATTTCCTCGGGTCCAAAATTGAAACAGCTTTCTGTACTAAGAAACTTTGGAAGAGGGTCTTGTTTTTCTAAAACTTAACCAAACATTTAAAAAAATCACCTGTAAAAAAAAAAATTGAACTGAGGGCACTGGGCCCCCAGTTTCTGTGGCTCTAATGTGTGCGGCTGGGCCCGAGGATGGTGTGGCGCTGGAGCAGAAGCTCTGCCCCCAAGAAAAGGTTGTTCAAGGAGGAGTGAGTGGGTTCCTGAAGGGGAGGCAGCAGCTGGACCAGACGGAGCTGGACCAGGCTAGGGACCGGGCTGCTCTGTGGATTCACAGGAGCACTGACCCGGGAGCAGGCTGGCCTGAATCAGGAGCATGCCGCTTTGTGCACCTGCCTTCTCTCTCTCAGTGTTGCAACTCCGGAAGGTCTTGTCTCCTGGGTCTCATTTAAAATGCTCCTCTCCTGGGAGCAGTCTCCATGGGTGCTGTGTTCCTCACCTGTTGTGTTTTCTACTTCGTGGAAAAGTGGGCTTGCTCTATATCATTGGCTCAGCTTAGTGGGAAATATTGCCCTGGTGGGGACGGGAGGGGCTGCCATTTTGAAATAAGTATGTGGGTCTACTTGTTCAGGTAGAACACAGCGTCTCATATTAACCACAGCTGGGTTTTGAAAACTTATAGGTAATGGGATAAATGAAAGGGAACCAGTTTATCTCCCCTTCCACACTCCTTCCTGGAGCTGACACATGTGTCTATCTATTGTGAATGTGTTTTTGAAATAGGCAACACCATGAAGAGGCCCTTTTATTTATTTTTACTTTTATTTTATAAAGTTTTTTTTTTAAGATTTTATTTTTTGGGGTGGGGTGGGGGAGGGAGAAAAAGAGGGAGAGAAACATTGACACGTGAGAGCAACATCGATCAGTTGCCTCTTCCATGTCCCCAATGGAGTACCTGGCCTAAAACCCAGGCATGTGTCCTGACTGGGAATTGAACCCATGACCTTTCACTTTGCAGGATGCTGTCCAACCTACTGAGCCACACCAGTCAGGTCAAGAGGTCCTTTTAGCATAAGAGCACACAGGAACTCTTCTCTGGCAAGATGAATCTCAGCAGCTTGGTTGTCTTATGGTTACTCTACCCTGAGGCCAGACCACAGAGAGGCCTCCCCTTCCCCACTGACCACACCAAAGTCAGGGAAGGGGGCTGAAGGGCTCAAAAAGAAGAGCTTTCCTCCTTACTGCAGGGGGAGGGCACAGGAGCCTGGCTTCAGGTGCGGTGACTGGTTCCAAGCCGCTCTCTCTCTGGATTCTTTGAGGGTTGGAATATATGGTATGGAAGAAAGTGAAGAAGACCCTGCGCCTCCATCTGGACGAAGTGTGACTCACAGGCTATCAGTGAGCCATCTGGAAATGGACTGTATCCCTCTCCTCCAGCACTGAAGGTGGAGTGCTAGGTGACCTTGCAGGAGGCAGGCGTATTGCCACCAAACACCATTGTGATGAGGAATGTTTCTTCTCCTCACCTACCATCCTGTCCTCTCACCTACCCACACATCTAGCCATCCATCAAGTTAAATATTTTACAGGTGAGTCCCTGAGGCCCCATTTTAGAAGCTGTGCAGTCAGTAAATGAGGCAGGTCCCTGCATTTTGGGAGTCATCTTTTGTTACTCAGAGAGAGTGAAGTAGCTCACAGCATGAGGACAGCTCTCTGGACGTTGTACGTTTTATCATTGGAGGGTGGATTTTTCAGTAGACCTTATGGCAACTCGGCTGAGCGCCAGTCTTGAACGTCAGGCAGGTATGGCTGGAGGCTGGCCATTCCTGTGGGCTTCAGGGCTTCTGGTGGACGATGGAAATGATGTTTGCTCGCCAGGGCTGTGGCAAGTATTAGGGGAAAGCAGTGAGCTCTGTGTGGCTCCAAGGAAGAGTCACTATCATTCCTGGTGTGGGATATGCCACAGTGGCAGGTGGAGATGGCACACCTCTGAGGTGGCATCAGCAGAGTTCAGAGCCGGGCAATGCCAGGGCCTGCCTTTGTGAAAGAACTCAACCCCAGGAGTGCACTCAGCCCGCTGCTCTGGGATCTCCACAGTCCAGGCTGGGACCTCTGTGGTATGTCTGGGCTATAACGGGAAGCAGCTGCCTTTAACTCAGCCCTGAGGGGAGTTAGAATCTGGCCAGAAGAGGGGTCATGGGGTGACTTGACTTTCTGGGTCATTTCTGAACTAAAATGCCACCCCAACCCTCAGGCGTGACCCCCATCACAGACATATGCAAATTCTGCTTCCTCCTAGGTTCTGGGTAAGTGATACAGTTGGGGGGTTGATTAGCATTTAAACAAAGCTGTTTGAAATGGCTTAATTTATTGTATACTATTAGAAAAGTAGATCAAAGATCTTACGATAAGTTGTTAAAGAAAGCAAGTTGTGAAATGATACATGTAGCTTTTTTTTAAATTACAGTATTGATTTTAGAGAGAGAGGAAGGGAGGGAATGAGGGAAGAAAGGAGAGAGAGAAACACTGATTTGTTGTTCCGCCCATTTATACCTTCATTGGCTGATTCTTGCATGTGCCTGGACAGAGATTGAACCCCTAATCTTGGCGTATCAGGATGACGCTTTAACCAACTGAGCAACCCGACCAGGGCCACATGTAGCAAATATTTATTACAAATATATGCAAATATGTAAAATTCTGGAGGTTGGTCATTAAACCTTTAACAAGGATTGAGAGTAAAGGAGAACTTCATTTTATTACTCTATAGACCTTTCCCCCCAGCATTTTCAGATATTCTTGAAAACACGATTTATCATGGAATACATACAGTATATATGTATGATACATACTTGCCATCTGAAATACCTCAGAAAACACAAAACCAATCCTACACTAAAGCCTTGCGTTGGCTGTGACAGGAAGAAAGCGCATTTTCTGAGAATGTTTGCCTTCTTTCTGCAGCCTTCAGTCTTAACAACTCAGCTCTGAGTCCCCACTCTTACCGCTCTTTGCTAATAATTCCCTTTGTCATTACGGTGGGCTCTGTGGTGGGCAGATTTTCTTTGTCAAGCTTTAGTTTTACAAAACCATCTTTACTAAAAACAATATAGTAAAGCCCTTTGGGAAGATGTTTTCTACAACACAAGGGAAAGTGGCTCGATCAGTACAAACTTGAAGAAAGGAGTTCACCATGCTTTCAATTTCCCCACATTTTTCTGCTGCTTTTTCATGATAAGCTTCCTTTGTTTTTCAACTGTGTACTGCTATATTCTGATTTACTTTGATTTAAAAAAAGAATCAAGGTACTAGCCCTGGCCGGTGTGACTCAGTTGGTTGGAGCATCTTTCCATAAACTGAAAGGTTGCAAGTTCGATTCCCGGTCAGGACACATGCCTAGGTTGTGGGTTCAACCCAGGGTTGGGGCACGTACAAGAGGCAACTGATCAATGTTTCTCTCCTCTCCCTCCCTTCCCCTCTCTCTAGAATTAATGAACATGCCTTTGGGTGAGGATTAGAAAAGAAAAAAATCAAGGTACTAGATTGATGTCCTGAATGCAGAGGTTTCCTGAAGTAGTCTCATTACTTAAACTGTTCCCTGTTGATAAACTTGTCACAGTCAGGGTCTTCTGTGAGTGCAGAAAATGTTCAGATGTCCAAATCTGCCCCCTGAGGCTCCTGCAAACGCTGCTGCCTGGTTCTGCAGACCTCCACGCACTGCCTACGGCTGCCTTTGTGCTCCTGGATCCTGCCTGGAGCCATCAGGTAATTAATTCCTAAGACATTAGTTGGGTGATGGAGGCTGAGATGCAGCAACACAACCAGCATGGGCCATTCAGGTGTCTGGGTGGGATCTGGGTGCATTCTCAGCACCCTCTTCCTACGCCACCTGGCCTGTCCTGCCTCCACCGTCAGGCCTTTCCTGGCACCCTCAGGCTGCCCAGGGCAGGCCCTTGCCCTGCGCCTGCCGCTGCCTGTGGGGTATTGCTGTCTGCAAGAGCTGGGACCTGGAGTTGGCTCAGCTTCTGGGACTGCGGTGGGTGTGCATGGTCCTGGCCTGTCTCCATCGTCTTTGGTAAGTTTGCACAAGTAAGGACTGGTCTATTACTTGAATATTTATAAATAGAGAGTACTAGTGTAAGAATGGAGAGAGAGATCTCAGCAGGCCCAGCGGAGGGCCACGTTCCTCCAGGGGCACCGGGCTCTCCCTTCACTCACTGTGGGAAGCACGGGGCTGGCAGCCGCTGAGGATTCGAGGCTCGTTTTCCCACGGGACTGGCTGCTGTCCAGTGTCTCAGAGCCACACTGAGGAGCCACAGGAGGCTTGTTCCTAAGGCGTCTCTCCCTCTGGGGCTCATCCACCTAAGCAGGTGGCCTCTCTGAGAACCCAGGGAAAGCATTGGACCCGCTACCAATGAAAGTGCGTGGGCTGCACAGTGTGACCTTGTGGGGCCTGTGGACCTGGGTTAAGGGCTTGTCTTAGGGACGTGGAGCCCTATGCCTCCAGCAAGAAAAAGTGGGCGGTGATGCTCAGGGTAAAGGCAGGGACAGTCCCGGGCCCCAGAGGTGGCTTAGACTGCAGGGGGACTGCTGCTGGCAGGACTCCTAGAGCTGGGGGGCCAAGAGCACAGGTAAGGGCCTAGATGGCTGAAGGCTTCCAGCCATTTCTTACCATACACAGTCACTTCAGCAAAAACTCCCAAACCTGCCGATGGCAACCAGTTGGCTGAGCAGACATGTCACCGTTGGGAGCAGATGCTGAGAGTCAGTGTCTGCCCAGTGTTGCCATCCCATCTCCCATCTCCTTCTCCTCCCCTGGTGCTCTCTCCTGCCTGGGTGGCTGCTGCAGCACCAGAGCGGTAGGTAGGTACCCTTGGTTCGGCTCTTAAAGTTCACTAGAGGCTCTGTTGGCGTTTTGGTGAAAAAGGCCTGGAATGCACCTTGCACAGCCCACCTCCATTCCCAGCTCCGCGGCTGGAGTTTTGGGGTGACAAACCATTTGGGGAGCTGCCACTCCAGCTCCGACTTTGCCCTGTGTTGAGCCTGGGCATCAGGCTGGTCCCATGTCCACTCCACATTGGGGTGAGGCTGTCTGCTGTGATGTTTGGGGCAGTTTCCAGAGCCTGAGACTTGGAGTCGGCCTGGTTGCTGGGTGACATGGACAATGTCCTCAGCCCTGGCACTCAGGTTCCTTGTCAGTAGATGGGGTGATAGTAGAAGCCCCCTTACAGGGTCATGAGGACACATTGTTACGGAGCTGGGCTCTGTGCTCCATGCACTGAAGTCTGCAGAGTCATCAGCTCTAATGGGATTAACGCAGGACAGGGAGGGTGTGTTTGTGTTTTCTCACCCACTTCTCCGGGCAGAGCTGTCTCTCAGTTGCCCCTTTCCCCCACATCACTAGCCATGCACTTTTCCGTTAAGACTTTGAAGTGTGCTTTGTACCATCAGGGAACTGGGTTCAGTGAATCACAGTGATGACATATGATTAAACATAGTGGTGACAGATATGCCATGGTGCCTATTCATCCTTCCTGTCACCTCTCCAGTGACTGCACACTGCTTTCTGCACATAGATGCTGGAACCAGGCGGGACTGGCAGTCCTCAGTGAAGCCGCGGTGAGGCTGAGCTCCTCCCGGGCGGGCGGACATGTGCTTGGCTGTCACTGTTGTCAGCCCTGGGGGTGGGGGTGGGGGTGGGGGTGGGGGGCTGGAGGTGCTGCCCAGGATTCTGTTAGCCTGCGGCCGCCCACCAGGAGTGAGCTTTTCTTTTCCTGGAAAGTTCTTTCCAAATCTTAGAAGGGAGATTAAGGCTTTGTCCCTGTTTCTCACAAGCTGACTCACCTGTGGTTTTTGTTCCCAGAGCTTCCTCTGCTGTTTCTGTTAGGGGGAGCTGTGTGTACCCTGCTTCTCCCACGTCTGAACTGGATCCTGCCTGGCCCCTTCACCACACCCTGACCTTCCAGGCAAACCTTCTGGGTCTGTGGCATGCAGTTTTCCAGCGGTTGAGGTTAAAAAGAGTGATGTGTTATTTTGTATCATATTTTGTACATTTTTAGTTCAATAAAAACAATAACACCCTAAACCAACCTTTTAGAAACACCTCCTGGCCTCGTGAACTCAGCTGCCGTGGTCCCTGCTCCAGCCTCGGCCCTGCAAGCTCTGCCCACACCCAGTGCTCGGACACATCTGGCAGGCTCTGCATCCTTTCTTCTCCCATCATGGTGGCTTTTTCCTTTTTCCTTTTTATTAGCTTATGACAGATCGCCCCAACTTGACTGTGAGTTCCAATGACAGGGATTAAACACTGACCTTTTCAAAAAATTTCTGTAAAAGGAAATTATACTCACTAAAGATGAAATTTTAAAGACGAAATGAAAACACAGGGAAGTACAAGGAAGAAAGTCAATTTTGGTTGTGATCATGACCCCCAAAGACAACACAGCCCACGGTGCTGTGACATCTATCTGGTTTGTTCTCTCTTACTTGTACCAGGTGATGTCTCTATATCTACCTGTACCAGGTGACATCTCTGTACCTACCTGTACCAGGTCACATCTCTATATTGACCTGTATCAGGTGATGTCTCTATACCTACCTGTACCAGGTGATGTGTGCACAGTTATGCAAATAGGATCACACGAGGCCATCACTGGAACAGATCAGCACCATACTTCTTTATCATTTCTTTCTTACTCCTTTTCCTTCCTGACCCTGGGTAGAGTATATAGTATTTTGTAAGAAGCTGTTTCTAACAACTTGCTTGATGTCTTAAACTGATTATTTGACATATTTTTTGAGTCAGGATGACGAGTGTTAAAAATATGGGCTCAGTAATTAAGCTGCCAGGGTTTGGAGCCTGACTATACCTGTCTGACCCAGGCAAAGATATAAATTCCCCATCCCTCAGTTTCCTCATCTGTAAAATGGGGATTAAAAATAGGGCTTTCCTCATACTTTTGTGCTAATGCCCAACTGTGTTCTGCTCAGCACCCGTCATGCGGCAGCTATTTGATGAGCCATATGAGTGAATATGGGAGGGAAGGCTACAGCAGCTTTCTCCCACGCAAACCCACACCAAGCACAATGGGGGCTGTGGAACAGCAGGCAGCTGAGGATGTCCACCCGTGGTGATACCGAGGAAGGCGCTTCATCCCATCCGGGAGGGCCGTGGAGCAGCCCCTGTAGGGGTGCACCAAGCTTCCTCCCTCCCAGATTGCACTGAGAGAATAGAAGACTGTAGCACACTCACTAGGGCCCTGAGGGTCTGAGGTGGTTCACAGCTGAAGGTGACCAGCCGGGTGGCCTTCTTCAGGCGCCCTGGTCTTGCCCTTTGCAGTCTCCATGGGGTGGGATGGGGTAGGCATGCCAGGTGGGGAGCTGATGGTGTGTGTCGCACAAGCATCTTAGGCAGCAGCTCTTCCTGACCCTGTCCCTTCTCTTGTCACTGTGCCCTTGATTTCAGCCCAGCAATCCTTTTTCCTCCGTGTCCCTTTAGATTTGTGGTTGGTCGCTCTGCATCTGAGGGCCACTACAGAAGCAGCAAAGAGCTCAGAAGTTTATTTCTGTCCAACAAAAAGAGATCACAATTCCTTTTGTTTTCTGGTCCAGATAAAAGGAAGGAGACAGGGAGAGCACAGGCTACATGGTCCTTCATACCCAGAGAAATTTTTTAAAAAGTTCTCACCAACCAGCCTTCTTGTGAGCATGCCAGATAGGACCCTCTCTTCCAGGGCTGGCCCTGGGTCCTCGTTCATGGCAGGAGGGGGTCATCTGGCTTGGTCTTGCCATGGGCTGAGAGGGAGTAACAAAGAGGAGCATTTCTGAGAGAGGAATGAGCAGGTCTCCACAATGGTTTCAAAAGCTCACTGTTTAGTTAGATTCTGTCAGCTCCTGATGGATGAACCATCTCATAAACCTTTGCTAATGTGAGCTGCAGAGTCATTCTAGCCAATACATGGTCAGTATGTCAATCAGCATGGAGACACGTGGTTTACAGCTCTGTTACATTTACCTTCACCGCTCAGGGTTTGGTGTGATCTGGAAGGGCAGATGCATGAGGAGGACAAGGTGGAGTGTGGGGAGGTTACCTGGGGGACAGGTGGAAAACCTGGGGGAGTAGACAGGAAATCATGTGACTATAGAAAAGTTCTTCCACCCTTTAGCTTCTCTTTCTTCTTTAAAATGATAAACTGTGAATTGTATTCCAGACATTAGTCAGTGTCTCATGGAGAAGGATCTTTGGTCAAGTGTGTGCGGAAAACACCAGCTTTCCAAGTCCTTCCGTTACAAGGCTCAGCAGCATATCACAGGCTGAGTGAATACCTGCTCAGGGTGATCAGCCAGCATTTCCCTTAATTTTGGACCATAAAACCCCACTTCTGTGGCAATGGTGATGATGAAGGGTATAATTTGGGAAATATTGGTTTGGGTGTCTTTCCTGCTCTTAAGCCTGTGATGTGGAAATCGTTGCCTGCATAGCGCACACTGGTGACTACAGCCTGAGCAGGCTCTGCTCACCTGCTTGTAGGAAGGAAAGCCTAGGTGTGGCAGGGGGTGTTGCCCCTCCACCTGAGTCCCAGGCTGTCCTCCAGCAGCCCCAGTCCCAAACCCATCTCTGGAGTCCTCACAGGCTTCTGTGGGTGTGGAGCACCCCGCAGAGGGCCACAGCCATTTCCTCTGTGTTCGAGGTCGAGTCTCGAATGCTCCATGGCCTTGGGCCTCTCTTCTCTACCCACACCTTCCTTGTCCCCTGCCAGGCTCTCCAGTGTCCCTGCAGGCCCACCCTCCTCTGCCCTCCCTCTGCCCCACCCCACCCCCATCACCCTGTGATTCCTTCCTCTCCATCTGCTTCCTCTGCTTGAAGTGGGAACGGTCTAACTCTTTCCTGAAATCACTCATGATTACATCCTCAGGCTTATTACTTTCTGTGGCTTGAAAAACGTGTTTTTTTTTTTTTTTTTTTTTTTTTTTTGTGAAGAATAGGATTGTCTAACCACTATGCTATACACCTGAAACAAATACAAAATAATAGTGATTGTAAAATGTAATTGAAAAACTAAAAACATAAGAAAAACTGTTTTTAGAAGAATTAAAATAACTTGGATTTATGTATCTTTTTCAGTCTTCAAAACCCTCTTTCATGACCTCATGTAATTGTGTCAGTTCCCCAGTCTGGAAGGACAGCACCCAGAGATGTATGTGTAGACCCTGGAGCCCAAGGGCAGAAGAGGCCCAGGGCCTCCACTGTAATGCTCCACCAGCGGCAGGAGCCCTAGGTGGCCTTCCTTCAGCAACCCCTCCCCATTTTGAGCTTAGGCCTGAAGGGCAGAATGTCCTGCAGGGGCACTGGCTTCTGCAGCAGGAGAGGGGCATCCTTGCACTGCTGTCTGTCACTCTATGTGGTGTGTAGAAGACTGCAGACAGATCCTCTGGCAGGTATCAGAGGAACAAGTTTATTATCTAACAGTTAGAAGGGGGTGTGGAGGAAGCCCGATGGGTGAGCCCAAGGGTGTGAGGATGACAATGCAGAGTTGCAGGTAGTGTGTCAGGGACAGGTCTTCAGCACTGCTTAGTGCTAACCAGGGAGACACACCTGTCCCCTTCAGGGGACACGGGTTCATCAGTCCAGCCTCTCTCCTCCACCTGCATTTGCACCCAGGCAGACCTGCCCATTGCTCAGAGCTGTCATGAGACAGGGAGGCTGTGGCCATTGTCACACTCCCCATGGGGGTGCATGTGCATTTTTTGCACTGTCATGGATCCTGTGGCTTAAAATGACACCTTCCTTTTTTAAAGAAACTCTGCCATTGTAAACTGCGTAATTATACAACCTTCTCCTGCATCTCACTACAGCATTAAAAAGCATTCTAAAAGATGAGAAACAACTGGATGCTCTAGCTTGGTGTTCTAAGACTCTGGTTGTGAGTCTGGAGCGTTACTGTGATCCTACGCCACTTCCTTCTTGGAAACGGGCAAGAGGTGGGCACTGCCGGCCAAGCCTGCCCTACAAGGGCAAAGCCAGACCCAGCTGGATTTAATTGAAGTTCCACATAGAAAATTTTCCTAGAAAAATTCAAATAGAAAAATTTTCATAGGAAAGTTTCAAACTCACACTATTAATGAGAAAAAATTTCTTTTTGGGGAAATTTCTTTTCAATGGCCTTTTAAAATTATAATTACAACACATAGAAAATAATGAAGGGAAAAAGGAGAAAAAAATGAACCATAATCTTGCCATGCAGAGATTGCCACTTGTAATATTTTGTTATATTTCTTTCCAGTTATATGTGTACATACATATATGAGCAATTTATGGTCGTTTTGGGATTTATTGCATATGTAATTTTGTACAGCTATAGCTTTCCCCTTAATATTTCACCATAACTATATTTCTACATCATTAGTCTAAAAAAACCCCATAATCTTGAAATTTCTATTTTTCCCATCTTAAGGATGTACCATTACTTTTTTAACCAACCTCATATTATCAGACAAATATACTGGTGTCAACTTTTTGCAACTACATGTGAAGTTTCACTGAGTGCCTCTGCAAATGAGCCCAAGTTTCTGACTGGTTATTTTTGATGGAATGCCAGAAGGTCATTGCCAGGTGGAAGTGTGTAACCCTCCTTCTAAGGCTCTTCTTAACTCAGATTTTCAAATTGCTCCCCTGATGCCACTGCCATCCTGTGGGAGTGTCAGAGGGCCCAGCGTGCATCCTGCTCTCATCCTGTCGTTCCTGAGGTGAAGGAAGAGGTCAAGATTTGACTTGTTATTTTAAGAGCTCTCAGGCCAGAAAAGGAGGATGGAAATGAATAAGTATTGAGAATTTGCCTTGTGTTCTGCCCTGTGGAAGTGACAGTCGTCGTCGTCGGCAGCTGTCCGTCTCGAGAGACGATGGTGTAGCTTCTTAAGTGTCTATCTGCACCGCCGAGAATGGCTGTGCAGTCCGACTCAGGAGTGACACGGCATCTGTCTCCTCCCGTGTTGGATCGACATCTTGCGATGACGCTGGAGTGTCCTCTCCAGTGGAGCTGAAGCTACAGAGCCTGGGCAGGGTGATATGGAGGGTCTGCTGTTGCCCATGCAGCAGACCCCCCCTCTCTTCGCAGCTGAAGGGTCCAAGGGAAAGATGGAGTCGATACAGCTTGGGTTCAGGTGCGCCGCAGGAGTTGCCGGTGTTGACTACAACGTCAAACCGCCTTAGGGACTCCGGCTCCGGATTTTCTGTCGGGGTTTACTCCCTTAGCCTTTCCCCAGAAGAGGTATGCCGCAAGGCAGCGGAGGTTTTTTGGAGTCAGAGTTTTCCTTCTCTGATGTACCCTGACTGGAAGATCGAACCAGCGACACTTAGCTCGCAGGCCGACGCTCAATCCACTGAGCTAAACCAGCCAGGGCATAGAAGTGACAGTAATAATAATAATAATAATAATAATAATAATAATAATAATGCAATGCCTGGGATGGAGTTTTTTTCTAGAACATTCTGTACACTTTATTGGCTTCATAGAGTCTTTATTATTTTTACCTTTAGGGTATCCAGGTTGTAAATACTTTGGATATTAGATAAAAGTCAAGCTGTGATAGCTGTGATGTCCAGCGGGTGTCACTTCTGGCATTTCTCTGCTCCTAATTAGCTGCCAGCATGGCCCTGACACACTTAGGCCCTGTCTGGGTGCTCCCCACCCCCCCCTCTAGGAAGAGACAAATTGTCACTTTGCACATCATCCTAAGTATGTGGACCCCACAGAAGGCATCCTGAGGGTGTCTGCAGAGGGCTTGGCTTTGGAGTTGGTTTTCTCTTTCCTTCAGGTGTGGAGGATTTCTTTTTTCTGCTAACTGCTGAGTTCAGAGCCTCAGGGGTAAAGTAGAGTCTAAGTGCTGGAGAGGGGAACATTATTTTTCTCAAATCTAGGTTTACGTTTTTAAATGCCCGTGAAAATGATTTGTAGAAATCCCTTACCTAAACTCATGACACTGCAGCCAGTGCTTGTGAGGCTGAAATGAGGTGACAGACGGCATCAAGGGAGGCTGCCCAAGACTACCTTTCCCCCGAGACTCCCTGGGACTGAGGACTGTCTGAGCCAGAGGGCCTAGCATTAGACCCTGCAAAGATTTCTCTTTCTCCAGGGAACCGGTCTCTGCTGGGTGCCACCAGGAGAGAGAACCATCTGCTGTGCACATACCCACGTGTGACAACGTAGTCGGCTCTGACGTTCACATTGTTGAGCCGGGCCCTGGTGGCCCTGCAGACCTTACGCATCTCACTCAGCTAGTATTGCTGCCTGCCTTTCTAAGTTGGTTGTGGTCCTACATTGACAGATCACATATTGTAAATGTGGTAGAAAACCTCAGAGGTGCTGGGTGAATATTGCCTTTCTTGTGCCTCATCTCATAGGATAACTAACCGAGGAGCAGTGGTGACAACCTAGACTCACTGGTGAAGGGTGGGCTTCTGTGTAGGGAGACCTTTCCTTGAGCAGAGCTGTTCTAGTGCCCTCAGACAGCACTCACAGAACCTGCACAACATGGGCTCACACACATGGGGCCTGGCACCCCAGCACTTCCTTGCCTTGGTGCCCCAGGCAGGCCCTCCATTTCCCCATCCTCTGTGGCTTCTCTGAATCCCTAGCAGCTGCGTTGGCCGGGAGTCCCTGGGCTCTGGTCCACGGGTCTATTTTCAGGAAGCAGGGCGTCCCTGCGTGCCTGGGCAGACCAGGAGTTGCAGGGGCCCAGCCCAGTGGGCACAGCGGAGCAGGTGACTGGAGCGTAGAGAGGCCCACAGGCAGTGCTGGGCCAGGCGCGGACAGAGGTGGGCAGCCCTCACCTGCCCCTCAATGACATCAGTGTTCTTGTCAGACCCTAGTGAGCCTGAGACTCTGCTGCGGTCAGAGGGCCCAGTGTCCCCAGGGCAGTGCCAGGACAGGCAGCTTCAAAGCCCACCAAGCCTGTAATCCAGCCCAACAAAAGCAGCCTTCGGTGCAGCCCAGGCTACTTCCTGCCAGGTGTGACCACATGACCTGTGCTGTGTGGCACCGAGTGTGGCAACTTCACGCGGGCCACCTCTTCTGGGGTGGCTGTGGGCGTGGCTCGCCCCGTGCTGTCCTGGACAGCAGGGCGAGTGACAACGAGCCCAGTCAGCAGGGACGGCCCCGACTTGTGCCTGGCGTGCCGCACACCCTCTGTTCGCGCAAGGTCACGGGGCCTCAGACCGAGTGGGAGTGAGCTGACCCTGGTTTCCAGAATTATGCATGCGTTGCGCCTACCCTGGAGGCTGCATTTGTCTTTTCAAAGACAAAATATGTATATATCTCAGGATGTATGTCTCCACAGTCATTCCCTGCGTGCAAAACAGCGAGCATTTCAAATGTTTTCTGAAGGTTGCTTAAAGGAAATCTCTCACCGTTCTCTGGGGTGTGGCACTGGCTGCTGGGAACAGACACGGTTTATCTTGCAGAGAAAACGGTTTTGCAAGAGGTTTCCCACAATTATGGTCTGAGGGAGGGTCCCTGCCAGCTTTTCTTAGTCACTTGGGCTTAGGGGGAAGGTGGTTTTGTTGTTGTTCTTCTTTCTTTTAATCTGAAGGCCAGCCATCTGGGAGCAGGCTCAGGCGGTAATTACCCCAGTGAGGAGACAAAAGGACTGCCCATCAGCAGTTTCAGTGTGCTGCAGGTGGCTGATGGCTTTTGGAGGAATGTCACCAAGTACCCAGGCTGGGGGTGAGTCAGAAATCCTTAGGTCACTTGTGGTTTTCTTTCATGGTTTTGCTGTGACTATTAACTTGTTTTTACTTAACAAGAAAAACAGGTGTTTGGGTGTCTGTTGAAAGCAGGGCTGCCTGCTCTGAGCTGCGCGCTCTAGCCCCACGGCTGCCCAGTCTGGCTGACGCTAAATGGAGAACTGAAATAAAGGGCTGCCAGCAGAGCCTTCGGACAGGCACCCCTGGGCACCAAGCTGAGCCTGCAACACAGGTCCTTGTGACTGTGTGAGCAGGGAAAGTGTCTGGAGTGACCACTCACTTGAGGAATTTGAACTGCTCCCTTGTGATCCAGCCCACAGGGCCCTCAGATCCTTGGGAGCGACCCCCACCCCATCCCCCTGGAAGCGTGCATCTGTGTTCTGACCTTGCCTTTAATTTTCTCCATGCAGCCCAGATGAGCTGACAGCTCTCACTGTGGGTTCCTTTGCTTTTTGGATGGAAATAAAAGCAGTGTGCTTGTCCAAACACTGCTTTGGGCTTTCTTTCCTCCTGGCCAGGCAGCCAGAGCCTGCATCTTTTCCATTCGCATTAAGGCCATTGCACGCACTCTGTGTTTCCAGTACAGGAGACACAAGAATTCTGCCTCTCCAGCTGCAGGTGGGAATGCTTCCCCGGGGACCTCACACCAGAAAAGGTGAGTTTCAGGCTTTCCTGAAAAGACCTTCGGAATGACAAGAGTTGGCTCCAATCAAGGCTGCTCCATTCACAGGCAGGAAAAGGAGATAGGCGCCAGTGAAGGCCTTGGCCTCAGGACTGCAAGTGGCTGGGATCTGCCAGAAAACAGGAGTTAAAGGTTTCCCAAAAGTCCCCCTCGCTGCACCTGCAGTATAACTCCGCTACCATAGACAACACAGTTCTTCAGGACTGGGAGTTAATCTGCAGCTTAGAGCACAGGTGGTTGGGCTGCTAAATCGTGACTGCCTGGTGCCTACCTTTGCAATCCTCTGCCACCAAGCCAGACCCAAGGCTGTGGGGCCCCCTGGAAGTCACGGGAGGATTGTACTTCTCCTTCTATGTCTGGGAGCTCCACAGATGGGCTGCAGTTGGCAGGAAGGATCAGGATGGCTGGTGAGTCAGCTGCTCCGTGTTATTAGAAATGAATGCCACAGAGGTCATTTGCAAGGGAGAGGGCTGGTGGCTCTCCAGGAGGTGCCAGCGGTGCAGCCAGGGAAACAGTGGGTGCTGCCACCTTTGCTCTGTCTGTTGCTGCATTCCCAGTCCTTGAACACGTAGGGCTGGCACATGGCAGTCAGGTGACTGGTGGATTGAATCCCTTGTCTTCCTTCTGGGAGGACAGAGGTGGTGCAGGGTGACACACCTGTCACTGTGTCACTGGTCAGTTTTAGGAACATCTTTTGTCTTCTCTTCCCATATGGGAGGGACACGGATGGTGAAAGCGAGGCAAGCAGATGGTTGGCTGCTGTGAGCGATGAGCGCATCCGACTGGGACTCCTGTGCTCCCGCCTGCCTTGCTGGCCACTTGTCAAGGGCAGAGATGGCTCTGCTTAGCCTTCTCTCCACCCAGGAGACATCTATCCTGCTGGTGGGGACCATGGAAACCCTGAGACCCAGAAGCTAGGGATCAGAGGCGGACAAAGGTCTTAAATCTACATGAGCCACTCCTAAGGTTTCCCTTGATTTGACTAGCATTGCCTGGGTGCCTGCTGTATGTGGGGACCGGTACCAGATGCTAAGGATGTAGCTGTGGCTAGTAACACACCAGATGAGGCATCTGAATAGGAGCTGCTGTCACATTCCTTGGAGCCTGAAGGTGTTCTTAGGGAACTGGGCAGAGGTGGCCCTCAGAGGCTGACAACGCAAGAGAAGTATTCATTCTTTTACCTGAAAAGTCGAATCCTGGGTTTTGTTTTTGTGTCTGGCAATAGCTCCGGGAACATCACCACCGCTATGTGCTTGCTTGCCGCTTACCTGCCCAGCCAGACCTTCTCAACTAAGACCAGGCACAACATAAGCATGGAGGGTAGGTGCCCAGAAGAGAGGCCATGAGGAGGGGAGACAGCTTATGTCCCTGTCTCCTCTACTTTATTAGCTTCCATGAAAATGGAGTGTCTGGATGGGCTTGGCTGCATGTGTTCTGTGTCCTTCTCCTCCTGGTGATGGCAGTGTCTTCCCTTCACACCCCTACCATGTCCAGTGACCATGACCTTTCCTCCCTCCACAGTCAGTCATTCCTTTTCACCATCAGAGCAAGTTCTCACTTTGTGCACAGAAGCATGTGGCCAGGGAGAAAGGAGCCAGGCTGGGCCTGTCCTTGGAGAATCTTCCTTCTCAAGAGATAGGAGCCAGGAGGTCAGTGCAGATGCTCTCAGCACAAGCCCAGCGCTCCCTCAAAGCAGTCAGGAGGACTGAGTTGTGGGCACGGGAGCCATCTTCCTTACTTGGGCTGGGGATTGGTGAGCTCACTCTGGGGAGAGGGTGGGCAGTGAAAATGACCTGACCACAGGCACATTGGAGAGAACGAGGACCAGCTGCACCGAAAATGCTTCAACATGATGACTGTGTGGAGTTTCTTCCTCTGTTCTCAAGGTCACCCTGAGGGGAGGAAATTGCCTCCCCTTTCCTGGAGGGGCAGTGTTGGGGTGAACACTTTGGTATTCTCCACCTAACCTGCCCTCAGGAAGGAGCGTGTCATGTCTGATTGGGAGACTGGAGAGAGCTTGAACGCACCCAGCCACGTTGACAGGGACTGTGGCCACTATGCCATTCAATCACACTCTCTCTTCTGTGCCCCTCGTACACATTGCCCTGAGCCTCAGCTAAGGGGGGAGGAGCCAAGGCTCGTCTCTGCTTCCCTTCCAGGGAGCAAACATGTCTCGGGTAGAACTATTCTCTTCGACAGCCCAGTTCTCCCCTGCCATCTGCTAGGCCTTTGGGCCAGGGCAAAATCTTCCAAACAGTCGGCAGACCCAACCTCCCCAAGTCTAGGCTCTTGGAACCTCTGGCAGTTCCAAGGCCTAGACTTGGCAGATGATGCTCAGAGCCTCCAGGTTGGTCTCTGGGACCAATAAAGTTCAGCAGTTCCATGGAGCTGTGAACTTTGTGAGTTTGGCACCATTTAGTCCTTATTTCAAGTTTATTTCATATATGAGCTGTAAGATTTCAGGGAAACTTGTTTTCTTGACCACCAACTAATCACAAATTGTCCTAGAAGTGAACTCAGTAACGACTTGCTTCCATGTCCTTGTAGTAACATCTTATGAGCTGCTTCGGCCTCTCGGTCAGTCTCTGCTCCATGATGTCTGGGGCTTCAGCTGGAAGACACACTGATGGGTGCTAACTCAGGCTGAGGCCTGGAATTGTTGGTGGCTGGCATTTGTGGCGATGATGCTGGCCATCAGCTGGGACTTCATCTGGGGCTGTCGGCCAGCACACCTACATGTAGCATGTTCTCGCAGTGTGGTGGCCTCAGAGGGGCCACCCTGCTGACATGGGGCTCAGGATTCCAACCTCAAGGGAGAAACCATGTTGCCTTTTATCATCCAGCTCAGGAGACCACGTGTGACCCTTGTGCCTCGTGCTTCTGGGTGTAAGCAAGCCCCAAGCCTGCCCAGATCAAGAAGAAAGGAGTCAATCCCACCTCTTGATGGAGGAATGAAAGATTCTGGCAGAGTGTGTGGGGTGGGAGGTGTTCTGGTGGCCACCTTTGGAAATACCTTCTACCACAGAATAATCACAGAAAAGGAACTGCACATGCTTCCTGTTTGTCCGTTTCTACAGGTGGCACAAGGTTGAGAAGAGCCAAAGCTGGCAGAACAGCTCCCCAAACAGCCAGGAATGGTGAGGGTGGTGGGCTTCTCCTGCACTTGACCAAAACACACCTGTGTGGAGGGCACAGGCTCAGGGACCCTCACTTGGGAACACTGTTTGCTGGTTACATACACTGTTCTGGACTCTTGAATATGAGTTCTTGCCTTTGTAGCTCAGTATTCCTCCCCTTGCCATTTTGGGTGATAGTTTTCCATAAAAAGTGCTTGGTGCAGTGCCTGAGTCCTAGCGTGCATTCCGCAAATAAGGCTGCTATTACCACTGTCTGACTGTCTTGTGAGCTTTAATTACTTCACACAGGGGAGTAATGTGTCCTTTGTCTTCTTTAGGCCCATCTGAAGATGGACTATGTGAAGAAGGTTTCCACCTAGCTGCTACTGTAAGCATGTAAGAAGTCAGCCTTCACCTTGGCCATCTCCACCTCCCCAGAGGTAATTAACTTCCTCGTCGGCAGCCGTCCGTCTCGAGAGACGATGGTGTAGCTTCTTAAGAGTCTATCTGCACCGCCGAGAATGGCTGTGCCGTTCGACTCGGGAGTGACACGGTATCTGTCTCCTCCCGTGTTGAATCGACATCTTGCGATGACGCTGGAGTGTCCTCTCCAGTGAAGCTGAAGCTACAGAGCCTGGGCAGGGTGATATGGAGGGTCTGTTGTTGCCCATGCAGCAGACCCCCCCTCTCTTCGCAGCTGAAGGGTCCAAGGGAAAGACGGAGTCAATACAGCTTGGCTTCAGGTGCGCCGCAGGAGTTGCCGGTGTTGACTACACCGCCTTAGGGACTCCGGCTCCGGATTTTCTGTTGGGGTTTACTCCCTTAGCCTTTCCCCTGAAGAGGTATGCCGCAAGGCAGCGGAGGTTTTTTGGAATCAGAGTTATCCTTCTCTGATGTGCCCTGACTGGAAGATCGAACCAGCGACACTTAGCTCGCAGGCCGACGCTCAATCCACTGAGCCAAACCAGCCAGGGTACTATTAACTTAGTGATAATAATATTAGAGCATCTATTAAAATGGTTTAAAAAATGCCTTACTTGAAACTCTTTATATTGTAAGTACTTTTTTATTATGTTGGTCTGACTTCTGGTATGTAAATACATTTTATGTGTGGTAAACATTATTTAAAAACACTCATGACTCAAGTGTTCTTTTATATTATCTTCTTGGGCCTGCAAGCTGAATGTCTATCACTGTTCATGAAGGAAGAAAAGTTAATTTATTTCTCCAGGATCTGAACTAAGCTGAATAGAAATATTCCAGGGACAGGTAAATTTGGCAGAAAGGCCAGGTAGCCCCTGAGCCACAATAACTTTACTGTAGGACTCTTTTTTTTCCATTTTTGTGTCTGTTATGTCCTGATACGTAGATGCCTAGATTCAAAACAGTGGACTCACTGGGACCCATGAGCCACATGGAATTCCCAAGAATGGCCACACGTGGGTGTACGTTGTCCACCGGATGATCCGAGACCAGGAAGACTCAAGGTCAGCCAGCGTGAATGCCAGCATCAGGTAAGCAGATGGTCCCAGGAATGTCAGCAGCCATTAAAAATTATGTTTTTCAAGAATTTCTAGTGATGGGGGAAATATGACCCAATGTTAAGGGGATTGCATCAATATCCAAGCTGTGACCCAGGATGGATCCAGTGAATCAGCTTTAAGGACCTCAGGCGGGAGGCAGAGCCTGCCAAATCTGCACTCTCATTCTCCAGGAAGGTGAGAGGGAGGAAGGCCCAGAAGAAGGTGCAGAACCCTGGGGGGTCAACTAGTGCCTGACTGATAGGTCAGCGGGAGAGGAGGATCTGGACGACCAAGTCCTGACTGGGCTGTTTCCTGTGAGCCAGCCCAGTCATATCACCCACCCCTATCCCTCCCCTTTGACTGGAGGCCATCAAGAGCTGACCTCTTGTTCAGCGGTCCTAACCTCCTGTGCACGTGGTTCTCATTTTTATTTAGAAAGGGAGTTTGAATGCAGTCTAGTCCTGTAACTAAAGAGTCAGCTAAATGAGTCACGTGGCTTCAAAAAGTAATTTATTCTATTTGTATTTTTCCACTAATAGTTCTAAAACACTTGCCTTAGCCCTGACTGAGGTGGCTCAGTTGGTTGGAGCATCATCCATAGCCCAAGGGTTGTGAGTTCGATCCCTGGTCAGGATACTTAGATCTCCAGTCAGGGCATGTATGATCTCAGGTCAGGGTAGGGCACATATGGGAGGCAACCAATTGATATTTTCCTCTCTCACATCAATATTTCTATCTCTCCCTTCCTCTCTCTCTCCCTCTCTCTCTAAAACAATGAAAAAAAATGTGCTCAGGTGAGGATTAAAAAGAAAAACACTTGCATAGGGAGGGCTGTGCTGTTCAATTTCTTGGGCTTAATATGTTTTATTTATAGCTGCTGGTTTAGCTACAAATGAAAGGAAAGGATATTGTTTGTCTTGAAATGGTGATGAAATGGCGAAGAACAAATTCTGGTTCCAGAGTGACTGCCCTCCACGTGCCATTGGCTTGTTGTGGCAGCCATGTACTCCCTCGATGACTAGCAGAGAAGGAGGGGGCAAGGGGTCCAGACTTCCTTTGGGCCTGACAACTGGAGGTTGAGCCACCTCTGTAGCTTTTTGGGATCCAGGCAGTGGGCACTCCCACATCTTCTCAAGACAGGTCCACTCCCTTTCCTGCTTCCTCTAATGGTTATTAACAGGCGTCACTGCATTCATTGTTGCTTGTCTCAATTCCTTCTAAGGGAAAAGTTTTGTACATTCTTGTAAAAATAAATAAATAAAAGGGAAAAGAAAGAAACTTGTATTATTTGAGGAGGAACACATGCTTATGGTTGAAAATTTGCATATCAACTCAGCTATAAGTCCTTTTTAAAAATTTTTTATTTTTAAATTTTATTCTGAAACCATTATAGATTTGCAGGAAGTTTCAAAGATTGGTTCCATGTACCCTCCATGCAGTTGACCCCACAGGTTGCGTCTTACATGATTATAGCCCACAATACCCGACAGGCAGCTAAGTGTCTTGGTACCATGTATGCCCATATTTTATGCCACTTTGTTACTGTATAGGTTCTTGAAACCACCACTGCAGTCAAGTTACAGAACTGTCCAGTCACCACAAGACACCCCGGTTCTTCTCCTTCTAGTCACACTCCCTTCTCTCCCCACCATCTGGAGCCCCTAGCAATCACTAATCTGTTTCCCATGTCTATATTTTGGTTATTTTGTAAATGTTATGAAAATGGAATCATAGAATATGTGACCTTTGAGATGGTATTTTTTCACTCAGCAGAATTCCCTTGAGACTCATCCAACCTGTTGCATGTACCTATAGTCCATTTCTTTTTATTGCTGGGCAGTACTCTGTTGTGATGGTTAATGTTATGTCTTATTGTGAAGAGGTCATGGTACCTAGATATTTGACCAAACATTATTCTGTATGTTTTAGTGAAAGTATTTTTTTTCCTGGTGATTAGGACATTCAATATTCAAGTTTATCCTATTTTATCTGCCAGTTATCTTTATAAATTATTTTTATGTCAAAAATTTTTTTTATTAATTTACTGTTGTTCTATTACAGTTGTCCCCCCCCCCATTGCTCTCCCCTGCCCCACCCACTAAGATGAGATTAACATTTAAATCAGTAGACTTTGGAGGATGACCCTCCATAATGTGGGTGGGCCTCATCCAATCAGTTGAAGGCATTAACAGAGAAAAGATCGATCTCCCCCAAGGAAGAGGAATTCTCCCAGCGTATGACCTTCAGATTTAAGCTGCAACATCAGTTCTTCCCTGGTCTGCAGCCTTCTAGCCTACAGATTTTGGGCTTGCCAGCCACCGTAATCTTCTGAGCTAATTCCTTAAAATATTTCTCTCTCTCTCTCTCTCTCTCATTCATAGTAGAGTTGTAGCAGTTTATTTAACCACTCACCCATTCATTGATGGGCTTTTTTTATTTTTTACATTTTCTTTAAAGAACATTTTTTATTGTTTCTAGTTTTTAACTATTATTAAAAATAAGGCAACAATAAAAATTTGTGTATGAGTTTTTGTGTGGACATAACTTTTTATTTCTCTGGAATAAATACCAAGGGTTACAACTGCTGAGTCATAAGGTAAGTATATGTTTTGTTTTAAAAAAAAAGTCAAACTGTTCTCCAGAGTGTCTATGTCATTTTACATTACCAAGAGCCATGCATGAGAGACCCAGTTTCTCCACATCCTCATCAGCATTTGGTATTGTCACTATTTTCACTTCAGTAATTCTGGTAGGTGAGTAGTGGTATCTCATCACGGTCTTACTTTGCATTTTCCTGATGGCTAGTGCTGTTGAACATCTTTTTTGTTTTTTAAAGTATGTTTTATTGATTGTGTTGTTACAGTAGTCTCAATTTCTTTTCCCTTTGTTCCCCTCTACCAAGTACCCTCTTCTTCCAGCAAAACCACTCCCGTTAGTTCATGTCCATAGGTCATATGTGTAAGTTCTTTGGCTTCACCCTTTCCTATATTATTCTTAACTTCCCCCTGTCTATTTTGTACCAGCCAATTAAGCTTCTTAATCCCAGCACCATTTCCCCATTTCTCCCCCTTCCCCCTCCCAGCTGATAACCCTCCAAATGATCCCCACACCTATGATTCTGTTCCTATTCTGGTTTGCTTAGATGGATTTTGTTTTTATTTTTTAGATTCAGTTGTTGATAGTGGTGAGTTTGTTGTCATTTTAATGTTCATAGTTTTGATCTTCTTTTTCTTAAATAAGTCCCTTTAACATTTCATATAATAATGGCTTGGTGCTGAACTCCTTTAGTTTTACCTTGTCTGGGAAGCACTTTGTCTGCCTTTCCATTCTAAATTATAACTTTGCTGGATAGAGTAATCTTGGTTGTAGGTCCTTGCTCTTCATCACATTGGATGCTTGACAATCCCTTCTTGCCTGCAAATTTTCTTTTGAAAAATCAGCTGATAATCTTATTAGGCACCCCTTTGTGGGTAACTCTCTGCTTTTCTCTTGCTGTTTTTAAGGTTCTCTCTGTATCTTTAAACTTTGGCATTTTAATTATGATGTGTCTTGGTGTAGTTCTCTTTGGGTCTAGCTTGTTTTGGACTCTCTGTGCTTCCTGGACTTATATGTCTATTTCCTTCACCATATTTGGGAAGTTTTTCTTCATTATTTTTGCACATAAGCTTTCCATTTCTTGCTCTTCCTCTTCTCCTTCTGGCACCCCCACGATTTGGATGTTGGCATGTTTAAAGTTGTCCTAGAGGTTCCTAAGCCTCTCCTCACTTTTTTCAACTCTTGTTTCCTCATTCTGTACTGGTTGAGTGTTTTTTCCTTCCTTATATTCCAAATCATTGATTTGAACCCTGGTTTTCTTCCCTTCACCATTGGTTTTGTTTGGATTTTCCTTTGTTTCATTTAGCATAACCTTCACTTCTTCTCTTGTGCATCTGCCATACTTAAGCATATCTGTCAAGCCTGTGAGCATCTTTATCACCAGTGTTTGGAATTCTGTATCTGTTAGGTTGGCTATCTCCTCGTCACTTAGTTCTCCCCCCAGAATCTTGATCTGTTCCCTCTTTTGGTCCATATTTCTCTGTCTCCTCATCTCCATATGTTCCTGTGTTTGTTTGCCTGTGTGTCTTATGTAGAGCTGTTGCACCTGTCACGTTGTAAGGGGCAGAGCCTTAGGGATTCGTCAGTACAGGGCGACCTGTTTCACCACATTGTGGTGCTGTGTTTGGGGGAGGGGTCTGAGAGGGAACAATGCCACTTGCTCAGCACTCGCCCCTTTTCCAGGCTCTTCTCCTACTTCTGTATGGGACTGGCACCCCTGTAGCTGTTGCCCTGACCATCATTCCCAGAGTGGGTGGGTCTGTGGATGTTCTAGGACCGTGGGGGCCCTTTAAATAAGTGGACTCTGTTGAGAGACTGGCAGTTTCTTCCCCGCACTGGTTTGCACAGTCAGGAACAATGAGGCTTGATTTTCTCTGGTGCTGGAACCGTGAGCTTCACAGTAGGGTCTGGTGCCAGGAGCACTCCCCATGTGCCCCTCCAGACTTTTTAAAATGTGTAACCGTGCTTTCTGCCAGCCTGCCACTGCTGCCACTGCCACCACCATACCATGTCCTCTCTGCCCCGGCTCTACCCCTCCTACCTGTCTGTATGAGTATTTCTTCTTTATATCTTTGTTTGTTGGACTTTCATGCAGCTTGATTTTCTGGAACTTCTGGTTGTCTCTAGTTTTGAGGTAGTTGCATTCCTTGTTAGGTGTGGAGGGAGATGCAGTGTGTCTGTCTAGGCCTCCATCTTGGCCAGAAGTCCTTGAACATCTTTTTATGTGTATGTTTGCCATTTGTATAACTTTTTGGGTGAAATGTTTCTTCATTTCTTTGTTCATTTTCTAATTGGATATTTTTTTCCTGTTCATTGTGAGTTATATATATATATATCTTCTAGATATGTCTTTTTTTAATTGTCAGATATAAAGTTTGCAAATTTCTTCAAGTCTGTGAAAGGTAGAATTTCAAAGATATCCCCCCACCACAAGATTCCTGTCCCCTGATTATTTAATCAAACACTTATCTAGGTACTGCTGTAAAGGGACTTTTTAGAAGCAATTAATCGGTTTGCCAATTGCGTTGATCTTTCAAAGTACCAGCTTTTTGTTTTACTGATTTTCTCTATTGATTTTTTTGTTTTCAATTTTAATGACTTCTGCTTTTCCTGAGTTCTGATTACTGGTGCTCCTTGTCCCCCAAGCAGGAGAGGATTGAACTGGGTCATGAAGGTAGAGAAGGGGTGGGGATGAGGAAGCCGTTTTCATCCTTACATTTGGAAGGTCGCTGATGGGAGGGGTGGAGAGGTGGTAGGGCACAGCAGGTCATGGGAGAGGGTTGTTCCAGCGGATCTTGTGAGTTCACTCTTTCTGACTCCACGTTGCCTTATGGAGTGAGTTGGAGGTGTAAGGAGGGCTGACACCAGATGTCCTGGGGGACACAGTCTCATTTAAACCTCCTCATGCGGTTAGGGAGAAGTGGACTCTGTGGGCCTCAGTGTCTCAGGACACATCCCTCCCTCTTCCAACACCAACCTGGGGAGCTCTGGAGGCTCTTGATTTGCAGGTAAGGAACCTTGCTCAGAAGGATTTTTCCTGAAAACGTTTGTGTTTGGGGACTCAAGTCTCCTACCTGGGTCCCAGAGTTTTTTCTTGTCTGTAGAGGTGAGGTGGCCTGGATGGTGCCAAGCCTCACCTTCTGTCTGGGGCATTCTGTTTCTGAGCCTGCACAGGCTGTCATAGTGGAGGGAGGCGGAGGGTGCATGCCCAACAGCACAGTAGGGCACTCCATTTAATAGAAGGACCCTGGCTGTCTTTTACATATAAATATATGAGGGGAATGCTTCCCAGACCTTTTGGAGTTCAAACAGCTCTTATAAAATGGCATTTTGATGAGCTGAGCATAAATGAGTTGGAAACGTTCAGATAACATTTCCCCAGGGTTAAAAAACCGAGGAGGAAAGTGCTTGGCAAAGGGTCTGAGGGGCTGGGCCAAGAGTCTGAAAAATTATTTGAGTTGTTGTGATGATCCGAAACTACCACCAGTTTCTACTCTCTCAGCTGATGCGGAGAGCCTGGGAGAGAGGGCCTGAGGCAGAAGGGGGTGCATCTTTCTCTCCTGGGGAGTGGAGAGAGAAGATTTGAAACCATGGTGATCTACGTGGGCTGTCTCCCATCAGATCTTTCCACCTGCCCATCCATCCATCCAACCAACCAATGAGTACTTATTAAGCACCCGGTGCATGCACAGCTCTGGGAGGATAGCCATGCCAGCTCTGCCCTTGCAGAGCTCAGTGTTGTAGTGGGAGAACCTTGCAACAAAGCCCGAGGACAGGCCAGGGCTACAGGAGTCCCAGGAAGGGTGGTGCCCCTTTGAGATGATGAAGAGGATTAGCTTGTAAAAGTTTCCAGTGACAACCCAGCGGGGTATTAGGATGCCTCCAAATGGGACCAGGGACCCTAAGATAAGATGTCACTTGTGACGAAAAGTGAAAGAAAGGGTTCACCCTACATTTTAGTCCAAGGCTGTGCCAAATGTACTCCACAAGAGTGGAATCTGAAGATCACAGCCATGGGAGGGTCATCTTTGCTAAGGGAGAGCCCCTTCTCTCTAAACCCTGCCTTGGGGCCATTGCCTGCTACCCCATGCAGCCCCCACCACAACCATATGTGGTAGATAGATACTCCTGTCCTTCAGGGAAAAAGAGGCTTAGGGACAGGACTCAGCCCAAGGGCACCTGGCTGGAAAGAGGGGAGCTGGGGCTGAATCTGGGCTCAGTGGCCCTGCACTAGGTGAGGGGCTTCTGTCCAGCAGGCTGCTACAAAACCCAGGCTCTGTCCTCAGACTGGGGATGGAGTGTCTGACCTTCAAAAGGAAGAGGAATTGCTGAGAATAAGGAGGATATGCTGCCCAGGTGGCCTCTCAATGAACCTGAGTGCTTGGTGCAGAAGACAGACTCTTAGAAGAGATCTGGAGGCTGTAGGACCTGATTTCTAATTACACTGACTCATCCTGTCCCCAGAGGGAACTTTCAATGCGTGGATGTTTTTCCATCTTGTAAACAGGTATGCTTTGGCATAGTGGTGTCCATTTAAATATTGGGGGACCCGAGACAGATATTTCAGACCTCTTCACTTACCCCTCTAACTTGCCACCTGAGAAACCTCTTGCTGTGTTCCCTGCTGAGTGTGGGATCCTCCAAGTGACGTCTGCACACTGGCCTGCTTCTCAGTGTAGAATCACCACAATGTGACAGCCACCAACGCAGATCAGAGCTGGAGCGTGGCACTGCTCACCCAACTCCTGGAAAGCCGCGGTGTCTGTGCCCTGATTGTATAGGCTCTTGGGAAAGTTTTGAAAAAATCAAAGTACAATCTTCTGTTGGAGTGTGCAGTGGCTGATCTGGGCAAGTCCATGTGTTTTCAACCACATTAAAAACATACACCATATGTAGATAGCAAGTGGAGTTGGGTTCAGGCTTAGATAATAGGGAAGAGATTTCCGCCACACACGACACCGGGGAGGATGTATGAGAGTCATGTAGGATGTGGAGAGACTGTTGTGAGGGACCCTCCTGGAGTCCCGGATGTTTCTGATATATGCTGTTCATGTCCCTCCCCATCATGGTGGCAACAGGGAAGTCCCCACCTATTTCTCAAGTGTTCCTGAAGAGGCCCTGTCCCCCACTGATGAAACCCACCCATGAAGGAGGCATTTTGGAAAGCATAAAAAGCAGGGCTGTTAGGTAAATGTGCTTCTCTCTTTCCCCCTGAGAACACGTGACTGTTCTAGATACCTAGAAACTGCTGAGGCCCATCCAAAATTAGTCCCTTTGAAACACAGCAGGTTACAATGGTTTTCCTGGACAGGTGATGTTTTCTTCTTAAACTGCTCAAAACGAGAAAATGACTGTTGTATTCCAAAACAACAAATGAAAATACCCTATAAAGAAATCGGTATGTTAGAAGGCCAGCTGCTCTGGTCTTCTTGTATGAATGTTCTTGATTTCTAAATATGGGAGTGTGAAATATTGTATGTTTATGAGCCCCAATTACCATGTGCGTAAAGGTCAAATTCTGTCTTCCGCACCAATGGAGTGCCCTCTGTTGTCAACAAGCCACAGCACAGGGTCTGCTGGGGACTCAGAAACACCTTCTGCCGGAAGCTCTTCTGGAACTCTGTGGCAGCGGTCAGTGGGTGCTATCTGAGTGTGAAGGGACCTGGGGACCCTGGCCTCTGCCAGCCTAGGGTACCCACCCATCCCTGGTGTCTGCAGTAGGGGCTGGGGGCAGAGCCGAGATGTTCAAAACACACTATTGAAACCCAGTTCCATCCATGAAATGGCCCCAGTCAAAATGCAGGCCACTCTGAGAGCTGACCTCCCCATCAGGATGTGTGTTTGCATGATAAACATATAGAGTTCCCCTCTTATACATGGCAGAGGCCCCAGAGATTGTGTAGCAAGTGGGAAGATGGTTCCTCACAGGAAAAAAACTGACAGTGACCAGCAAGTTCTCCCTGAGCATCCCCCAGCCATGGCTATGCCCTGAGTTCCACCTAAGTGTGACAATTCCCTGTGCTTGGGCCAGCAGTGTTGTGGGCACTTCACGTACATGGGCAGCACCGTGATGCAGCATAGGGCAGTAGGTGAGTGAGGTCTGGACAGGGAGGGATGCCAGCTGTGTGTCCAAACAACATCCAGATCCATCGCTCCCTGAGGTGTGACAGCGGGAGTCTAGGGTGAGAGCTTGGGTTGAGACAACTGCACGTTTAGTCCCCACAATTTGTAATCCCCTGACCTTAATCCTCCTCCCTCATCACAGTGCTTGGAGGGAGATGCTGTTAAGGCCCTCAGGTTACACAAAAGGAAACTGAGACTGAGCAAGGTTAAGTGACATGCTCAGAGTCACCTGCTGGTAAGAAACGGTGCCAAGACCAGGACGCAGGATGCCCAGCCTCAAAGCCTGGAGTAGAGCTGGACTTTTGGAACCCTGCAGAGCCAGCGCTGTTCTGATGATGACAACCCTGAAGACCTAGGCTCTGGGGCCTCCTGGCACAGGGAAACCCCTCGCCCAGTCCCAGGCCTCCCCTGCACTCTGATCAGAGTTCACCAGGGAAGTCCATCCCCTTGATGCACGAGAGAAGAAGCTGAGGGCCAGAGTGGGCCAGTCAGGGCCCTGGGCGGAGTCAGAGGTGGGGCAGGACAGGCCGGTGTGCATACCGAGAGCCAAGGTTGCCTGGCCCTCTTGCACCCTCCCTGTCTGTCAGAAGGTCAGGAGGGGAAGGGGCTCTGGGGCTCCTGAATCATGTCCTGTTGTCTCAGGATGCTTGCGACAGGGTGATGAAAGGGGGCTTTGGGACCTTTAGACCACCCACAGGCCATCAGCCTTTCCCGCTGATGAGTGGCGCTTGTGGCCAGTTGCAGCTCCACTTCCTGCTGTGGCTACTGGCACTTCCTGCCCTGTGGCTGGCGGGCTCAGGACCAGTTCTGGCCAAGAGCTGCTCGCCCAAGTGACATTGCCAACCTCGGTGCTGGTGTGAGGCCCTCCAGAGCCCTCTTTCCTCTGTGCAGAGGTGGACAACACTTGAGGGGCGGTTCCCCCATTCATGGGGATCTCTGAGGGACCCCAGTGAGCACCTCAGGTTGGGATTGCAGTTCCCAGACCCTGGGGAACAGTCGGTGCCTGGCAGAGAAATCCAGACCAAGAGGATTGGGTGTTTGGGGAAAACTGAGAAACCAAGCACTTTGCCCAATGTGTGACATGGCTAGAAAGAGGGGAGTTGGACTTCAGACCCAGAAGTTCCCAGTGACTGCCCTGTGGTCCTGCTGCAGACAGCAGTGCTGTCGGGATTCAGAGTGGCTGCAGTGGCCCAACCCCACATGCTTGCTTCCAAGGGCGCGGTTCTTGGCACACAGAGTGCGCCTTCACTGGGGAAGGAGATGTGTCTGAAGGACACACTGACTGCTGGCCTCGGATGACTCCGAGACATGCGATCGGGCCAGCCTTGCCTGGTTCATGCTCTCTCCACCCTTGCTTGGGCGCGATGCCAGGTGCCTCACCTCCGGCCCTGTGCAGGCAGCACTTGCTGTCCCATGTCACAGAGAAGACCTGCAAGGTGAGAGGTTAGCACCCTCACAAGCTGACTGACCTGGGCCAGCCCCACATCGCCTTCCCACACTCACTGGTTGTAGCACAGCAAGAAGTGGGAACAGATTTAGAAAATCATTGCCTGAGTTAAGAGATTCTTCCACAATGGCCAGATACAGTGTGGATCTAACCCATTATCAAGGCTGGGCCTGGGCAGGGACCATGTGGAGTTGCACAGGGGAGGGTGTGACATGTTCTTCTTTTTTCCTTTTTATTGAATTTATTGGGGTGCCACTGATGAACACAATTATACAGGTTTCAGGTACACAATTACAAAACACATCATCTCTACACTGTGTTGTGTGTGCACCACCCCAAGTCAAGTCTCCTTCCATCACCCTTTAGCCTCACGATAATTTCCTCCATCTTGGTCCTTGGGCGTGTGGTTTACACCAGTCTCCTCAGACTCCAACATGCATGCGAATTATCTGGAGTCTGTGGAAAGGCAGATGCTGGCTGAGCAGGTCTGGCGCGGGGCCTGAGATTCTGCATTTCCTCCAGGCTCTCAGGTGGTGTGGAGGCTGCTGGGCAGGACCACACTTGGAGGAGTGAAGGTTTTGGTAATCAGAGCTCCTTCCGAGAACAGTGACTGTTGGGGAGATGACAGCTCGACCCACCTGAGCAGGCCCCCAGTTGTCCCCAGAGCGCCGTGTGGTGGCTGGCACTGCCTGAGGTGTTCTGAGGGTAGTCACGTTGGTAAGAGACTTTAATGTGAGGCCCTGCACCAACCGTTTTCAGGATGGGCTGGATTGTATTTTGGTCCCTGAAATTCTGCCAGCTTGGCCACAGAATAGATTGTCAGCTCCAAAATAAGTTTCATTTTCTGGCATATTGAAAGAATTAGAAGTAAGGAACCTCTTCCTGCTCTTTTTGAATAAAGCAGACAATGAGGCAGGCTGAGCCGCTCTGGTGGGTTGAGCACTAAGATGGCTGCCAAGACTTTCACCACCTGACCCCAACCCCACCCCCCACCCTGGGGCACACACACCTTCTCCCAGGTATTCCATCAAACACTGATCTAGGTGCCGCCGGGAAGGGATTTTGCAGCTATAGTTAAGATTCCCAGATCAGTTGACTTTAAGGAAAGGAGATCATCCTGGGTGAGCCTGGCCTAATCAGGTGATTGCTTAGAAGGGACTGGGCTCTTCCTGGGGAGAGATATTTAAAGTGTGGGAGAGATTCTCCTTTGCTGGTTTTGAAGATGGAGGGGGCTGTGTGCATGGAAGGCAGCTGGTCTCTAGGAGCTGAAAATAACCCCCGGCTGACAGCCAGCAAAGAAATAGGGACCTCAGTCCAACAACTCAGTCCTCCAACAACCTGAATGAGCTTGCAGGCAGAATCTCCCTAGAACTTCTAGAAAGGAATGCACTCATCTGTGCTTTGATTTCATCCTCATGAAACTCTGGGCAGACTCCTCAGCCATGCCAGCCACGCCAGCCGTGGACTTCTTTCCTAACAAGCTGTGAGCTGACAGATGGGTGTTTTGAGCTGTTAGGTATGGGATAATTTTATATAATGAAGTAGGAAACTAAGATGACTACAAGAGGAGACCTTTATGACCTAAGAACACACATGGTGGCATAGCCTTGTGCATGTGGAAGAGAGTCGTTTATCTTTTTATATTGACCTAATGGGTCAGAATTGTTGCAAATCAAGTGTTTGAAATCTGAAAGGCATAGTTTTTCTACCTTCAAGTTAATTTTGTGTGTAAATTAGCTTTCTTCTGTTTCTTGTAGGAAAAACTTAAGACAGTATATTAAGAAAAGAACTAATTTTTGCTTAAAATTATTGTGACATGACTGTAGTATTTTAAGTATGATATTTATGTTTTTCTGCTGTCTAGTAGGAAAAATACAGTTTGAAAACATTTGGTTAACACTCACATTCACGAAGGGAGGGGGAGGGGGCAGGGGTGCTAAGCTGGATCAGAATGCTGTCACAGGTTGCACGTGGACTCTTTCTGGTTGTGTTGTTCAAATTTCTAAAGGAGATCTCAGTTACTTTCTTAGTCAGCTCTGGCTGCTATAGTAAGATGCCATAGATGGGGCAGCTCAAACAAACATGTATTTCCCATAGTTCAGGAGGCTGAGAAGTCTAAGATCAAGGCGCCAGCAGATTTGGTTCTGGTAAGAGTGCTCTCTGTGGCTGGCAGATGACTGCCTTCTTCTTCTGTCCACACATGGCCTTTTCTTGGTGTGTTGAAGTGGGGACAGGGGAGAGAGGGGCAGGTGGAGGGAGGAAAGGAGAGAGAGAGAGAGAGAGAGAGAGAGAGAATGCGGAGAGGGAGCTCTGTGGGGACTTTTATAAAGATCACTAGGTCCATTCATGAGGTTTTGCCCTCTTGATTTAGCCACCTAGATTTTCAACATATATCAGGGTGGTGCAAAAGTAATGTCCGACTTTTTTAAAAGGAAGTTTTAGATAGTGCTTATTAAATTTGTGACTCTTCTTATAATTTTTTGATGTCACAGTGACTAATTTATACCTTATTTTTTCAGATTATCGAAGTATTGTTCATAATCATTTGCAACATTTGCACCCATGTTCGTCCCATCTAAAGACCACATTAGAAATGATTTACTCTATGAGTTTCATAATGGTGCCAATGCAAGCACAGTAGCAAAGTCTATTCAGAGCGCTTATGGGGACAATGCAATGACTGAAAGAAGTTGCAGGAGGTAGTTTTCCCATTTCCGAAATGGGGATTTCAGTTTGAAAAATGAGCCAAAACTTAATTCCAAAGTGTTGGAAGCTGTTGTCACAGGAAACCCCACTATTACCTCTAGGGAACTTGCAGAACAATTTAACGTAGCCTGTACAACCATGCTATGCCAACTGAAAAGGATCAGAAAGGTTTCGGTAGTTGGAAAATGGGTCCCACACGAACTGTCTCCAGAGAATCTGCAACAGTGTTGCTTGTTGTGAATCATTGCTTTTGTGACACCTTCAGGCACCATTTTTAGGTAGGCTTGTTACAGGTGCTGAGAAGTGGATCCTTTACCATAATGTTAAATGCTGCCTATTGTGGATCAGTCGGGAAGAAGAAGAGTTCAACAACCAAGAGGAGGACTTCATCCAAAGAAGATCATGTTGAGTGTATGGTGGGATATGGAAGGAATTGTCCATTACGAACTATTAGACAACAATCAAACATTACTGCTAATCTGTACTGTGAACAATTTCATTGTTTGAAAGCAGCTTTGAACCAAAAGCGACCCTCCTTATTCAACAGAAAGGTGTCATCTTCCATCACGATAATGCTCATCTTGGCACAGCTCGACTTACCAAAAATTTCTTGAAAGTGCTTTGTTGGGAAATAGTGCTTCATTCTCCATATTCTCCTGACCTTGCTCCTTCTGATTATCACTTCTTTTGGGGACTACAGAACCATTTTGATGGTCTTAGGTTGACATCAGGAGAAGAGGTTGAAAATGAGTTGCATTTATATTTTGCTTCAAAACCTAAAGAATTTTATCAGCGTGGCATTTATAAGCTAGTTGACAGAAGGAATGAGGTTCTAGAAAGCAAAGGAGGTTATCTTAACAAATAAATACTTTCATAATCATTGGCTTTTTCATTTTTAAAATAGACCTCAAAATTGGACATTATTTTTGCACCAACCTTATACATTTTGGGCAAACACAAACTTTCAGACCAGAGCCACCCTGGTCTTCTACTGTTGTTTTCCCAACCACCTGTAGGTTGTTCTAAAGGCAAGGTCAACTGTTTTTGGCAAGAATTCTTTGTAGATGGGGGAGTTTTGTGTTTTGTTGTTGTTGTTGTTTTAACTCATTGTGTCAGGTGTATCCTTCTAGAGCCTGGTCTAGCTGGCTCCCTTAAACACTGAACTAGCCCTCTGCTTCCACTATCCACGCAGAGCCACCATGCACGCCCTCCTGCGTGCTTCCTCCTGCATCTGGGCAAGAGGGTCTCTCGGGGTTTTACCCAGGTATGTAATTACTATGAATATTCTTGTTTTTCTGAAGTCAAATACCTCACTGCTTATGATAATTATCTGGGTCCACAGCACTAAGAAAATCCAGCCATCAATATTAGTTTTTCAAATAATGGATTTGTGTTTCACTTTGAAATCATATATGCTAGTAACAAAAATAATCAATCAACAGCTTAATTTATACAGTAAAAAAAATCACCCTAAAACCTACTCTTATTGTAACCACCATTAGTAATTCGTTGACTGTCCTCCCAGAGTTTTTTTCTATTCACACACAAACATATACAAATGAGCATCCCATTTAACATAAGGTGGGCCCTAATATGCATATTTGTCTATCTCTAGGTTTCTTCCTTTAATTTCATGTTTCATGGATCTCTTTCCACAGCACCATGCTCAAATCTAAATAATTTCTTCTACCAGCTGGGAAGCATTCAATTGCACAGAGATGGTGTGATGGTTAATTTTATGTGCCAACTTAACTGGTCACAGGCTGCGCAGATAAAACACTATTTCTGGGTGTGTCTGTCAGGTGTTTCTGGGAGGTTAGCATTTCAATCTGTGGATGCAGGAGTGGGCGAAGGAGGCTGAGGTTACTGTGTGTGCTTGAGGCCACAGTTTAATCGTACCAATGGCTGGGGACTCCTACGGTACTGTGTCTAGTTCAGATTCAAAAGTCACTCATCCACAAATGTGAAGCACCCTTTCCATGCCCAGACCTATGTTTGGTCCTGTGCAATTGAATTAAAAAATAAATTTAAAAATCTCAGCTTCACTTAAAATTATTAACACATGGCCCTGGCTGCTGTGGCTCAGTGGATTGAGCGTCGGCCTGCGAGCCAAGTGTCGCTGGTTTGATTCCCAGTCAGGGTACATTACTAGGTTGCACGTCAGGTCCCCAGTTGGGGGCGTGAGTGGGAGGCAACCACACAGTGAAAAAAAAAAAATTATTAACATATACAATTCTCTAGAGAGGGCCCCTGGGCATGCTGCCACAGTTGGGTTAAGCTATACTAATATACAGGTGTTTGCTTTTGGGGAGAACAAAAGGTAGGTTACAGAGGCTGTCTTTGTTCTATTAATATTGTTCGCTTTGAAATATGCTTAGTTCTCAGCATGTGACTATCGTGCAATGTCAGCGCCAAGACACCAGGTCAGTGTCACTGCACTGCTGTCAGGGTTTTTCATGCCTCCCAGCTGCAGGCTCACCTTTTTGAAGCTTGGTTTCCATGGGGAAAAATGTCTGAGCTGTGGCTACCTGTGGGCACAAGGCACTCACTCAGCCAGAAATGTATCTCCTGGTGGTTGTGTGTTCTGAATGTCACAGTACCCGCCCACCCCTGAGGTGCCTTCTGTGCTGGAGCTGGGTGCACATGGCAGGCCTGCTTCAACCTCGTGCTGATTGTCCTTCCTGGGGAGGACTCACAGCCCAAGACCTTGCCTCTGGCCATGGCTTCTGAGCAGGTAGCACTCCTGAGAGGCTTCTGGTTGTTTTACAATTGATGGATCGATTGGCTGACTCTCAAGCAGGCTTGGAGACATCTTGGATCATTCCCACTTATTCTATGACAGTTTCTTAGAACTACTGTTACAGAATGGGGGTGTCCAAAAACCCCCAGAGCTTGCATCTGGGGGATGGGGAAAAGGAAGCAGCTTTTAAGATGCCTTTGCATGCCTGGGGCTAGTGGCTAGTAATTTTGTTATGCAAATGGCTTTGATACTTCCAAGGCCCAAGAAGATGGGAGGGGTCTTGGACCATGGGATGGTACTGAAAGAGCTTACAGAGTCTGCATAAGGTTCTGTGAACGGTCAGAACTGGTTGCCACGCCCATTGCATCAGAGGACGCAGTCAGGGATTTAAAAGCAGCTGCAGACATTTTAGCTCTCGCGCTCTCCATGAGACTTGGTGAAGGAGGGCTTTCACCATGTGGCTTTGAGAAGCTAGGTTCTCCATGCGGATTAAAGAAGCTGAGTTCTCCATGTGGTTTTGAGAAGATTCTCCATGCTGTTTTGAGAGGGGAACAACATGTGGCTCTGAGAAGGCAGTTTGCAAGGAGGCTAAGAATCCACATGGTTCTGCATTGAAAGCTGGCGGGCACCACGACGCAGAAAGACCTCCCCAATCAGAATTGAGTGATTGGCAGCTACCGGTAAAGCTGAACTGTGTCTAGGAAGTAGGGAAACGGTATTTCTAACTTTTCTAAAACTAGCCTGGTTTGGTAGGGGGAGGCAGAACTATGTGTTTGTGGGTGCTTTAAAGAACATAAGACTTAACGGCAGAAACCCGCAAATAATCTAAATCTATATAACTGTTAAATAAACAATTCTTTTTCTTTTCACTAAACTCTGGTATTGAGAGTTATAATTTTGGCGGCGGGCAACCGGACCCCTAACTAAACAGTCCGTGGGTTCTGTTTCAATTGGAGCAGCCCAGGGGTTCTGTTATACTACCTTGTAAGTTCTCATAACTAAACACATTTAAATCTACATTCACTGTCACCCCAAGTCAGCACATGAGTGTGCACAGTGCCATGGAAAGAGCAGCCTTGTGTAGATAGGACTGGCGGGACAGAACCGGCAGCTGCTCAGGGAGGCATCTGCCACGAGCATGAAGTTCTTAGTGTTCAGTCCTCCATGTTCTCAGTTCCCTGGTGTAAGCCTCCTGGGGGCTCGCTGCGTGACACCACTTTCACCAGTAGATGTGAGGTGGGGACTTCACTGTCCTGTTCATCTCCTCAGCCCCAGCCTGTGCCTGACACCTCATAGGTACCCTGTAATAAGTTGTCAAAAGAATAAATGAATGGATGCTATTTTACATTTAATAGCTTGAGAAAATGCTTGTGACTTTATTTTATATTAAACAAAAGTTACAAATTTGTTTAAGAGAGATCAAGTTTACTTCTGTAAGAAAAAAAATCCCCAGTTCAGGCCTGAGTCCACTCCAAATGTCAGTTGTGCTTGTTTGCTGATAGTAAGACCAGGGATGGATTTTATTCTGCTTTTTAAACATATTTTAAATATTTTCATAATGTCATCAATAAGTATTTATTGCCTTTATCACAGACAAATCAACTTAAAGGAAAAAAATCAAATATGTCACATTTTCTTTCTGTACAGAATAAAGTCACAAAAATTGCATAAGTAATGGTGAAGAGCTGGGCCCTCTGTGGCCAGAGTACTGGCCGAGGTCTCACGGTTATATGACTTGGTGGTTAGAGTTGCCCTAGGAGAAGAATAAAGGTATTTATTGTTATTTTTCCAACACCACAAGCTGGCGCAGGTGGTCTCCCACTGTTGCTCGGCAATGTGCTTGGCACGTGCAATTCAAACAAGTTTGGGTCCGTATCGTCTCACACCAGATTCACCCAACTGCACATGGACATCTGAGTCACGGCCCACTCAGAGTGACAACCCAAGGCAGGTGTCAGACTGAGTAATGAGATTCCTAAAAACCAAGGTAAAACAGCCCCGCTGGGCATAGCCATGCATGACAGCAACAGAACTACCCAACACTGTCCTTGGTGCTTAACATGACTCAGAAGGGCCATCAATGGAGTTCTTGGTTCCTGTAACTAACATCAAAACTCTGTTCAAGAACTGTGTGGTGGAGAGAGCCAGACTGGCTGGAGTCAGCCATCGCCTCAGTGGGAGCCTCCAGCCTCCCTGCAGAGTGCAGGGTCATCATGCCTTCCTTGCAGGGGCTTAACATACGACGACTTTCTTACTGCCTTTACTTCCTGGGTAGGGTCAATATCTACCTCACTAATTTTAAGGGGCTTCTTTTTTTTTTGAATCTCACCTGGGGATATGTTTGTTGATTTTAGAGATAGAGGAAGGGGAAAGGAAGGGAGAGAGAGAGAGAGAGAGAGAGAGAGAGAGAGAGAGAGAGAGAGAGAGAGAGATCAGTTGGATGCCTCCCATATGTGATCCCACTAGGGATCAGACCCACAGCCTAGGTATGTGCCCTGAATGGAAACCCACAGTGTTTTGCTTTATGAGACAATGCTTCAACCAACTGAGCCACGTGGCCAGGGCTGTACGGGTTTCTTAATAGTCTATTCCTCTGCTATTTTTTCCTTTGTATTGAAATATCCTTATCCCCTTTTTATAGAAGCATATTTTTTCTCTCCTTATTGGGTGGCCTTTTGGGTTTAAAAATACCCTAAGGGAATTTTCAAGATCAGTTGCTTCTTTTAAGACATAAATATCAAATAAGTTTACATTTATTGAGTACCCCCTCTGTGCCTTTGTCTGAATATGTATACCATTGAGAATACACAAGAATTGGAACCTGATACTTTTCAAAAAAATATTCACCATCTTATTATTTTCCATAACATAGTGCCTGAAATTATGGTCTTAATAACCTCTTTGTTCTAATAAACCTTGTTTGTAACTTCTGCTACTATCACTACTACCACCACCACCACCACAATCATCACAGCTCAACCACTGTTACCGCCAACATCAGCCCCACTATAGCCACTGCACCACAGTCACCACCACCATCACAGCCTCCATCGCCCTCACTGTATCTACCAATGCCTTTATCATAATGCTACCCCTACTACCATGATCACTACAATCATCGCCACCAACGCTAATACCACCTTCACCATCATTACTACCACCCTACCTCTATATCCACTTCTACCACCACCATTACAATTATACCACCATTCCAATGATCACCATCTCCACTATTTCCACCACCACCACCTCAACCTTTACCATTAACACACCATCTCCACTATCACCCCTACCCCAACCACCAATACCATCATCACCTCCTCCACCATGTCCACCACCTCTGTTAAAATTGTGCCACTACCACAAGAGTCATGACTGCCGCTATTGCCATCACTACCGCTGCTAGCAACACAGTCATCACTCTCACTCACATATGGACCAGACTTTAGAGCAGAGACTTTCAAATGACACATGTAAAATCCTCAGACTCTGATGAGCCCCTGAGGGGTGGAATAGAAGTGGAGGTTGAAAAACCACTGAAAGGAAGGGGCTGTGGGCCCACCCACTGCCATGCAGACTCCAGGCTGAGGCACCCTCCTTATTTGCTTTTTGTATTGAGTTCCTCATAAAACTCCACCTGAAGAAAGAGTTCCAGATCTTAAAAACTATTTTAAACCATTGCACACATAGTGCTCCATCACACTTTATAACACGAATGAATTTTTCCCAGGAGACATTTATGAAAATGTAAGTCAAAGGAGAAACATCACAAATCTGTTTATCATTAGAGAGCAGGGTCGCCTTGGGTGGTGATGGGGTGAGGCCAAGACTCCACACTCCTGGGCTGGCATCAGAAAAGGAAACTAAAGTGAAAGAGGGAAGAGAACGTGAAGGTAGCAAAGCCAAATGTTGTTTCAGTTTCCAAGGTGTATGTATTTGGAATGTGATAGGGTAGTCTAAGCTCAGGAAGAACAGCTGAACGGGTTGTGAGCTTTTCCTGCAGGACTCCTGGGGTGACAGCCTTCTCTTGCAGGCCAGTGCCCAGCTCCCCCGCTCCCATGCCAGGGCCAGGCAGGCTCTTCTGGGAGGTTCCCTCTCTCCACACTCATTTCTGGCACCTCTTATCTTTGGGGGTCAATGTGTAAGTCCTGTTTTGGATAATGTGTTGGAGAGCCTTGTTGGGTAATTGCCTCCCTTGAAATTTTACTGTCTGGGGGAAAAATACATACTCTCATTAGATATGAAACACATTATGTTTTGTTAAAACCCACAGATGGGTCTGAGACTTACGAGCAGGCCCAGCACTGCTGGCGCATCCTTCATTTGTTAACAGCTATTGTTTCTTTGCATGCCATGTAGACATGTTAACCTGTGAGGCCAGGGTAACATTTGTCATGTTCCAGATGCTTGCTGAAGTTTTCTTCTTCTTCTTTTTTTTTTATGCTCTGAGGAACAACTAGATGGGCATTTGGGTGAGGATGGGAAGGTCAAAGCGGGAGAGTGGTGTGCAAGCTGAGAACCAGGCTGCAAGGCCTACTTCTGGTGGCCAAGCTCACGCACCTCCAGAACAGGCAGATGGTGGCAGTGGGCACCTAGGGCTGGCTTTGAGGTGGAGGGGACTGGGGGCCACAAGGACCCGGAGCTCATGCCCCATCTTAATGGAATGAAGCCACTCAGCCCCAGGCCATCTTTGCCAGGGGCGAATGAGAGCCCATTTTTGCCAGGTTTTCTATCTCCCCCAGAAAAATAAGCTAGAATTAAAATTTTTTAAATGCAAAAATGCCTTATTTGTAAATGTTGACCACTTACTACTTAAAAAAAATTATAATTCTGTGCAGATCAAATGAAGGCTGCCTTCAGATATCTGCTATGCTTTCTCCATCCTATCTGATAAAGATTTCTAGTTTCCAAGTGAAGGTACTTGATCTATGTCTGAATAACTTATGGCTGCTGAAGCTCCATTTCCCCACCAGCCACCCTTTAATAATCTGCGAGAGGAGCACTGATCTAAGCTGGTTCTGGTAGACGGGGATATTCAAGGTCCTTCTCCCAGGGGCAGAGAGCAGTTTGCCATCAGACCACTTGTATTTTAACTCTTTTGAAAACAAATTGCCCAGCCTCAGTCACCTGTAAAACAAGAGAACTGAAGGGGGTATGGGGGTTTCAGTATAAGGGTGTGTGTTTAACATTCTTACTCAAAGCTAACACCAATTTGAAAGAATATACATATGCCTATGTTCATAGCAGCATTATTTACAATAGCCAAGATCTGGAAACAGCCCAGTTGCTCATCAGTAGATAACTGGTTAAAAAGGTTATGGTACCTTTACACAATGGAATATTACACAGCTATAAAAAAGAAGGAAAGCTTACCTTTTATGACAGCATGGATGGACCTGGAGATTACTATGCTAAGGGGAATAAGCCAGTTGGAGAAAGACATGTACCATATGATCTCACTTATATGTAGAATATAATGAACAAAATAAACCCACAAACAAAATAGGAACAGAGACATGGGCACATGGAACAGACTGACAGCTGTCAGAGGGGTGAGGGGACTGGATGATAGAAGGTGAAAGATTAGCCAAAGAACATATATATATCACACATAGACACAGACAGTAGTGTGGTAATGGCCAGAGGGAAAGAGGGGAGCAAAGAGGAGAGAATGGGGATATCTGCAATAGTATCAACAGTAAAAATAAAGAAGAAAAACCTCTCAAAGCCCAGCAACTGAAGCTGAGGAGCAAAGAGCTTCTGCAGTTCAGGTGGGAGGTGTGGGTGGAGGGTGGGGGCTGGCAGGGGCAGCAGCCTCAGACCCCTCCCCACCCTCAGGCCTGGAGGGGCTTGTCAAACCCTGGCCTGACTCTCTCAGAATCTTCACTCAGAGTCTATTTTCTCTCATGCTTGTCGAAGAGCCAAGCTTTTAGGGAAACAAATTTGGAAAGATGCCTTTGAAGAGGAGGACTTGGCCAGAGGAAATTCTTAATGAAAAAGCTGAGTGGAAAATCCAGACCTGGAGGCAAGCTATCTCCAAAGAAAAGGCACAGATTTCTGGTGAGTTCGAGCTCCCACTTCTTTTGAGTAAAGAAATACAGCTAAACACATGGCCAGGAACAGGAGACCTGGTCTTGAAGGAGGCATGGGTCCAGGTACTGCTGGATATAGATCATTAGTGAAAGATTACAAGTGCAGTCTTTATGATGTCGATGGAAAAACCAAGATAGATTATGTTCTGCCCAGAGAGCCGGGCCCTGAGGAGCCACAGTTGTGTTCATCTAGTCCTTCTTGCTGTGCATTTGGCCAAAGCAGCCCCCACCAATGTTGAGAAAAAGCTTCGGTGGAACCAGCAGAGGGAGGCAGCATTGGAGTGAATTCCGTGTTGTCACAGATGCCCTGCTTGCCACCAGTGAAGGTGCATATCTGTGGAATTAAGAGGAGCAAAGCACTCAGAACAGTTGTAACAGTGCTGTGGACCCCACACTGAATCCTTATAATGACCCTCTGAGCAAACACCCTGATGGGTCTCACAGATGAGGAGCCCAGGATGACAGGGCAGCAGAGGGGAGGGAGGGGCTTGGAGCCCTGCCCTGCCTGTGGCCCAGGCTGCTTGTCCCACTGACCTGTAGCATTTGTGGCAGGCTCCTAGCCTCTCTCTCTTCCTATCACCTACAGAAGCCTTGCTTCCTCGGACTTGATCTTGGACTTTCAGCCTGCAGAACTCTAAGAAATAAATGTTTTCAGTTTAATAAATGTTTGTACCCAACTGTGATATTCTGCTATCACAACCCAAACAAACTGAGACATCCTGGTATTCATTCTGCAGGAGAGAAATGCAAAGCTGGATTCACCTTTGCTGTCTACTAGCCCGCTGGGACCTTGTCACATCTAAGAGCTGCTGCAAGGTGACCATGTGGGCCGTATGGCTTCTCCAGATGCCAAACATGAGGGAGGAGGAGCAGGTGCTGGGTGAGAGTGCCTGGGCCCTCCTCAGGGCCCCCTGGGAACCACAGGTGGCTGGGAAGTCAAGAAATAAGCAGTTCTTGACAGGCCAGGGAGGGGCCTGCTGGGCAGGAGAAACCTGAGAATGGGAGCCAGAGGGAGTAGGCTGGGCCTCAGTCCCTCCTTGGGGTCTAGGACTGGGGGCACTACACATACCTTCTAGCAGGTGCTGTCTTTGGTTTAGAGCTGATTGCAGTTTAAACATTAGATGTTGCTCTCAGGCCCAAATCACATAATGTTTTCACAAATGAAACAAATCAAGGCTTATTTGTCCTTCACCCATCCAGTTCTTCAGCCACCCTCCCCAGGTCACAGGAGACACGGTTGCTGTCCAGGACTCTGCAAGGACATTTCCCATGTTGGCAGGAAGTGCCATGTGAGTCCCATGTGTTGACACAATCTGAGTCTCCTGTTCTGTGACCATCTTTGGTGCAGAGAGCACATCACCATTGAGATAGCTCCAGAGAGGTCCTCAGCATCTTCATGTTGAAATGGGCTTTGGGGATCACCTCCTTCAATTTCTTTATTTCATAGAAGAGGCTTGAGGACTGGCTGAACAGGGGCTCTGACCAAGGCCACAGTGAGTGACTGGGTGAAGAAGCCAAGGATCAGAGTCAGAGCCTGACTCAAGTCATTCTGAGCTCTGTCCTAGGTGTGACCTCTCCAGAGCTCGGCTCTCCCAATGGCTGCATGAAAATAAAGGGCATCTACTGGCATTGTGGTGGGGATCAAAGAGGTAAGGGCATGTCCAGTGCTTAGCATACTGCCTGGAATAGCAGGACTTCTTGTTCTATTACTCGTGGTCTCTATGCTTTATTCACTTAGACCTTAAGTTACTCCTATTTATGGGTTTATGATTCCATTAAATAAGTATTTGTTGGATCCACATATACCCAGTAATTTATCCAAACATAGGACAAATCGAAGGCTCCAGCCTGACCCCTGGAACCTGCAGTTTCCACCTGGCGGTGGTGGTTGAAGAGATGGCAGTGGGCGTGGCTGTGAGGGTCAAGGGGAGACCAGCCTGGATCTCAGGGAAGAGGAGGTGCCAGGGAACAAGGCTGGGAATGGGGTTCTGGCAGCAGGAGAACCCGGAGAAGGGAGCCGAGCAAGAAGGCAGGAGAGAGCTTTGAGGTGGAGGAGGAGGAGGAGGAGGAGGGGGAGGCCAGGTGTCAGAAGAGTGAGTAGCATCATGGTCTTTGCCTGTGACCTTAAGCCCATCAGCCTCACATGGGTGAATTTCAGTAGGAAGAAGCAGGGGCAGGGAAGAAGCTGGCAGAGACACAGTAGGTGGCTTCCCATGCCATCGAGTCCAGATCTGTGTGTTTTCTCAAGGGAAGAAGGCAAGGTGGGCTTTGCCTTGAAGGCTTATGTCCTGGATGGGCACTCAAGGATATGAGGACCCAGGAGCCCATAGAGTCAGCTTTGTGCATTGGGGTGAGGAAGCTGGTTCTGACCCTCACTATGTGTGGCCCTGAGTAATCTCTTTGGCTCTATCAGGCCTCAGTTTTCCCATCTGTAAAGTGGGTCACTGAGAGTGACCCTCAGTTTGCAGACTGTTGACAGGACCAAAGGAGGGACCACATGGAAGTGACTGAGGCCCATGCAGAATCAGTGTTTAATGATGTGCTTGCTCTTACATTGAAGGCTTCAGTTCTCTCATACTTAAAAAGGAAAACTACAGTAGCTTTTCTGCTCTGGCAAGAAAATGGAAAGCCATGTGTGTGAAAGTAATTTGGAAACATACACTTGCGATGTAGTATTATTGTTGGAGGAACCTTCAGTCCAGTTTTGTTGAGAGACAGAGGGAACATTAGGGACACTGGGGAGTTTTATTGGTTGAGTTAGGAGAGAACAAGACAGAGAATCACAGGCTGGGTTTCAAAAGAAAAAAATTATCTTAAATAAAGCTGTGTGTTTCCCCCACAGATTTGTGAAAAGAACATTCAGTCCCCCATCACTGGCTACTTATCTAGTGAAAGAAAAGAAAGACTTGATACAGGGGGGCTGCCGACTGTATCAGCAATGAGTGGGTAACATTAGCGAGAACTGGAGGGGATCCAGCCAGGTCAACTACACTTCAACATGAGAGCAGGGTCCTTGTGTCTCATCTGTCACCAGTGTATGCTCATCCTGAAGGTAACTCAAGAAACCTCTGTGAAGTGCTTATGCTGGTAGCAACGGCCAGGCCCTTACATTGCTACACAGAGATTCAGGGTGCTCTGCCCATCACATTACTGATGGTGAGTCTTTCACAATTGTGTTCCATGGTGTTTCAGCTGGGCAGCCACTTTCTGCCAGCTCTGAGACTGCTTATATTGAGAGAAGGTAGTTACTATTGTCTGAGTTTCTCATTGTGAAGTTCAATCCTCTGCAGGCTAGGTTACCCCCCTCAGTGATGAAAGCACCCCCAATGCCCTTCTTGGTGCTGTCTTCACAACCTCGTACCATGTTGAAGCCCCGTAGGAAGTATCTGAGTGGGAAAATGCATGTGGTGGGTGTTGCTGCATTGGAAGACAGACATGTGACGAAAGAGAAGCTGTTGAGGAAAAGAAGCTGAGAAACAGGATGCAGCCCTTCACCCAGGGGCTGCAGGGTGGGGGCCATGTCAACTCCAACACAAGTTCTCAGACACCAGCGATGTGTCCTACAGTTCAATCCAATTCTGCTATTGCCCACAGACCCCACAGGCTCAGGGGCTCAGGAGCTCCATTCCACAAGACCACCAGCCCTTTCAGACACCAGTTGTGAGTTCCGGGTCCCAGGCTGCTCACACTTCTGTCTGACTTGGCTGAGATTTGGACATGATCACCTCTCCAGTGTCTATAATTCATTAGAATGACTCACATTGCTCAGAAAAGTGCTACATTTAAAATCACCATTTTATTATGAAAGGTTACAAATGAGCAGCCAGATGAAGAGATACCCAAGGCAGCACATTCTGAAGTTAGGGGTGGGGAGCAGGTGCAGAAATTTCTGTCCCTGTGGGATCAGGATGCAGTGCCCTCCCAGTACATTGATACTTTCACCAACCAGGAAATTCACAGCCCTGTTGTTCTGGGTTTCATCTAGGGTTTCAACATAGGCAGGCTGGAGCAAGTCATGGGCCCTAGGACTGAACGCACTTCCAGTCCTCCCTGGGGATGAGGCTGGTAAGAAAGTTCCATCTCTCCAATCACACACTGGGCAAGGCTCTGCCCTCTCAGAGCCTGACAGTCTTTATTGGTAAAATGATGCTGGAGAGAGGACCTGCCTTTGAGGGCTGTCACCCAAGTTCAATAGATAAGGCTGGTGAAGGTTTGATGTAGCCCCTGGCTCTGCAGGAGCTTAAGAAGTGGCAGGATCAGGTTGGTGGCGTGAGGACGAAGGACAGCACAGACACTATGCTGGTGACACAGCTCCTCAATGGATCTTAAAGCTCAAAAAGCCACTGTCAGGACAAATAATTTGGTCAATATTTGAAATTTGTTGTCTAGAAAGGAGGTCTTGGTTGAAAATCTGAATAGTCTGGAGATTGACAAGGATGATGATCACAGTACTGAGCCCGAGCCCTAACTGGCTCTTAGGGAGACAGACCATTTTAGGAGCCATGTCCCTAAGCTTTGGTTCTGAGAGGAAAGGCCAAGTCCTTCCCCAAACACCTCATGTGCACAAGTGAGTGACACATCCATGGGCTTGACCTTGCTGGCTTTTTAAAGTTATTATAATTGTCTTTATTACACTCATTGTTTCTCAATAGGACAAATAGCTTGGAAGACACTTTGTCATTATTCGTTCTTAGAAATTTGAATTGGTAGCTGTGATCAGAAGCATCTCTTGTATATAAAAGGGGTGTCACATTCATTGGGTGCTCTCTGTCCTCATCCTCCCCTGGGCGAGCTCAGTGCTGGAAACTTTGGCACAGGAACCCCAAGGCGGACAGAAGTGAGGCTGAGCCCCTCAGCTTGGTCTGTAGAGAGTGAAGCGTATGGAGGTGTGGCTCCTGACTCTGGCTGTGCCTACATGTGCCTGAGGACAAGTTCCCTATTCTGAGCCTTGGCTCCTCATTGCAAACCAAGAGGGTTCCACTGAATGGCACTTACTCTTTTGTCTCCCAGCCCTGCCCCTGCTGTGACATGAATTATACCCCCATCACCAGTGGCACTGCTTACTGAGCATTTGCCATGCACTAGACCCTGTGTCAGAGCTTCCCACTCTCAGCCCCATTTCCCCCTAACAGAACCTCAAGGAAGCTGCACCTACAACATCCTTGTTTGCCAAATGAGGAGACTGAGGCTCAGAGGATGAGCAACATTTCTAAGGTCTCTCACCTCATCACTGGGGAGCTGGGTGGAAGTCCAGTTGTGCCTGAATCTTGGGAACCAAAGAGAACAAGCTTGGAAAGGCTTAAGGGGAAACTAACTTCATTAACAACTAAAGAAGGGTGTGGAGATACCCAATGGGGAGAGGCGGGGTGGATATGGCAGAAGACATCTGGAAAGCTTTTTAAAAAGGGAGAGGACGAGAGACCCCAATCTCTTGGATAAGAGACTCACACCCCCCTTTCCTGGCTCAGGGCCGGCCAGGGGAAGTCTGGTCACTCTCTGCTCAGGAGTAAGGGACTGTCCCGTGGAAATGTGGACACTGTGGTGACAGCCCTCTAGGAGGAAACCAGCTTGACCTGTGCCCGGTGGCCGATAATTAAATAAAGAAGCGTTCAAATAAGGTGACACGAAACAGAAGTGAGGGCCACGGCAAGGTTATCCTTAGAACAACAGAGCAGGTTTGTCTGAGGCTGTGGGAGGACTGAGTACTGACGGTTTCTGACCTGCCCTCCCTCTGCACTGCCTGCCTGCCTGCCTAGAATTATCTTAAAGGTGGAGGGAGAAGAGGGAGCAAGGAATTGAAACCATTTGGTCTTGGGCTGAGATTGCATTTTGTGGGTTTGGCAAAGACATTTTTAGTCATTACTTTTGTTAACCCTTTCTTGGAAAATGAAGGGCAGACCCATATCTTTTTCTTCTGTGGAAACAGAAGTGGCAGGTCAGGAGCAGGTACTCTCTTGTCCTCACGCCATCCCCAGTTTTCTTGTCTTTTTAGTAGGTGGCAGGACAACTAAATGGTTGCAAATTCAAGAGATTGTTCTTCTCCATTTTTCCTCTCCAAGTGGCTAATGTCCTTGCCTTGTGTTTCTCCAGCACAGCACCCCCCACCCAACCCACTGCCGTGCCAACAGTAAACATGAACCCAGCTGGAAATGGTTTACTTTCAGGTTCCATGTGAAGGTTTGGGTCAGAACTGGCCTACTCCCTGCAGAAACCTCAGTGCTTTCTTGGAGGTGGCACTGGTGAGCCCAGTAGCACGTGCCACTGTGCCTGGTAGTGGTTTAGAAAAACAATATAGAAAATGTAGTCATGTGTTGCTTAATGACAGGATCTGTTCTGAGAAATGTGTCATTGGGTAATTTCATTGTATGAACATTTAGAGTACACTTACACACCAAGATGGTACAGCCTACGGCACATCCAGGCTCTATGGGACAGACTATTGCTCTGGGGCTACCAGCCCATGCAACATGTTACTGTACTGAATACTGTAGGCAACTGTAACACAATGGTATCTGTGTATCTAAACATAAGTAAACATAGAAAAGGTACAGTAAAAATACAGTATAAAAGAAAAAAAGTAATATACCTATAGCTGTAATAAAAGCAAGACTCTTGGGGGATAGGCTTATTCTTAAATTATAAATAAGCATTAATAGGAGGGGGAAACTCAGGTGTTGTTTTTACAAAGAAATTTGGTCTTTAATAAAGTTTGTAAACTTCTGCACCAACTGAAGACTCTCAAGGGGTGAGGGGCTCGAAAAACTCTACTAAGAGCTTTTTCAGTTGCCTTTTTAGATTTTCTTTGTTTTCTTCTGGTAGAATCCTTGACAATCTTTGTTTTGCAGCATATATTGATTGAATTTGGAAAAAGAAACTCAAAACTACTCCTTTGGGTTGATTGCCTTTCTCTTCTAAAAAAGGCAAACTTTTGCTTACCAGAAGTTGGGGCAAACTAGAGTCAAAGAAGAGCGATGACATTTCAGAGAGAAAACGGAGGACAGGAGACAAGTCCAAGGTTGAGAGCTAATGTCTGCTGTGTAGGAGGCGGAGCCGATACTGTGGAGGCACCCCCTGGGCAGACTGCTCCAGCAATCCACAGAGCCACTTGAGGGTATGGCTAAGGGTCAGCTCAGAGCACACCTGTGCCTGTTCTGGGCATCCTTTCCTTTTCATTAAGATTAAGGGTTAGCTGTGTTTTATTGACCAGGAATTGCTGAGACATCATTTTTGAACAGAAATAAATACTGGAGCCCTGGTTTCCCCCTTGGAGACTGTGGGCATGGTGGGTAGGTGGAGGCAGGGGCGAGCTTGTGCAGGGCTGTTAGTAGCCAGAAGCACCTGGTAGGTCCCTCCCTCCCAAGGCAGAACCAGCTGAAGCCATAGCTTGGACTAACTGAGGACGTCCAACTTTAGCATTTAAAGAGATGACTCCCTTTGTGGCCATGGTTGATGAAGGAGCTGGTTGCATCAGTGGTACACAAAGAAGGGTGGCTTGGAGTGACTTGGGAATGGCATTAATAGACTGTGCACTGGAAACTAATGGGCTTACTAACCACTTTGCAACTGACCTATATAACACATTCCAAACTCTTCACATATTTCTTTACCACTATTGAAACCCGATCTCTTAGAAATCCCATAATGATAAAAACAAGTTCCTTCTTGGAAAAGAAGCAGCTATACCCCAAATGTAGACCTTTCCAGTTTGGAACGTTCAGAGCCCAGGGATTTACAACGGGGGTGGGTCTCTGGGCCAGTTTATATCCATGTTCCCATGTTCCAGCCCTTAGAAGAAGCAAAAAGTAGTCATGTGAGTCCCCATCTGTCCGCCTGCTTCTGGAACGCTCCAAATAGAAAGGAGGCGGGTGGTTTCCACGGTACCAACTAGGGGACAGTTCTCCCATGATGCCAATGAACTGCGGCATCAGTGTTTTGTGGTGATGATGGGAGGCAGCCGCCATCTCAAAGGCACTCCCTGGAGTAGCAGTTAGAAATGCCACCATGTTCGAGTTCCCTTCCCACAGCAGCCTGCTCTTAAAAAGTTCTCACCAAAGGGTCACGCCATTTCTAGGGCCGGTAGTAATTCCATTTTATAGAACAAAGTGCAGAGTTTGAGGGTGGAATGGAATAAAAATCTCCCAAGCATATGCAAACGTCTTGGAAAGACCATCATTTATAGTTGTTGAAATCTTGTGTTTGTGGTCATTTTCATAAAAAGTTTGATATTAGTCTTTTTATGAACAATGTAATGTCTCTAGGGGAAATTAGACTTAGAAGTGCAGAATTTTTTCTCTGAAACATTCATTTGACCCTCTGTGCATGGATTATGTATGTGATTTGAAGTCTTTAAGAATGTCTCCAAAAATATTCCTAGTCTTGCAGAAGCCGACCACAGTCATCTGTAGAGGTGGCCTTGAGGTGCAGACGTGAAGAGAGTGGGTCAAATCCAGCTCCACTACTAGTTAACGATGGGAACTTGGCAAAGTGCGGGAATTTTTGCACCTCAATATTCTCATCTGTATATTGGGGGTGCTGATAGTAAAAATGCTTCCTAGGTTTACTGAGAGGATTAAACACGTAAGTAACACGTGTCAAGTGTGCAGAGCACTGCCTGACTAGTGGTACATTCAGCTGTGATGGGTAGTGGTTCTCTGCAAGTGGCTGCGACAGTTCCCAGAGCAGCAGAACCGTGTGCTGGAGTTCAGCGCTACACACGTGCCTTCCATAACACTTCCCCTATCATCAGCAGAGACGTTTTCAGTCCATTCTCTGTGGGCACATTCCTTCCTTTTGTGTTATCAGAAAGAAAGGAGTTGGGTGTGGGTCAAAACTATGGGGGAGGCGGCAAATAAGATAAAGTTTCCATGTGGCCAGAGGCAGCTTTTAAGTGGTCTGTCTGCCACACAGAGAGGCAGCTGCTCCGGCTCAGCAAATCCAGCCCTGATGTCTCCTGGCAGCGCTGACGTGAGGGGGATCTTGGTCGTGCGTTTTGACTCTGCTCGCAGGTTCTGCTCAGCCTCCCTCTCACCTGCACTGCTGTCGACTCACACTCCCCCGGGCAGTTTCTGGATGACCCTTGAAAAGCTTTTTTTGGTAAACCTTTTAATTTAAGTATAACATACATGGAAAGCAATGCGTGCGTTGTGCTGGATCATTAGAGTCAACACACCTGTAAAAGCCCCACCTAGATAAAGACACTGAGCTCACCAGCGCCCACAGTGCTCTAAAGGTTATCGCTAGCCTGACTTCCCTCACAATGCATTGATTTTGTCTGTTAGAAATTTTGGGTAAATGGAACCACACAGTATGTAGTCTGTTGGGCTTCGCTTCTTTTGTTTAGTATTCAGTCGGTGAGCTTCCTCCATGTTTCTGACAGTGGTAGTTATTTCTTTTTCATGCATTCTACTTTTTCACCCATTCTCCCTTGATGAGAGTTTGGTTGTTTTCAGTTTTGGACTTTCATGAATAATGGTGTCATGAACATGTCTTCTTCAGGCAGACACATGGAGGCATCTCTGTGGGTACACGCCTGTGAGTGGAATTGATGGCCATAAGGTTTGCTTATGTTCAGTTTCACTGAATACGGCTTAACAGTTGTTCAAAGCAGTTGAAACAACTTATGTCCCCACCAGCAGTATCTGAATACTCCCTTGATGAGCATGGTCACCAACACTTGGTCCTATTAGTTTATTTTCTGAATGTACATTGTAATTTCCATTTGCATTTCTCTGGTGATTAAGAATGTTGTGCACATTTTTAGATCTTTTTTGGCCATTTTGGATATCTCTGTTTGTAAAGTGCCTGTTTTCATTATTTGCTCAATTTTTAAATTGGGTCGTCAGTCTTTTATCTGATTTGGAGAGTTTCTTTATATATCCTGGATATGAGTTTTGGTGTATGTGTATACAGTGTATTTGCTACACTTGCCTTCTCCTAGTGTGTGGTTTGCTTTTTCACTTTCTGAACGATGTCTCCGTTCTGAATAGATATTCTTAATTTTAATCAAGTTCAATTTAACAATTTTAAAACTTAACTGTTAGTGATTTTTCTGTCCTGTTTGAGAAATCTTTGCCTAGCTCAACGTCATAAAATTATTCTCCTATGTAATCCTACAGAAACTTTATTGCTTTAGCATTCACATTTAGGTTTATAATACTATGGGAATTTATTTTTGTGAATGGTGTCAGGTAGTTATCAAGTTTCATTTGTCTCACATACATATCTAATGACCCAAAAACATTTATTGAAAAAAAATTATCCTTTGCCTATTACATTGCTATGGAATCATTGCTCTGAGTCAAGTGAACATGTATGTTATAGACTTTTTTAAAAATTATTTATTCTGTACCATTTGTCTATTTGTCTACTTGTTCACAAAAAAACCACATTGTCTTCATTACTGTAGTTTATAAAGAGACTTGATATTTGCAGTACAAACTTTCCAATTTTGTTGACTATGTTGGCTGTTTGTTGGGCTTTGTATTCCTATGTATTTTAGAATCAGCTGGTTACAGTACATGCAACACACACAACCATGCTGGGATTCCAATTAGAGCTACATTACCTATAGATGAATTATGGGAGAGTGATTTCTTTACAATGTGGAATCTTCTGATCCATGAACATGGTAAGATCTTCCATTTATTCATACCTTACTTAATTTTTCTCAGTTATATTTTATGGCTTTCTATGTAAAGTTCTTGTACTTCTATTAATTTTTAAAAAATAATTTTATTTATTTGTTTGTTTGTTTGTTCATTTTATTTTGTAGAGAGAGGGGAAAGGAGAAAGAGAGGGAGAGAAACATCACTGTGTGGTTGCCTCTCACTTGTGCCCCTAATTGGGGACCTGACGTGCAACCTTGACGTGCCTTGACTGACTGGGAATCGAACCAGCGACACTTGGCTCGCAGGCTGATGCTCAATCCACTGAGCCACAGCAGCCAGGCTTCTATTAATTTTTAAAAATTTAAACAGATTTATTAAGATATTTCACATATCAAATAATTCACCTCTTTAAAGTAACTCAGTGTTTTTCATATATTACATTATTGATTTAAAAAATTGTGTTATATGTATAAAATATAAAATTAACCATTTAAATCATTTTGAGTATAATTATATTCACAATGTTCTGCAATCATTACCGCTTCTATTTCCAAAACTTTTAAATCACTCCTAATGGGAACTCTGTAACCATTAATCAGTAATTCTTCTTTGTCCCTCTCTCAGCCCCACTGGTAACCTCTAATACCTTCTATCTCTATGATTTTGTCTATTCTAGATACACCTCTAGATTGCCTGTTTACCTCTCTTGAGGACAATGGAAACTAGTCAGGTCTTCCTCACCCTGAATGCACAGGCGTGGTCTCCTAGAGATAACATTAGATAGGCTTCTGCAGTGCACTCACAGTTATATAAGCATTGATGTCATATTTTTGGTTAGTAGCCAGCTTTGTTTATGTATAATATAAAAGAAGTGGAAGCCCCACGAGAGTGCTTGTATAGCGGGTGCAGCAAAGAGCAAGTGTTGGGGCAGTGAGTGATTGGAGGAGTGGCAGCAAGTGCCAGTAGGCGCCAAGTGCCAAGTGAGTGAAAGGCGAAGGGTGTAAGTTAGATGCTATAATGTCTGCAATAAATAAATTGTCAGAGATTTCAACCTTGCTTTGCATATGTTATCTGATTGCCAGACAAAAGGGAATCTGCATTCATTTGGCACGACACCTTTTCTGTCTGCTTTGTTTCATTTAATATAATGTCTTCAAAGTTCATCCATGTTGGCTAAATAATATTTTATTATATGTATATACTCTATGTTGTTTAGCTGTAATGTCTGTTGATGGACACTTGGGTTGTTTTCATTTTTTGGCTATTGTGAATGTTGCTGCTGTGATCATTGGCATGCAAATGTTTGGGTCCCTGCTTTCAGTTCCTTTGGATATATACCTAGGAGTGAATTACTGGCTTGTATGGTAATTCTATGTTTATTTTTCTGATTAACTGCCATACTGTTTTCCATAGTTGTCACAACACTTAAAATTCCCCAGCAATGGGCAAGAGTTCTGATTTCTCCACATCCTCACAAATACATATTTTCTTCTTTTCTTTTTGTGATAAAAGCCACCCTAAAGATTGTGCTGTATGTCATGTTTTTAAAAAATCCTCACCTGAGACTATGCTTATTGATTTGAGAGAGAGAAAGATAGACAGACAGACAGACAAACATCAACTGGTTGCCTCCCTTGAGTGCCCTAATCAGGGGTTGAATCCAAAATATTTTGGTGTATGGGACAATGCTCCAACCAACTCAGACACCCAGCCAGGGCTTATTATGGTTTTAACATGCATATCCCTGATGACTAATGATATTGAGCATCTTTTCTTTTTTCATGTGCTTATTGGCCATTTGCATATCTTCTTTGGAGAAATTTCTATTCAAATTCCTTTCCATTTTTTAATTGGGTTATTTGTCTTTCATTGTTGTGTTGTAAGTGTTCTTTATATATTCTGGATAATAGACTCTTATCAGTTATAGAATTTGCAAATATCTCTCATTCTGTGAGTTGCCTTTTCCCTTTATAGCTTGTGTTCTTTGGCACACAAAGATTTTTAATTTTCATGGATTCCAATTAAACTAATTTTTCTTTAGCTGTTCATGCCTTTGGTGTCATAGTAAAGAAACCATTGCTTAATCCAAGGTCATAAAGATTTACACTGTGTTTTCATCTAGAAATTTTATAGCTCTTTTATTTAGATTGTTGATCTACTTTAAATTAAGTTTTGTATGTGGTGTGAGGTAAAGTTTCACCTTCATTCATTTTCATGTGGATTTCCTGTTGTTCCAGCACCATTTGTTAAAATTAATTGATCATACATATCAATAGATGCTGAAAAAGCATTTGATAAAGTACAACACCCATTTATGATGAAAGCACTCAGCAAAATGGGAAGAGAGGGAGCATACCTCAACATAATAAAGGCCATATATGAGAAACCTGAAGCCAACATTATACTCAATGGGCAAAAACTCAAAGCATTCCCTCTGAGGTCAGGAACAAGACAAGTCTGTCCACTCTCTCCACTCCTATTCAATATAGTCTTGGAAGTTCTAGCCACAGCAATCAGACAAGAAAGAGAAATAAAAGGCATCCAAATTGGAAAAGAGGAAGTAAAACTGTCATTATTTGCAGATGACATGACAGCATACATAGAAAAACCTATAGAATCCACCAAAAAAACTACTCAACCTAATAAGTGAATTTGGCAAAATAACAGGGTACAAAGTCAATATTCAGAAATCAAAAGCATTTTTGTACACCAAAAATAAAATATCAGAGATAGAAACTAGAAAAAAATCCCATTAGTATAGCAACAAGAAAAATAAAGTACCTAGGAATAAACTTTACCAAGGAGGTAAAATACCTGTACTCAGAAAACTACATAACACTGAAGAAAGAAGTGAAGGAAGATACAAATAAATGGAAGCATATACTATGTTCATGGATGGGAAGAATCAACATCATTAAAATGTCCATACTTCCCAAAGCAATTTATAGATTCAATGCAATTCCTATTAAAATACCAATGACATATTTCACAGACCGAGAACAAATACTTCAAAAATTTACAGGGAACCAAAAAAGACCCCGGATAACCACAGCAATCTTGAGGAAGAAGAACACAGTAGGAGGAATCACAAGAGTTGATACCAAACTATACTACAAAGCCACCGTGATCAGTACAGTCTGGTACTCGCATAAGAACAGACATATAGATCAATGGAACAGAATAGAGAGCACAGAAATAAACCCAGGTCTATATGGTCAACTGATATTTGACAAAGGGGAAAGGAACATAAAATGGAGTGAAAAGTGAAAAGAGCCTCTTCAACAAATGGTGTTGGGAGAACTGGACAGGGACATGCAAAAAAAAAAAAAAAAAAAAATGAAACTAGACCACCAACTTGCACCACACACCAGAATAAACTCAAGATGGATCAAAGACTTAAATGTAAGCCATGACACCTTAAAAGTCCTAGAGGAAAACATAGGCAGGAAAATTTCAGATATCCCACATAGCATTTTCACTGATACATATCCTAGGGCAAGGGAAATAAAGAAAAGAATAAACAAATGGGACTACATCAAACTAAAGAGTTTCTGCTCAGCAAAAGAAAACATCAGCAAGATGAAAAGGAAACCAACCATATGGGAAAACATATTTGCCAATGTTACCTCAGACAAGGGATTGATCTCCAAAATACATAAAGAACTTATATGACTCAACACCAAGAAGACAAACAACCCAATTAAAAAATGGGCAAAGGACCTGAACAAACACTTCTCCAAAGAGGACATACAGAGGGTCCAAAGGCATATGAAAGAATACTCAACATCACTAGCCATCAGAGAGATGCAAATAAAAACCACAATGA